>NC_135898.1:95139648-95557148 GCF_964194155.1 Cetorhinus maximus | reverse complement strand
AAGCTGGGTCATTAAGTATATTCAAGGTTGAGATAGACAGATTTTTAATCAGTAAGGGAATCAAGGGTTATGGGGAAAAGGCAGGAAAGTGGAGTTGAGGATTATCAGATCAGCCATGATCTCACTGAATGCTGGAGCAGACTCGATGGGCCAAATGGTCTACTTCTCCTAAGTCTTATGGTCTTATACACACCTTCATTGTCCTCATCCTCTCCATGGGACCACTCATCACCCACACAGGCCAGGCATACTTATCATCTGGCCTGGCAGGCATCCTGATTACACTCTCTCCATCTCTATTCACGCAAGACAAGCTGGCACACAAGAGGGAGAGGTCACAGGCTGGTGGAGGAATGCCTGGAATCAGCGTCCTCACGGACTTTGAAAACAGAGCCATCCAGCTGGCTGACAAAAATCTAGACCGTCCCTGCACTGACAGTGAGGTCGGTGGTGCTCTAACAATGAGGATCCAGCAGCGCAATGTCCATCAGGTAACCACGCTGTGAGTGATGTGTCCTGTTTCACAGGCCACTGCCAGGCACTAATTACCTTCCCTCGCTTTCACAGGCACATCTGGGAAACAGCCGACAGAGTCCATGACCCAGGGCCTCCAATCAAGCCCCGAGGGAAGCTCAGAAGAGGAACCCACTGAAACCCTCCTTGAAGTCCCATCACAGCCTCACCCACACCCTCCACCAGCGCAGAGACACCTCGGTGGGACCTAGTTTTACAGCAGTCTCAGGATCACAATCTGGTGAACACATTGGACTGTCTGATCCACAGCAGGTGGAGGCAAGGACTTCCCAGGTCCCCAGCACTCGAGGGCTGCTGGAGGGCAGAAATTTGCTGAGTCCGAGTCAGATGATAAGCGTCTGCACTTGGTCATGTCACAGTTGCTGAAGCTGCAAAGACAAGCTCGGGAACATCAGGAAGGGATGTCCGCTGCACTCCTCAGATTGCAAGGCACAATGGAGGAGTCTGTCCGCCTTCAGGCTGAGGTGATAACGCCAGCATGCCAACGCACCAAGGTCAACACTGGTAGGATGGTGGTCGCCATGGAGACCTTGTCTAGGCCGTCGCTCCCGAACTGCTGCATGAGCTGAACTCCATCACTGACGCCATAGTCGGCCTCCAATAGTGTGTATGCAAGAGGGGTGCAGGGCAACTCAATCTCACTCCAGCTACCCCTTGTCTTCAAGGAGTCAGCTGGCAGCCCTCAGGCACTGATAAGGGGGAGGATCAGTAGGTGTACCCACTGGGACCATCCGCCCAGGTGACTCTGGGAGTGTCCGGCCCATCTGAATCCCCTCTTCCTGTGACCTCAGCAGCTCCAGCTCCACAGGCTGGGGAGGGAGCCACTGCCACACAGCAGGACCCCGAAAGCAGGCCGGGGCCCTCCAGGTCTCGGCCCTCCAGAGGATGCCCGCCAAGGTCAACACAGACAGGGTGTCGCAGTCAGCAGGCTGCCTCCACCTCCGCTGTGGGTGTCCAGGGAGAACCAAGACATAGAGGCAGGGTTAGGAAAGTTAAGAAGATGCAGATGTACAGCCTGGGCATGGATGTTAATCACTTGTACATAATGTTCACTATTGTCAATAAACTCCAAGAGTGTCTCCCTGCCTATGGCTCCTTGTTCTGATGAGCAGTGTTCTTGTCACTCAGATGTGAAACCTTCCTGTACAAGATAAAGGCAGGTGTCTCAGTCCAGAACCTCTTCCCTGTGTCTGTGCAGCCTTCAGACCAAAGTGATGGTCCGGCCTCACTCTCACTGGATACATTACTGATGCCTGCACCTTGATGGTGCTGGTCATTGCTGCCAGAATGTAGTGGGCAGGCGTCACAGAGTTCTGCCATTCTCTCTGTGCGCTCTCAGCACCTTTAAGGTGGGGCTGGCCCCCATCTCTTCAGCTGTGTCCCTGAAGAGGTCAGGTGTTGAAGGCTGACAAAGAGTCAGGTGCTTTTAAAGTTTCACAGCTATGTCTCTATGATATGACACCAGTCACAGAGCATAAGCAAGCTGCCCTCGGCCAGACAGGAGTCAGGAATTCTCAGGGACTGTGTGAAGATCTATGGAGTGTCCTCACTGCATGTTGTCATCATCCTCCTGCAATCGAGCGACTATTAGGGCCTCCACTGTGTCTCCATGAGCCTTAACACAGAGGGTATGTGCACTGCCATAAGCCAGATTGGAGTCAAACATTCACAGATACAATGTGAGGATCTATGGTGTCTCCTCACTGCATGTCCTCATCATCCTCCACAAATCTAGCGGCTATGAAAGCTTCCCGAGCGCTCCTGCCTAATCTGGCCAGTGCGAGGGCCTCATCACCGTCATCATCGCCTTCGAGAACCTCCACACCCTCATCACCATCGACATCCTCCTCATTGGAGGAAACCTCCAGCTCCTCCATCTCCTCCTCAGCCGCTCCTCTCCCTGTTGGCGCACGGGTTGTAAGGGGGCAGCAGACGACGATGATGTGTGACACCCTCTGTGGACTATATTGCAGGGCTCCACCAGACCGGTCCAGGCACCGGAACCTCATCACCAGCATCCCGATGGTCTGCTCCACCAAATTGTGAGCTGCAGCATGAGCCTCATTATACCGTCACTCTGCTGCAGTCTGAGGCAGCCACATGGGTGTCATCAGCCACGGCCTCTGTGGGTAGCCCTTGTCCCCGAGGAGCCAACCCTGCAGCTTCTGTGGACCCTGGAAGACTTCAGGGATCTGTGACTGACTGAGGATGCAGGAGTTGTGCACACTCCCTGGAAACCGTGCACAGACCTGCAGGATGGGTTTGTGGTGGTCACACACCAGCTGCACATTCAGCGAATGCAAGCCCTTGCGGCTGACATGGTTGACCTCTTGTTGCAATGGAGATCTGAACGCCACATGAATGCAGTCAGTGAGTGCAACCTGAACCTGTGGGAAACCTGAGATCTGGGCAGATCCAATCACTCTTGAATCCTGGCTCTCTTGGTTCCAGGTGACCTCATGGATGCATTTGTGGGTGGAGGCTTGTGATATCCCACAGATGCCACTGGCATTGAAATTGAACGCTGCAGTCACTTTCATGGCCACTGGTAATGGATGCCATCCAGGTTCCCATGGTGCCAAATCCTGCAGTCGCTGGCAGATGTGACCGACCAGTTCTTGAGGCATGTGCAGTCTTCAGTGACACTGGTTGTTGGTCATCTGTAGGAATGAAAGGCGGCTTCTATAGGCTCTCAGTCTAGATAGGCACTGACGAATGTTGGCTCGCTGTGGCTCTTCAGCAGCATGTGTGGGAGCCCTAGCCCTTCACCCTGAGGGTGCTGCTCCTTGCTCTGCGCAGTCAGACACTTCCATCGCTCTCTTCTCCTTCTTACCCGCTCTCTGTACTCCACAAGGCATATGGCTAGGCTCCATGATCCTGATGTACTGCTTCTGCAGGATGAAAGAGAGAGACGCTTGGGTTCACTTGGGTGTACTAAGAACCTCTCTTGGTTAAGTCTAAAGGCTCCTTAACACATCCCAGAGAGTGCTGGCAACCACTTGGATGGCCAGAGATTAGTGCGCTGCATGGCTGCCCGAAACCCCACCCACCTCCGCCCCACTCCACCTGACCGATTGGCGGCAGCTTTGCCCACTGGACTGCAGGCTGTGCTCTCAGCTCAGGCACAGGCATTCTCCTAACCCGCACTGCAAGGCTGCTCTGTTAGCTTGAACCATGGGGGAGACTGGTCCAAACCTGAATAAAGACATTGCCTCCAGCAGTGACTGCTCCATGGCCAGATTTAGCGAGGAGATTGTACAATGTGCCCAGTCATCCAACTGTCCTGCAGTCCACTAAAACGCTCATTAGTTTGCAGTCAGTGCCGTGAGTGGGGGTGAAAAGCTCTGGAGCACTTGGTGGCATTTTGTTGCCTCTGTGTTGCTTGAGTGGCTAGAGAGCCGAATCCACGCATATCCATGTGGCTGCACCTGCAACCTCAGCTGCCGAAGAATGGTCACGTGATACAAGGTTTCCCTAATGTGTGGCAGCTTCCCTCCCTTCCACTCTGCATGTCCTTGTGCACTGCCTTCAACAGCAGGGCAGCTCTTACCCCCATGCCTCCAACGTGCCTCAACCTTGAAGTTCAACAGGGGACCCAGGTGAGCGCTGCACAACGTTACTGTGCCCTCACCGCCAAGTTCCCCTCAATGTGCCCCCCACAAGTGCACATCCTATATCTGCTGTTGTGAAACACGTTGGCTCCAGCGGGGGGTGGGGGAGAATGATTCCGGCGGGTTGGCCTTATAATGATATGCAGACGTATTACAATGAGGTTCTCAGTGTCCGATGGCGGGAAACACGACTGCCATTAATGGGCAGAGTGGATGTTCACAAACTGGTTTCATAACGATTTTTGGCCTTCTTGCCATATTGTCCGCTGATGTCGCTGAGCACACCCAATGCCAGTGGGCATGGACAATTCTGCCCTCTGTCTCTACTTTTCAAGATGGTTCGCTGGATGGTTCAAGATGGATCTGCCTTTTTCCTGCCCTTTTCAATGCTTTCTTTTCTCATGGGATGTGGGCGTCACTGACAAGGCCAGCATTTGTTGCCCATCTCTAATTGCCCTTGAACTGAATAGCTTGCTAGGCCATTACAGAGGGGAGTTAAGAGTTAAAGATATAGATGTGGGTCTCAAGTCACCTTTAGACCAGACCAGGTAAGGATGGCAGATTTCCTTCCTTCAAGGACATTAGTGAACCAGATGGGTTTTTACATCAATCAACGATGGTTTCATGGTCACTATTACTGAGACTAGATTTATTAATTGAATTTAAATTCCACCAGTTGCCGTGGTGGGATTTGAACCCATGTCCCCAGAGTGTTAGCCCAGGCCTCTGGATTACTAGTCCAGTGACATTAGCATTACACCACCATCTCCCTATATGATTAAGATAAGGAAAGATGGCAAACTTTATCATGCGACCTGTATAACAATGCCAAGTCACTTTCTATATAAGGCAAGTGCTAATCCTATTACAGTTATCCGAAGTCTCCTTACTCCCTGTGGTGATCAAAAGGGTCAAGGTTCTCCACACCTTTCAGTGGCTTATTAGTTGGGATATATGTGTTTGGAGAAAAAGCCATCTAGTCAATAAGTTTCTCTTTACTCTTTTGGAACACTCATTGAATTTTAAATGCGTATGTCTGAGGAATGTATCTTGTTCACCTCGAGAGGTAAGACAAAGATGATTGAAATCCACATTACTATCCGATAGCCTGCAGCCACTTTGAGAACAGTTATTCAACTTAGTCCGAGATTTTTTTAAAATGTGACCTTCAGAACAGTTTTTCTAAAAATTTGTAATATCATAACTGCGCACCAAACACCTTCCGAACAGCACTGTGTACATGGCCTGCAGGCATTGAAGGAGACAGCTCACCATCAACTTCTCAAGGGCAATTAGAGAATGGACAATAAATGCTGGTCTAGCCAGTGACTAGTGCCACACCTCGTGAAAGGAATAAATTTTTAAAATTCAAAATATGTCAACCGGGAAGCAGACATGCTAATTTTTCAAAGCCGGCAGCAGAGTGTGCCTCTTGGACAGTAACTTTTGAATATTCACATTTAACTTTCTATCTGCAGCTTGCCTGAAGCTATTGCACCATTTACATATGGATAACAGCAAGCACCATTAGACTCAACGTTAGTTTGATGGAAATTGTGGCCCATTATGTTGTAAACCATCTATCAGTTATTAATAAAATTAATAATATAGTGGTTACCAAATGGCGCTGGCAAAATAATTCTACCAAAGGAGCACCAGACTGTCTACAGCCTTGTGATTGCAGATGAAAGGTCTATACAAAGTTCCAGATACTGGGAGGCCGATTTCAGGAATTGTGTTTAACTTCATCCAGCAATGTTGGCCAGTTGAAAGAGCACGGTTGCATTTTTTGGAATACCCTCTAGTCTTCCACAGCTTCAATGTCTTCAATATTAACCTGCTACTGTATTTTGAAGAACATAATCTCCCAAAATGGGCCACTCATTCCATTTCCTGATGCTTGACAGTTAGAATTCACATTGTTAATGAAGTGAAACTTTCAGTGGAATTGTCATATGTCCAGAACAACTTTAAAAGCTGAAAGTAGTCAACTTATTTTTATGGGGAGGTAAGGAATGCAGTTTGGACTGTATGTACTCTTTGTCCATACAAATTAAGGATGGATATAATTACAAATTCTACAAAGGAGCACATTGGGGGGACTTTTAGTTCCTACCCCCAATAGAAATGTTGTGGGTGGCCAATTATTTTTCCACATCCCTGTAAGACTCTTAAACAGGGGGGGCTCACTTCTCTCTAAGGTCCAGTCCCTGTAATAACTATCAATGACATAAAACGACTTTGGATACAATTTCTGCTTTATGTGGGAAGCCTTTATTAACCCACTCAGCAATAGTATATAGCGACAACACCAGTTGTTTCATAAACCCTGTGTACAGGAACTTGTTTCTGTTTCACTGGTCCACTGAATGATTTCTTCAGCATGACTCCCCATGACTGACCAAGTCACACTTCCCTGACTGCAGTAACAATGTCCTTGTGGACTGTGGCTTTATACCTCTTCCTGACCCTGGTTCCTTGACATATAAGCTAATACCTCGAATTGGGTCATCTGATTCAGTTTCAGTGCCAAAAGCCTCCCTGTACATGGACGACGTCGCCGTCTTCTGCTCGGATCCGCTGTCGGTGCGCAGACTGATGCACGTCTGCGACCAGTTCGAACTGGCCTCGGGAGCCAAGGTAAATCGTGGGAAGAGCGAGGCCATGTTCTTTGGGAACTGGGCTGACCGATCCTTTGTCCCCTTCACTGTCAGGGCTGACGGCCTGAAGGTGCTGGGGGTATGGTTCGGAGGGACCGGGGCATGCGTTAGAAACTGGAAGGAGCGAGTGGCTATGGTGAAAAGGAAACTGGGCATGTGGGAGCGACGCTCCCTCTCCATTGCGGGTAAGAACCTGGTCATCAGGTGTGAGGTACTCTCGCTGTTGCTGTACGTGGCGCAGGTCTGGCCCATTCCACACTCCTGCGCGATGGCGATCACTCGAGCCATCTTCCGCTTTATCTGGAGGTCGAAAATGGATCGTGTCTGCAGGGACGCGATGTACAAGCCTCTAGATAAAGGGGGAAAAAACGTGCCCAACATCGCCCTCATACTGATGGCCACCTTTGTGTGTGGCTGCATCAAGCGGTGCGTAGACCCTCAGTACGCAAACACCAAGTGTCACTACGTGCTGAGGTTCTACCTGTCCCCGGTGTTGCGAAGGATGGGTCTGGCCACGCTGCCGCGGAACGCTCCAAGTAGTTGGACCGTGCCGTACCACCTGTCCCTGGTGGAAAAATTTATGCAGAAAAACACCTTTGACCACAAGTCCATCAGGCAGTGGTCAGCACGTAACGTCCTAGAGGCCCTGAGGGATAAGGAGAGGGTGGACCCTGTGGGATGGTTCCCCGAGCAGACTGTCAAAGTCATTTGGCAGAATGCCTCATCGCCAGAACTTTCCAACAAGCACCAAGACGTAGCTTGGCTGGTGGTGAGAAAGGCCCTCCCCGTCAGATCCTTCCTACACGCCAGGAGTCTCACCCCCTCTGCACGATGCCCTCGAGGTGGCTGTGGTGGGGAAGAGACCGTTGTTCACCTCCTTGTGGATTGTGCCTTTGCAAAGAAAGTCTGGAGAGAGATGCAGTGGTTGCTGTCGAGGTTCATCCCGAGCAGTTCTGTGACACAGGACTCTGTGCTCTACGGGCTGTTCCCAGGGACACACACCGAGACAAACATCAACTGCAGCTGGAGGATCATCAACTCGGTGAAAGACGCGCTTTGGTCTGCCCGAAACTTGTTGGTCTTCCAGCACAAAGAGTTGTCCCCGACCGATTGTTGCGGACTGGCACAATCCAAAGTCCAGGACTACGTGCTGAGGGACGCACTAAAGCTTGGGGCAGCTGCCGCAAAGGCGCAATGGGGAAGGGTCGCTGTCTAAGACCTTTCTACCACAGCGCACCGAGAGACTGGGAACTGTTTAGAGCCCCTCGGGCTGTACAGATCAAAATGAAAGGCTGTAAATGATTGTAATATTGTTTGTACTGATGCACCTGGTGATACATTTTGTAAAAGTTTAACCTGGATTGTACCCTTGTAATGTTGTTTTTGAAATGGTTTTGAATGTGATTGAAGATTTTTTATGAATAAAGTATATTTTTACAAAAAAAAAAAAAAAGTGCCTTATCCATCCCACCCTGGCCATGTAAGACCACCTGCATGTGGTCACTTTCTGCTCACAGCAAGGGGTGTCCCCAGGTGCTTGCCAGCAATGATGATTTCTGTACCGTGGTAAGGCAGGAAGAAAGCCTTTCACACATACCTGCGAGGCCATTGTCTAGGAGAGTTGTTGTGGACAGAGTGCCAAGTGGTGAGCCACCGCCTCAATGACATGTTCTTATATGTCTGTGTGCTTGTGTCCCTGTTCAGTTAAACTGTCATTATTTTTAAAAAGTCCAACATGAGCCTGAGTTGATGTCTTCAGTCAGAATTCTTCCCCCTTCATCCCGATGTCCTCCTCACTCTATGTTCCTACCACGCGGTGAGCTCCACACACTGGTCCCTACCACAACTGAACTACATTCTACTTACAAACAGAAATACAGGGGATATTAAAAATGCCTTACAGCCCCTAGCCCCCAGTCCCTGCCCCCGTCATTTTAACTCACCTGAAATCAGGTACAGGTAAGCTACCTGCCCCAGAGGAGTGGTGGGCCTAATTTAAATGGCATAATTATGACCCAGTGATGTTAGTGGTATGCGCACAATGCTTTAATTGGAGGCCCAACAGTGAAAGCTAGTGACCACCAGGATCCTGGCCAAAGAAGGTCCAAGTAGGTATCCTATTTTAACAATAAATAACAGTTCCTTGTGCACAGGAGCAGGAGTGCTTCATCTAGCCCCACTTGGATACCTTAGATCTCCCCTAACTGGTGGGCAATACAAAGTAAGGAGTATCTACACCAGGGTTGTCCAACTTGAGGCAAGCGAGCCTCCTGGAGTTGACCCACCAAACTTGTTGGACATTCAATTGACTTACATTTGAAAAATGCTGTAAAGCTGCTCATCCAATCAGAGGCTGGTTTCTCCATCCATTTGCTGGTTTCTCCATCCATTTGCTGCCGATAAGCTCACTAGTGAGAGTGGTTCTTGGAGAGAAAGAGTGGGCCTTGGAGTCAAAGCGAGGGGGAGAGCGGGCCTCAGGACGAGATGGAGGAGGAGAGCGGGCCTAGGAGCGAGAGCGGGGCCCACCAGTGTGTGAGAGTGGGGGGAGAGTGTGAGTGTGTGTATGTGTGAGGGAGAGAGAAAAAGAGTGAGTATGTGTGTGTGAGAGAGACAGACAGAGAGAGGCGGGTGTGTGAGTGTGTGTATGTGTGTGTGAGTGGGGAGAGTGTAAGAGTGTGTGTGTGTGTGTGTGTGAGAGAGAGAGAGTGTGAGTGTGTCTGTGTGTGTGAGAGAGACAGACAGAGAGAAGGGGGTGTGTGAGTGTGTGTATGTGTGTGTGAGTGGGGAGAGTGTAAGAGTGTGTGTGTGTGTGTGTGAGAGAGAGTGTGAGTGTGTCTGTGTGTGTGAGAGAGACAGAGAGAGGGGGGTGTGTGAGTGTGTGTGTATGAGACAGAGGGGAGAGTGTGAATGTATCTGTGTGTTTGAGAGAGGAGAAAGTGTGAGTGTATCTGTGTGTGTGTGAGAGACAGACAGAGGGGAGTATGTGAGTGTGTGCGTGTGTGTGTGAGAGAGAGGAGAGAGTGTGAGGGTGTGTGTGTCTGGCTCACTCCCAGTCTCAGGGTTTTTATTCACCCTTCACTCCCACACACCTACATGCACTCTGACCCGCCCTCACAGTGGGTGAGTGTGTGAGCAGCCTGAGACTGGGAGTGAGCTGGACACAGACACACACGCACACACACACTCACTCGCTCACGCTCTAATTGTCATCTTTATTTATTACTTGTTTTTTAAATTATCAATTTATTGCTTTAGCTTTTTGTTTTGCTCAGCGAGTTGTTTCTTTTCATACGTCAGCGTTTTTTTTTTGGAAATTCATGTTTAATGTTGCGCCAAACCTTATCTTTCCAAAATTTGCTCACCAGCTCCTTGAGTGAGAGAAGAATTGAAAGGTGCCCTTCCCCCCCCACGCAAAAAGATTGGCCAAGCCGGATTGACACTTCCCCATTTCAAAACTGATGTCAAACAATGTCATATTTATGGCTGAGATAATGAAGATGGATAAAGCAGGAGGAAAATACTGGTTTGCATTGATCAGACAGGATAAAGATGGTAGTTATTGGAAGCAAGTCACAATATTAAGTATTTTTCCATTCAATTTTCATATGGCCATCCTAAGTTGGCCTCTGTGCTTTTATATACCAAGGTCTAAAAGGAAACTGGCTCTGGTCACTGGTGGTTGTCTGCTACAGGAAAATTGGAATTCAGTTGAAGATACCAATCTGAGTTATTGGCTATGTGAGTTGAAGGGTAGAGCAGAATATGAAGAAATTAAAATGTTTTGTCAGCCCATGACTCATTTTTGAAGGTTCTTGGGATCCAGTGGCAAAGCAAAATATTTCTCAAATAACTTCAATGGAGTTGGATATTCCCTTCAATATTATGTATTCATATGCGCATATACTTTTAACAGACAGTATGGATTTCCTATCTCTATCTAACTTATATAAAATATTTATTCCAATTGAAGTTTAAATCCCAGTCTTGCTCTTGACTGGTGCCCCCTTCCCTCCTTCCTAAGCAGACTGTCTCATCACTTGGGCTGGACACCATGTGGAATATGATTGGGTTTAAGAAGTACGCAGAGATTCCATTGGACTTCTTCTTCATGTTATTGAAGTGGGGGAAATTTGACATTGTGCCAGAGTCCCATCTCCAGCTCCCTAACGTAAATATTGAGGGTCAAACCCTCACTCCCCTCCCACCAACTCCAGCAAGTTGCTCCACAGCCATTTAATGCTCAGAAAGGCATTAATCAGCTCAGAGCAAGACCTTCAGCCCCAGTCAAATGGCCAGTAGTTCTCTAGTCCCAGCAGCGCCACTAGGCGTAGTGGCCACTGCTGGGAGTGCACACGATCCCCAACAAAGATTGTCACTGGAGCCAGAGGGGGAGGTAAGTGGGGACGGGAGGGTGGAGCAGGGGTTCTTGGCTGGGGCCAGGCTAGCAAGGTCTGGTGTGAGGGTTTGGGGGCCAGGGTGGACAAGCCGGAGGAAGGGGAAAGCTGGGGGCGGAGGGGAGGGAGGAGACCTTTGGGTTGGTCCTCCAATGGGCCCAGGGTGGGGTTCAGGAAGGGAGGTAGCCATCCCCTTTCACACCGACAGCCTGAGCAGTGAAGTTTTCTGGGCGTTCCGCTCAGTGCGGCCTCTGCCCAACTTGGGGAAAATTGCGTGGTGGGGTGTGGTGGAGGCTTGAAGAGGCCCTTAATTGGCCATTCATTGGTCACTCAAGGGCCTCAATTGGCCCATGTGCGGGTGGTCCATCTGACATCTCCCCCACTGCTCACAAAATTGCAGTTGGGTGGCGGGGGCTGGTGGGTAGGTGCTGGGAACGGTGCCTGTGGCATTATGCCCCATATTGCACACCCCACTTACCTGCCATCCTACCCCAGGAAAGCATAACATTTGGCTCCCTAAGTGGAGGAACGTTGTGAGAGTACAAACATTTCACCCTGGCTGTCAGAATGGGAATTGCAGGTGGCACCACTGAATTACAGAATGGTTTCGGCACAGAAGGAGGCCATTCAGCCCACTGTGTCTGTGCTGCCATATATCGGGTCTTACAGGTGGCTGAGTTACACTGAGCCACGAGCTTCTCACCTTGGTCCATAAAAACGCAGCCAAGGGCAGCTTTTTATTATTCCCTGCACCGCAAGCAATATTTCCTTAAATTTCATCGGTGCAATTAATAATTCCTGCTTTTGCATCAACAGAAAATATATTAAATTGTGTTTGAAGCTAATTGAATGGATGGATCTGGCATCAGGACCGATAAGTAATTAAGACAGTTCCACATGCTGGAGAGATGAATTCAATGATGAATAACTTCTGTGTACAGATTAATATATTTCCTGCATGATATATCAGCTGCAATCATTTCAATTGAAATTCCAAGCAGAAAACAAATTTATACCATTGAAAAATATACTTGAATGATTAAAGTACTGTCATGTAATCTAAAACCAAATAAATGTGGATTACACTAAACAAATTTCACCCCAGCTGAAGGTGCCCTGTCCAAATAATGAAAGGCAGCTGGAAACTATGGGCCGAGTTTTCCGTTTTTGAGACTGTGTGTGGTGGCGGGCAGGTTACGCAGGATGTATCCCGCTGCTCAGAATGGCGGGAAATCGCACCCAACGCTGTGCTTGCAAGCTGATTAATTATGTACAGGCGAGTATCTCACCAAATAACCTACCGGGTCAGGAGCTGATTTGTCTGCCCCGCCATTACCGAAGGTCTAGGCGCCATATTTAAACATCACCCGAGCACACACATCTCATTCCCTCCAGCCCGGCTTTCTCTGTGACCCAAAGGAAGAAGTCAGAAGCCTGCTTCAGCCACAAGACTCTCCTGGCTTTGAGAAGAGGAATGCGGGCGCATAGGGATGTGCTCTATCCCAGGGATGACTCCAGAAAGCAAACCAGCCTCACCTCTCCGGCCTGGGACGCCATCGCAGGGGGTGTCAGTGCGGCTGGCCAGTGCACCTGAATCATCATCCAGTGCAGGAAGAGGGTGAATGATCCCGTCCACTCAGCCAGGGTAAGTCATCCTTCAGCTCCCTCCAATATCAAACTCTCAAAATGGCATCATGTAATCCAGGGGCTATTCTCTTCAGGGATCTCACACAACCATTAGCGGGGGACACATATCAGCACAAATTGTCTCACGGAAGTTTTCACATCACCACCATCCCATCTAGCATGTTGTAATTCATTTGTAATCACTTCACCATTGTCGGCTGTTCCTTCTTCAGCTGCCTGGGCCATAAACTCTGAAACTCCCTCTTTAATCCCTCAGCTTTTCTCCTTAAAACCTACTTATCGACCATATTTTAGGTCATTTATCCTAACGTCTCCTTATGTGGCTGAGTGACAAATTTTTTAATGCTCCTGCGAAGTACTTTGGGATGTTTTACTATGTCAAGTGCACTATATAACTGCAAGTTGTTGTTAGGGTTCCAGAGGCTCCTGGCTCTTTGTGAGCATGTCCCTGCATAAGATGCTGCTTTTAGCAGAAGAGTAAGGAGAACACAGTTCAGAAAAATTTGAAAGAAGAGCTCAGTTGTTTTACCTTGGAGGACCGAGGGGTGCAGTCAATGGATTGGGCTTTGCTGAGATCGTGGGGACTTGGACACCAGACTCAGCTCTGTGTCAGGAACCCGGAAGTGCCTGTGGCGGGATGTTGGCCAAGATTTTCTTGCAGGTGACCAATTAAGAAGCTGCCTCTGGGAATCTGCTCAATTAAGGGCGGCAATTGGACCAGAGAGCTGCCAGGCCCAATAGGAGGGGGTGGAGCTGGCCGATGCCCAGCTGGTAGCCCCACTAGGTAGGTAGGAGAACATGAGGGCAGCTTTAGGTGGAAGCACCCTCTGAGATCGATAAAAGAATAAAAAATAAGTGTTCCCACATCTGCCAGGCCATGAGCATGGAGAGGAAACCCCTCTACAAGATAGCCTGTGGCTGCAGCGATAACCCTGTGGAGTGGGGATTCTCTGGCCTGTTGCTGGGGGGGGGAAATGGCAGGACTTTGGTACCCGTCCACCATTGGGAAGATCACAACGCATCACTAATTTGACCACAAGTGGAGACTTAACAGAACCACTGCTGGGTGGTTAGCTGCTGCTGCTCAGACTCTGCCTCCGGCAGGTTGCTCAGCGATGGGATCGTATTGAGGAGCCGCTCCAGTGTGAGATTCTCTCATTTTACTCCCTGTCCCGCCTCCAACCCAATCTCTGTGGGGCCAGGAAAATTCAGCCCAACGTAACCTCCCATGTGTTTTGGAGTGAGCAGGTGATTTGGTTAAGTGTGTGATCCCTTTAAATATCTCAGTGTGGCCTTGTGAGTGCGGTGTCTTAAAGGGGCCATCCTGTGCTCGGCCGAAGCTGGACAGTTCAGTTTGCTGTGTTGTTGCTCAGCTGCGTAGCTCTGGGGGGATGGGTGCAGTGGGAACAGTCCTTTCACGTATGAGAGTCCAAGCTGATGGCCATTGCCCTGCAAATCAGCTGAGCTTGGAGAGTTTAAATTTGTTCCTATGCAGGTCATGGGCACCAAGTTGTCACAATCTGACACCAAAGATCAGCTACTCTGGTGCAGCAGGAGGTGCTCCCTCAAGGTGCTTTAAGACCTCTCGCTTGGACAGGGAGCTCCACTTTGCATTTAATTATGCTGCACACCAGCTGTAAATGTTTGATCCTGTCACTTGCTGCCCATAAGAATGAAAATCTTCCCGTCTGAATCATTGACAGTCGTCACATTAATGAGCAAGAAAAATAAAATATTATTTCTTGGGGGAAATATTGCAGAACTAACTTGGATTTGTGGCTGCAGGATAAATTAACAGATGAAAAAGAAAATGAGTAGAGTTATTCAAACTCCCTGGATTGGTCACAAAGAGCTGAAAGCTCTTGGGTTTCACTCTGAACTTTGTATCTGATTTCTTGCATTTGAAGCCCTAACAGAACAGGAATGTTGAATGCAGAAAGGGCAGTGGAGTGTTCCCATCCTGCCCCTGGTGGATTTCCTGACAGGCGGAACCGGAGAATCCAGCGGGAGCCAAAATATCGGAAACCCGCCAGAATAAACGTAGTTTGCGATTCTCCCAGTGGCGGGTTGGGCACCCCGCTAGCGGCGTGATCGCTATTTGCATTCATTACCATCTCCTGAATGCTCATTAAATTAGCTGCTCGCCTGAATCATGTGTCACCCTCCAATCCTGCATCACGCCAGCGGGAAATCACGTCGGTCTGAAACCCGTTTGAAAAAGAGTGGCGTGCACCGATCGGGCCTCACTCTCCTCGCGGCTTTGAGGTGAGTGCAACATAGCCGACTTGCCACAGCACCGCAGCGGTCTCACTGAGATGCCACTGGAACACCACGCTCGCTAGGGCTGTAGGGTTGGTCTGCTCCTGGTGCTTGCCTCCATAGTCACAAGGACACCACTGTGCAGCGGTGCTCATACAGGGCTAGACATTCAGAGGCCAGCATTTCGACCAGGGTCAGTGGGAGGAGGGGAACACATGGGGGGCAAAGGGGAATGGGGTAGGGGGCACGATGAAAGGCAGAGGGGCAGGAAGGTTTTGCAAGAGGGTGGAGGAGGTGGGGGAACGATGGAAGGCAGAGGGGTGAGGGAGGGATGGGAAGATGGGGCCCGATGAGGGAAACTGAAATGCTGACAAACAAGGGGGTGAATGGGATGCCACATGTATGAATAGGAGGGGATGCTCACAGGCTCTGGAATAGGAAAGGTGAGGGGCGGGTTTTGTTAGTGTATCACAAGAAGGATGGGCATGGAGACTCATAAGTACGGGGAGGGTTTGTTGGGGAGGGAAACAGTGTAGTCTTCAGCATGAGGGCAATGGAGAACTCTGTGAAAGTTGAAGCCCTTGGCTTGGGGCAGGCAGTCAGGAGTCAGAGACTAGAGACACTGTGGAAAAGAGTCAGAGAATAGAGATGGTTCTGGGGCTCTGTGGATCTCACAGTCATAGAAACATAGAAACTAGGAGCAGGAGGAGGCCATTCGGCCCTTCGAGCCTGGCTGATCACCCAACTCAATAGCCTGTTCCCGCTTTCTCCCCATATCCTTTGATCCCTTTCGCCCCAAGAGCTATATCTAACTCCTTCTTGAAAACATACAATGTTTTGGTCTCAACCACTTTCTGTGGTAGCGAATTCCACAGGCTCACCACTCTCTGGGTGAAGAAATTTCTCCTCATCTCAGTAAAGAGTTAGAGAGTTGAGATAGTCATGGGGAGCAGTGGGCCATGCTGCAGGACTATTCATTGGGAGCACAGCGTACTCCAGCTCCAGGAAGGGGTAAGGGCTGTGTGCTCAATAGGAATAATGCACAGCTTGGTGCACAGGGCTGTTCCATAGTCACTGCCCATGGGCTTGTCTGTCTCTGTACTGGGCACCAGATGGAATGGTTATGGTTATGGGAGGCATCTGCAGCCTGTATTTGGGGAATACATAATAAAGGGGGGGGTTGGGGTATGTGAAGCTTTCCTGGCCGGGTTTGTGGGGGGGGTTAGTGGTGGGCATGTGTGGTGGCTGTTCACCTCGGTAGGTGACCATGCAGACAACTTCTAAGTGGGGAGGGCAGAGGTCCACACGAGGCATGGGCAGGTGAGTAGTCATGGGCTCAGGGGAGAGGGTAAGGATGTCAACCACAACAGCAATGGGATGCAGTATTACTGGGGAAGGCTGGAGAATATCAGGACAGAGCGCTACCTTCACATCATGAGGTTCCAGGTAGACAGTGCGAGAGGGAGTGTCAAAGCTGGTCTCAAAATAATAGCCCAGAACCACCATCTTGCTCTATTGGTGCAGTTCTAAATCGAAAGTAGAAGCAATTCTGAATGGGAGGAGTCAGAGGCAGTGTGGGAGGAGTGCACTGCTTTACTAAGGGGCCCTTTCTCGGTGTGCACTCTAACTTGTTGGTGCTACAGGAGTAAGCTGCAGTCTCATTAGAGAGAAAGGAGGAGGACCTCCTTGAGAAGATAGCCATTGGAAGCCAATGCCCTTATTAGCGCTTAAACAGGTGTATTCAGGAGCCAATGGCTTAACATCACAGTAGCTGCATCTCAACATGAACAGACAGGAATGTGAAATTTGGGAATGCAGACAACTGTTAAGGAGGCACAGGTAAAGCAAACATGGCATCCCATCAATGGAGGACTGTCATGTGCTTTCCAGAATTGGCATTCATAACAGCCCAAAGGACATCCAGTCATTAATCATGAGCAACTTATTGTTAATTAGTGTGCCAGATCAGAGATTGGAGCACTGAGCTAGGTTAGGTAGTGCATGTCATTCAAACCTGAGGGATTCAGATGTCAAGTCTCAAGGACGGCATCTTGGGTCACCTTGATGTCTGTGTTAGCACCTCAGATACTAGCGACAAGGCAAGTAGGGCAGAAACCACGATCGCAATTATAATTGCTCCTCGTAACACATTGTGAGCTTCATTACGTTGACCCGCTAATCATTAAAGTGTTCTATCTTTAATTTCAGAGAGAAGGTTAAAGCAACCATGGATCCTGGGCTCAATGCTGCCTTTTTGATGGTTCTAATGCAATGGAGGAGGAGAAAGAGGGAGAGGTGACACCAGGGCAATTCCCGAAGGGGACCCCACATGAGGCCCAGGGTCAGGGGGAGTCACAGCAAGAAAAAGTGGGGCAGGGGAGAGACCCAGCTAAGGGAGGCGACTCACCAGACCAAGGGCATGCCGAAGAAGACTCATCCACTTACAAATGAGTGAGAGACAATGTGGCACACGTCTGCATCAGCATTCATGGGATGTGGGGGTCGCCGGCTCAGCCAGCATTTATTGCCCATCCTTAATTGCCCTTGAGAAGGTGGTGGTGAGCTTCCTTCTTGAACCCCTGCAGTCCATGGGGTGTAGGTACACTCACAGTGCTGTTAGGGAGGGGGTTCCAGGATTTTGACCCAGTGGGAGTGAAGGAACGGTGACATATTTCCAAGTCAGGATGGTGAGTGGCTTGGAAGGGAGCTTCCATGTGGTCCTGTTCCCATGTGTCTGCTGCCCTTGTCCTTCTGGATGGTAGCGTTCGTAGATTTGGAAGGTGCTGTCTAAGGAGCCTCGGTGAGTTGCTGCAGTGCATCTTGCAGATGGCACACACACTGCTGCTACTGTGCGTTGGTGGTGGGGAGAGTGATTGTTTTTGGTTGGGGTCCCAATCAAGAGGGCTTCTTTGTCCTGAATGGTGTCAAAATTCTTGAGTGTTGTTAGGGCTGCACTCATCCAGGCAAGTGGAGAGTATTCCATCGCTCTCCCGACTTGTGCCTTGTAGATGATGGACATGCTTTGGGGGTCAGGAGATGAGCTACTCACTGCAGGATTCTGAGCCTCTGACCTGCTCTTGTAGCTATAGTATTTATATGGCTTGTCCAATTCAACTTCTGGTCAATGGTAACCTCCAGGATGTTGATAGTGGGGGATTCAGTGATGGTAATGCCATTGAATGTCAAGGTGTGATGGTTAGATTCTTTCTTGTTGGAGATGGCCATTGCCTGGCACTTGTGTGGAGTAAATGTTACTTGCCACTTGTTAGCCCAAGCCTGGATATTGTCCAGGTCTTGCTGCATTTGGACATGGACTGCTTCAGTATCTGAGGAGTAGTGAATGGTGCTGAACATTGTGCAATCATCAGTGAACATCCCCACTTCTGACCTTATGATGGAAGGAAGGTCACTGATGAAGCAGCTGAAAATGGTTGGGCCTAAGACACTATCCTGTTCTAGGACTGAAATGATTGACCTCCAACAACCATCTTCCTTTGTGCTCGGTACAACTCCAAGCAGTGGAGAATTTTCCCCCCGATTCCCTTTAACTCCAGTTTTGTTAGGGCTCCTTGATGCCACACTTGGTCAAATGCTGCCTTAATGTCAAGGGCAACCATTCTCATCTCACATTTGGTCCAAGGCTGTGATGAAGGCAGGAGCTGAGTGTCCCTGGTGGAACCCAAACTGAGCTATAAGTATCAAAGCTGAATGAGAGTGTTTAGTCTTCAGCATCAGTCTCTGAGAAGGATTAGATATTCCGTGATCTTCAATTGTTTCAGACTGTCTGCCGCTGGTTAGCTCCTGCTATCTGCTGGTGTGTGTATCACCAAGTCCTGCTGGAAAGAGAGGAGTGGGTCAGTTAACGTGATACAATCTGTCTGGGTGATGCGGATGTCATAGTTTGGTGATGTGTGCAGGCTGATAAAAGAATATGATGTTTTGAGCAGTGCGTGTGTGAGGGTGAGGTGAAGTGCTGAATTTGAATTGCATGTCATTGTTGATGGTGATTGTTAGTAAAGGGATATGATGAATTGAACAGTATGTGAGGCTAGTGGTTCAGCTGTAAGGATGTGGCATTTGAGAATGAATTCATTGACCTTGACACTTGTGTGAGGTCATTGAACATTCAGACCCTTGGAACTAGATTTCTTGCATTGACAGTGATTATCTGCTCCCACTCCCTGCCTGGAGAGCATCATGGTCCACTGTGGTAGAGGGCCTCTCTCCTCCTGTCTACCTCCTGCATCAAGGCCTCCAGTGCTGCCCCGGAGGACCTTGGAGCACATTCACTTCTCTGGAACACTATATTCACTCTCCTCGCAAGTCAGACACTATTTCCCAGCCACGTCCTGCACTTGCTGCGACCAGAATGTTCTTTTCCTTTAAAAATAGTGCAGGCTGGCGTTAAGTAATGCCAGCTATCTTCGAGTGGTGCTAACCTCACACAAACTTGGCCCCCCTGTTGAGTCAGTACAGTCACTCAGCAATATGTTTAGCGATGGGCTGCATGCGACCAGAATTTTAATGAGCAGGTAGCACAAAGTTCACCCGCGTATCAGAGAGAACAGGAGCAGGTTAATTCTGCTTCATGATCGTCACACATGTTTTTGAGGGCTGTCAATCTTCTAAGCCCTAATTTATCAAACGTAGTATATCAGTATCTTTTTTTGGAAAGACCATGGCTGGAATTTTCCAGCCCCTCACGCCAGTGAGATCTTCTGGTTCCGCCAATGTGAATGGAGATTTCAATGGCTCACCAGCCCCACCACAGGGGGACCCGCCGCGGGGAGGGGGAACCCGCCACAGGGAGGGCTGGAAAATTCCGGCCCCACCACAGGGGGACCCGCTGGGGGAGGGCTGGAAAATTCCGGCCCAAGGTTGGTCTGACATTGGAGTGACGTTAATGTACAAATGCATTTGCTTGAAATTTCTTTTTGCATTCTTTAATGGCAGAACTAAAAATATCAAAACACAATATTCCATTCAAACTTGTTCAGTTCTTTTTAGCAATTGTGTTAAAACTTTAGATCACACTGTGATTTTTGCCACATACATGTTATTTCATTGAATTTTACTCTACATGTTCCTGTTCACTCTAACCATCAATTATGCATTCACAATGAAACATCTTAAAATGTAATTTACATCAATGAAATTGCTTTCCCCACTCCAAATTGTAAGCATTTAATTTTGTGTTATAAAAAAATGATTTATTGGGGTATGAAATCTAACAATTAAGAAGATTTAATTTGCTTTGGTAGCACACTAGTCTAATGCATTGGAAAAATTCCATTCCATCATTTCAACATTATTAACCCATTTATTTTAACATTTAATATGCATATGATGCCAAAGCAGCATGAGTTATTAAAATTGGTTCAAAAATTGTTAATACAGATGACTGTATTTATATAAGGGAAACCAATTCTCAGAATTGTGCAAGTCTCATGAATCTTTAGAATAATCAGAAGGGAACAGAAATTGTACCAAAATATGTCTACACTGGTTATCATTTGTAGCTATCTTACCAGGTGCTGAATCTCTCTTTGGTTGATATTACTCTTCATGGCCATTGAGCCTTCTCACACAATTTCATATTGGCAAACCTGAAAGTCTTGTTAATAAACATTTCAGAGGCTATGGGACAAAATGGTGAACATGAGATTCATAGACAAACTCTGATAGATCACCACCATCTCACCTTCTGACATTCATCCACTTACAACATATTTCAACCTCTTCTCTATTACCATGAAATGTAACCATTTATAACAGTCTTGTTGGATATATCAGCAGATTTTTTTTGATCATGCAATATCAATTACATTTTTCTTAGCTATTAATTCTGTGACTTAAAAATCTTTACATTTTAGATTCTAAAGGGATTATATTATCCTTTCCCTCTTCTTTGACTGTCCCAGGCCAGGCATTAATGTGAGTTGAAACAGGGCCGGCCGGTTTTACTAAATCGATACAATGGGCAGGATTTCCCGGTCGGCGAGTGGGGGCGGGGCCCACTCGCTCACACATAAAATGACGCACAGTGATGTTGGGGGAAACTCCTGATGTCATTCCGCCCCATTTAAATTTTCAGGTAGGCAGGGGCGGAGCAAAATCAGCTGTGTGCCCGCTGACCTGTCAATGGCCACCTGAGGCCATTGACAGAGCCAATTGAGTAATTAAAGGACCTGCCTGTCCAACCTTAAGGTTGGCGGACAGTGGCAGTGTGACTGCCCCTTTTTTATTTCAAAGCTCAATCTGTAAAGCCTTGTTTGTTGACCCGTTTAGTATATCATCCCTTCTCACAACTGGAATTGATTCTTTAACCATTAGTGCTACTCCCCCTCCTTTTTAGAATCTTTATTATAAAGATTCATGCGAGCCCCGGCGTGAATTAGAAAGAGCATAAAACCCCATCCACGGGCGGGATGAGGTTTCATGTAGGTTTTTAAAAATTTTAGTAAAGTTTTTGTGAAAATTATAGACGTGTCCCAATTCATGTGACATTGTCACATGAGGGGACATGTTAGGGAAATTTTACTTTTCTATTTTTAGGTTTATAACATTTGGAGCCGATCTCCCTGAGGCTGCACTTAGCCTCAGGGAGACGAGTGCGCTCTTTCCTGAACATGCGTGAAACAGCGCACTCTCGCTTTTGGGATTTCCCCCCCCACCCCCCCCGCCCGCACAGGAAGCGCACGGCGCTTCTGTGCGGACGTCACACTGGGCGGGCCTTAATTGGCCCACCCACGTAAAATGGCGCTGTGCCCCCGATTGGGGGCGCTGATCGGAAGTGCGCCTGTGCGTGCCCGACCTTCATCTTTGCCCCCGACGGGGGGAAAATTCAGCCCAATGTCTTGAGTGGACTGTAGGTGCTTCAGTGTCCCATAGTGGACCACCTTCGATTTTCAATCCAAAAATGAGATTAATAACCCACTGTGTTGCCAGCCATGTGCCCACATCCTATCATTACAGGACACCATGACTCAACTCAAAGTGGAAAATCATTACTTTTGATAGAAAACTCAGCATGTGCTAGCACTTTTTTCATTATAAAACAAGTTGTTCGAACTACTTCAAACTTGCTTTAAATCCAGAATGACCTTTCATCAACTTCCAATTTCAATGTGATCCAAAAGTTTCTAATATTTTTCCTATAGCTGATTTTAACCTTAAAGCTCTCTGTGCATCCCCCACCCCCCACCCCCCCCTCAACAAAAGCAATTTAAAAGACTTCTATTTCTACTGAATCATGCAAAATTCTGCCAAAGTTATTTAAAACTTAAACTTTCGGTCAGTTAATGTTAATTAGATCAAATACATCACACAGGCCCAACATTTAGAGATTGGATAATGCATATCCTTCTACTTTTAAAAATATTCTACTGAAACACAATAAAAGTGATTTACGGATTTAATTATAAAATACCTGTTCTGAACACAAATGAAACTCATTTTCAAACCAAGCCATAAGCTCATCTTGTACTAAAAAAATTACCATTCTCAGCCTTTAGGGGGCCTACTTGGTCTTCTGTGCACTGCTTTATATGAAAATATTCTCCTGGTTTATTTCTGCTCGTCTTGTCAATATTAGTCAGTTATACACGCTTCTTTTAACAATTACTTTTGTGCCATGTTCAGTTCTTCTTCATTCACTCCTTGTACTTCTTAAAATGTTTTTGCCTGGGAGGTTTGGCAGCTAAAAGATCACAAGATAGGCTTGTATATAAAGGTAGCCTCGCAGTTTCCCAATCCTACCATCTTAAGTGATCCCCATGTCTCGACCTCAAGGCATCTTCCTTGGCAATCTGTCCCAGCTGTTGAACATCCTCAATGGCTAAAGTTGTCCTTCACCATAGACAAAAGAACCCGAGCACAATGAGCACTCTGGCATTTCACATTTGGATACCAATGTTTGAAACCAGCCTGTGCTGATGGGGTGAAAACTTTGCTTCTCAGCTGGTTGCAAAGTTGATGGTGGAGTGAGATTCACCACAAAGATTGATCCCAAAGTTTGGAATTAGCGTCTGTTCAACTTACAGTAAAATGTAACCAAATAAGTTGCATTTTTTTTTAAGCCAAAGTGACATAATTCCACTTCAGATGACTAATATTTAACAAGCTTGTGTGAATCAATGTGAAATTATGGTATTGTGACCTGCCTTTCTTCCCTTAGCTATCGGTGCAGTATTGCACCTGGCATCCTCCTCCTCTGTCTTTACCAACTTCTCTCCATGTGTATAGTTTTCTCTTTACAGGGTTCTTCTTCTCTGCACAACTGCAGGTCCATGAGGGTTAGTTGTAGATAGAGTTAGCAAGTTCTCTGCATCGTCTGCAACTAAAGCCACAAGGGGAAAAGCATTTCCATTTCCTCACAATGTAACTAATTTGTTCCACATCAATAGCCTGCAGTACTTGTCTTATACGACACTCACATATGTTTTTCTCTCTCTCTCACGCACACATATGATCACTCTCATATATATCTGAGTATAGTTAAGAACTATTTTCCTCAATCCAGGGACTGGTTTTGTTGAGGCCAGGCCCAGACTCAAATAGTAATAAAATAGGTATTTTATCAGAACTGATATACTACACAGTTCCTACTGTGGGTCTTGCATTGCTTAAGATGAAAAATGCAGTGTTTAATCAAAATTAACACAAATGAATACCCTCCAAAGTTTATTGAAAGGAAATCTAATTTAGCGGCCTAAACTACAGATATCCAATCAACATCCTGTTCCATCAGATTCAGGATGGAATTTTATAGCAAAGACCAAAACAAAATTCAGGCCGGAATTTTCCAGCCCCCAACCACCCCCCGCACGGTGACAGGTCCCCCCGCACGGTGACAGGTCCCCCCGCACGGTGACAGGCTCCCCCGCACGGTGACAGGTCCCCCCGCACGGTGACAGGTCCCTCCGCATGGTGACAGGCTCCCCCGCTCCGTGACAGGTCCCCCCGCACGGTGACAGGCTCCCCCGCACGGTGACAGGTCCCCCCGCACGGTGACAGGTCCCTCCGCATGGTGACAGGCTCCCCCGCTCCGTGACAGGTCCCCCCGCACGGTGACAGGCTCCCCCGCACGGTGACAGGTCCCCCCGCACGGTGACAGGTCCCTCCGCATGGTGACAGGCTCCCCCGCTCCGTGACAGGTCCCCCCGCACGGTGACAGGTCCCTCCGCATGGTGACAGGCTCCCCCGCTCCGTGACAGGCTCCCCCGCACGGTGACAGGTCCCCCCGCACGGTGACAGGTCCCCCCGCACGGTGACAGGCTCCCCCGCACGGTGACAGGTCCCCCCGCACGGTGACAGGTCCCTCCGCATGGTGACAGGCTCCCCCGCTCCGTGACAGGTCCCCCCGCACGGTGACAGGTTCCCCTGCACGGTGACAGGTTCCCTTGCAGCGGGGTCACTGAGCCACTGAAAGCTCCATTCACGTCGGCCGGACCGGAAGATCGAACCGGCCTGAGGGGCTGGAAAATCCTGGCCCCAGAATTTAAAATTGAACTTATTTTCTTCTTTCACTTTTTCACTGAGCACCTGAAGAATATTGCTTAACGTTAACAAAAAGGTCCTACATATATACCGTGGTAGAATATCCGCTTTTGTTGACCTGACCAAGGCCTTTGACCAGTCAGCTGTCAGGGCCTTTGGAAGTTAATGGAGAAATTCAGTTGCTCTGAGGAATTCATCGCAATATTTCGACAGTTCCGTGACAACTTGCTCACCTGTGTCCTGGACGATGGTGAGTGTTCTGGCCCATCCACTGTACTAGGAGAGTTAAACAGGGCCACGTGCCAGTTCCAACCATCTTCAGCATGTTTTTCTCTGCCATGTTCTCCAATGATTTCCATGATGGTGATCCTGGCACCAAAATCAGATATTGCACAAACAGGATGTTGCTCAACCTAAGATGACTCTGGGCAAAGAGCAGGGTCTCCAAGGACATGCTTTGTAATTTCCTGTTTGCCGATGACTAAACACTAGCTGCTGTATCAGAGCTGGGCTTACAATGGAGCATCGACTTGTTCTCCAATGCATGTTACAATTTTGGCCTTACAAACAGCACAAAGAAAACTCAAGTCATGTACCAGCCCACTCCAGGAAAGCCTATCTCAAGCCCAAGGTTTCAGTCCATGACCAGAACCTGTCAGCAGTGGAAAAGTTCACTTATCTCGGCAGCACACTCTCTCAAGTTCTCGATATTGACAACAAGGCACCTGCAAGAATTGCCAAAACATGTGCAGCCTTCAGCAGACATTGAACATCAGTCTGGGAATGAAGAGGAGTAAGTCTAGCTACCAAATTGAAGGTCTATAGAGCAATAGTCCAGGCCACTCTGTTCTATGCTTGTGAGATTTGGGCTGTGTATCAGTGTCATGCCAAGAATCTCAACTACTTTCACTTGAGCTGTCTTTGGAACCTACTAAAGACCACATGGCAGGACAAAATACCAGACAGTAGATTCCAGGCCCAGTTCGGCCTTAGAGACACCTGGATTCCCAGTTTATGGGCACAGTCACCTTCACGTTGAAGGATGAACAAGGTAGAATATCTATTTGTAATCCTCCCCATGAAAATTTCAGGCTACTGTCCTGTTTTTATAATGATATAAAGGTGCTAATCACTCATGAAGGATTGGGTAAATACATTGTGGGTTAATTTATTTAGACTAGGCACATGGGAACAGATATACATGGATAGAAAACTTGAAGACACCAACAGCAGAGCTGTATGTGTGCTCCGCTCAAAAGCAAAAGTGAAACTAAAACTGTATCACATGACAAACTTCCCTTCTGGTGATGTCACGCAGCTATTCCTTAAAGGCACATTACAACAACTACCTTCCTCATATTTGGTCTGATTTGTCTAGCATGCTGTTTAAATCTTGCCCTGAAAGCTGTGGGGTTTTTTAAGACTATAAATAGATATTGCTGGAGTACTTTGATTTCCATAGCTTTATTTATGGCTGATTTGGTAGTTCAACAATGACGGATTGCATTTCTATAGCACCTTTCTCTCTCTTCATGCAGCATCTTCATTGTTCGAGGTGTGCTAATCATGGCACATGTCATGATGTCACTATGGGGCAAAATGAGGAGGCAGGACCCCCAAAATCTGCCTCAGCCAGTACGGGGATTGAACTCGCACTGTTGGCATAATGCTGCATCACACTCTAGCCATCTAGCCAACCCAATAAAACCTTTTACATAGTAAAAGGTTCAAAAGCTGCTTCACAGGAGTGATTATCAAACCAAATGTGGCACCAAGTCGCTTAAGATGTTGGGGCAGGCTTGGTCAAAGAAGTAGGTTTTAAGGATCAGCTTCAAGGAGGAAGGAGAGGTGGAGAAGTTCAGGGAGGTTCAGGGTCCAGGCAGCTGAAGGCATGTCTGCCAGTGCTGCAATGATTAAAACCAGGAATGGGCAGGAGGCAAGAATTGGAGGATTGCAGCATTGTCTAGAAGTGTCATCCCTAAAATGTGATGTGGAACTGAGGCTCTGCCAAGCCGGATGCAAAAGATGTCACAGCATTAATTAAAAGAAAAGCAGAGAGTTCTTCAGGCTGCCACAGAGAGCATTCATTCACCCTTCAGCCAATTCCACCAGGTTTATCCGCTCATTTGTTCCTTTTGAGATCGGAAGCACAGTCGCAGTTAAAGGGGATATGAGAAACTTTGGGAGGTCTTGACACCATGAAAGGTATCGTAGCAAATTCAAGATCTTGTTTTACTACAGCTGGGGAAAATAATAAGTTCCCTGTTTAGGTATTTCATTTTAATATGCAGTGCTTTGTCACAACTCTGCATTTGGGTAATTCAACTGACAATTAAGGGCTCCTTGGCTGTGATTGTCTCTTCACTGATATGAATGCATATTTGAGAGTTAGCTTTCCAAAAAGTTTAGCTAATTAAGGCAGGGAGTAAATGAACCATAAGGACAAGAAAATCACAAGTAGCATTGCCTACAGCCCATAAATTAGGGAGAGAAAAGAAAAGACAACTGGGCTTCCCCACTACGGAAGAGACCGAAGGGCAGGCAGTGTCTGTGGATCTGTATTCCAGACAGTCTACGTCATCAGAGGCAGGAAGTGGAGCCAAAAATAAGCAAGTGTGTATCGGAGCTCTTATCCTCAATCAGTCATTCTCAAACTGGGGTCCGCTGACCCCTGGATGTCTGGAGAGACATTCCAGAGGCTCCACGAAACAACGTAAAGATGCAGACATGACGGCTGGGGATGGGTGTGGAAGGAGTCAGAAAATTAGAGGGTGGGGGTTGGGGAATGTGGCCCTGCGTGTTCAGCGTAGAATAGCTGGCTATCTCACACATAGGAGGAGCATTGAGAGTGGCATGAGGATGTCTACATGTTAAGTAAATATTTGATTTCTTAAAATCATTACTAATATACTCTTGAGTTTAAATCCCACCAGAGCAGCTGGTAGAATTTAAATTCAATCCATTAATTAAATGTGAAATTGAAAGCTAGTCTCAGTAGTGGGCCCAAGAAACTACCATCAATTGTCATAAAAACCCATCTGGTTCACTAAGACCCTCTTAAAAACGTGTATCATTTTTTGTTTTCCCAGGGGGCAGTCACGAGTTAATGGTGCCTTTCTCTCTCGCCCCCTCCCACCCCATTTTGTTGCAATGGTGAAATTCTGCAAAGCAGTTTTTCAGTTGCTAGCAAGTGTTACTGTGGCGCCAGACTTACTGTGCTGCAAGAATGTACTTATCACGATTGTAAGAAAGTTGTTAAAACTACAAAGGAAGATTCACTGCACTGGTTCCAGCGGCTGGTTCTTATTCCCCAGTGGCTATGATAGACTGGAACTGCAGTTTTGCGAGCAGGATGTTCCTGGAAGTAAACTGCACGTCACCATACCTGGGGGGTCAGTTAGGTCCAATTGCTGTCCAGTATAAATTAATGACTGGTTGGTTTCAAACGTCGTTTTTCACGTCAATTATAAATTTTTAGGTTTCTTTAAACCATTTTTACTGACCAAATTAACGACTGACATTTCTGGTTTTAATAATTTATCTCCTGGGAGTGACGTAGCTGCAGAAATAGTTTTACAACTATTTTTCCATGAGCTTCAGAACCATTTCGAGTCACTGATCTACAACAAAAATATTAAGGAGCTTCCAACAGAATAAAATTGTGCCAAAATGTTATCCAATATTAGGGTAGTCAGAGCTTTTATTTAGTCAAACTCCCGTTGTTAAAGTGAAAAGAAAAACAAGTATCATTGTTGATGTCTGGGTTGCTGGCCCATTCCTCTGGAGAATACAGTTAGGTTTATGGACCAGTGACACACCCGTGTACAATGTTTAAAAAAACAACCCTTTCAGCAAGGAAACCTGCCATCCTTACCTGGTCTGGCCCACGTGTGACTCCAGGCCCACAGCAACGTGGTTGATTCTTAACTGCCCTCTGAAGCAGCCCAGCAAGCCACCGAGTTCAAAGGCAATTAGGGACAGGCAACAAATGCTGGACTTGCCAGCGACACTCACATCCCATGAACGATTCAAAAAAGAAATAGGGGGCATTGAATGCAGAATCAATGTCAACATTTTCTGGTAGGGATCGATGATTACTAATCCCTTTGAGAAAGGACTTTTCGATGAAGAAATTTGAGAATCACTGACCTAAATTATGTAAGAATCCAACATGATGGCCTACAAAGGGCAGTTAACACAACAGCAGAGAGTTATTGGGAGTCTTGGTTAAACCAATGCTTTTCAACTGACAGCGAGACTGCATGTTTAATCATTACAATGTAAGTTTTCCATTTCTCTTGTGTGTTCGTGCTGAATAGAATTTGCAATCCTTGAATATCTGAGCGGCAGGACAAGTGTCACAGGTTCAGGACCATAAAGCGAAAGTTTAGGATGATAATCAAAAATCATTTACAGGGATAGTGATAAGGAGCTGGACTAGGTTTCCAGGAAAGGTGTTTCCGTCATTTAAGGAATGTGTAGATGCTATAAAGGAAGAGAAGAGGCAAAGAAGACAAGTACACTGGAAGCTAGGGTGAAAGAAAATGGGCCAAACAGACTTCTTCATCCCAACATATCTTGTGGTGATTACAATAAACTAGAAGCCCAACTGCAGTAAACAACTGTAACTTATTTCTTAATAAATCTGTACTGAAGTCATAAAACAACAACACTTGTGAATCTCACGCACCAAGGACATGAAGTACATTGGCAGATATTAGTTTCACAAGGACTTATTTGACTGAATATTGAACAATCAAAGTTGAAAATTATTTCAAGGCTGTGATTTTTCTAAGAGGGGTTGAAATGGATTTCTAAAATTCCTTGAGCATTCTCCTTGTGATTTACAAGATCACCCAAGCACGATTAGATTGTGGCCTTGTAATCACTTTGAGTGATATTCTTTTTATTGGCAATGACGCATGATGAGAAAGGAAAAGAGCGAGCAAACTTCTGGAAGTCCATTTTGTGATGAGTTCTCCTTGCATTGGCAGTCCCCACCTGCCAGAGATGGTACACTGGTACAAACTGGACCATGCTCTGGCAACACAACAGGCAGCCAGCAGCAAGCAAATGTAAACAGAGCCTTACTGTTAGGCTCCTTGGAGGCAATGTAGCCCCTTCTGGGGCAGGATTTTACACTCCCGGTCGGTAGGTCTGTAGATGGGGTGGAGTTAGAGTGAAACTCCTTGGGTGAGCATCCCATTGGGTTCCCACCCACCCCGACCTCTACGCAATTTTACGCTAGGGTGGCCCTTGCCTCAATTGAGGCCTTTAAGTGGCCAATTATTGACCACTTAAGGGCCGTTTCTGCCCAGCCTCAATTTTCAGACTGGCCGGAGGAGTTCTGGTGGTGTGGGAGAAACCCAAAAATAAATTGGGTTCAGACATTCAGTGGGAAGGGGGCGGAGGACACCTCCTTTAGCCGTCCCCTTTTAACATCTGGTGCCTCCCCCAAGGTCTAGTAACCGCTGGACCTCCCTCCCTCTCTCCCCCCCACCATCCCCAGCCTCTCCGCCAACATCCCAATCCCCCTTTGTCCACAAACCCCCCCAGCCTGCCCTACCCTCCCAGCCCTGAGACCCCCAAAACTTACTCGTTCCTGGAATCCCGGGATTTAGGCTGTGGGGACCGCTTGCAGCCCCAGTATTTCCCAGTGCCGCTCCTGACACTGCACGGACTAGAGAGATGCCCACCAATCAGATTGACCGGGCAGCTCTCCGAGGCAGGACTTCCTCCTGAGTGAGGGGCAGAAGTTGGAGTGTGAAATCGCTGTGGGGTGGACAGTGCTGGCGGGGTTGTGTTCTCCATTGACTTGTTGGATGGCGAGAAGAGAAACTCCGCCATCCTAAAAATTCTGGCCCTGACCTTGGCACAGCCAGTAGGCAAACTGCTGAGGAGCAGGCAAGGAAGGGACGACTGGAACTCACTCATTATTTGAAAGAAGTTTTTTATATTTTACATGGCTCATTTTAAATGACAGTTTTAGTTATAAATATGCATCACTGTTAGATATCCTTAAGGTTTCATTGTTCTACTCAGTGTTGCATTTATAATAAGTACATTTTTTTATCAGTCACTAGGGTTTAGTATTAAAATTATTATTCCAATTTCTTTGTCCATCCTCAGCACAGGACAGACCGCTTGTTACTATTTTATTGTCAGGTTGAAGCTTGGTGATGAGCGGAATGGGAGAACAAGGTAAGCAATCTGGTCAAGACAGATTATGTCGGTGAAGATGGCGATTTAAACTCTGCAGGTCTTTGGTTCAAAGCTGGAGATTTCCGTTTAAACCCTGTCTGCACGATGGGAACAGGGTAGGTGGGTGATTATAGAAGTGGTAGAATACTCAGTTGCATTCCCAAAGTACTTCCAGCTGCCGCCATTTTAACAGCTCACTTGGGGGAGGAACTGGGGTGCGTACTACAAGCAGCAGGAACCTCATGAATGAATTAAAAATCAGGATCTGATCACGCAGTTAGAATCCTGATGCCACGTCAATGAAATGTCGTATCAGCCCTACTCAGTGTCAGACCAGGAGCAAATGTGAGGCCAGAAGAGGCGCAGAAAACAAAGAAATTTTACTTATTTATTTGTTTCCTTGTGAGGTGAACCGAATATTCTTTAGGCCCCAGTTGCAAGTCTTTGGCCTCTTCCCCACCCCCACCCTCACTCACCACCCCACCCCCCAGCCCTCCCTTAATATCATGACTTTGTGGTGGGGGGAGAGTTAATTGGCTGCCCTATTCCCACTCTCAATCTAACATACAGTTCTTGAAGAGGCCTCCTTCTTGACTGCAGCACACCCACTTGTTGCAGGTGTTAGGTCCTCTTAAATATGCAAATAAGGGTCCTATGACATACACAGGATCTATGCTGCTAACTTGCGAGACAGCAGAATGACCCTTGTGCTGTGCAGCCAGAGAAGACCAAAATGGTGGCTTTGGGATGGCTGAACTCCACAAGGGTAACATCGGCTGCTTCCACCACGGGTTGCCTCCTCTGTAAGTGAATCCCTTGCCCCCAGCCAGATGCCTACAGTGCTATTTCCAGAGCAAACACTGCCAGAGCACAGCAGCTGTTTTCCCCTCCACATCGCTTACAGTTTTCAGTTGCTGTTTGTGATAGGGACATGGGAAACTTGTTACTGTTCTATCAGTGAAGAAGACATTATGCACAGCCTCACTCTGCCCATTTAAACTGAAGAGAAACTTTAATTAAATAGGTTTATAATTAAGTACGCTAAAGCAAAATGCAGTCAGTAGACCATTAAAGGTCCTGAGGGTATGCTTTAAATAGGTCAGAGCTAACCAGCTGACTAAAAAGGAGAAACGTTATTTTAATAACAATTACAAGAATAAAATCAGCTCACCCAATGGCTTTGCGGCTAAGGGCAGTGGATAATGTGGCACCAAGTTTACAGAGTAGGCGAACTCAAGATTAGACAGTCTCTGCTGAGTTAACTCATCTTATTTTTTTATCTATTTCATGGGACATGGGCATCACTGGAAAGGCCAACATTTGTTGCCCATCCCTAATTGCCCTTGAACTAAATGGCTTGCTAGATCATTTCAGAGAGCAGTTTAGAGTCAGTCACATTGCTGTAGGTCTGGAGTCACATGTAGGTCAGACTAGGCAGATTTCCCTCCCTAAAGGACATTAGTGACCATTGGTGCTTTTACAACAAAAAAAATAGTAGCTTCATGGTTACCATTATTTAGACTAGTTTTCAACTCCAGATTTATTCATTGAATTTAAATTCCACCAGCTGCTTTGGTGGGATTTGAACCCTTACCCCCAAAGCATTCGCCTGGGTTTACAGGATTACCAGTGACATTGCTACTACATCACCATCTCCTGCTGGGCAGAATTTTCCCCCTGTCAGGGGGGAAGTTTAGGAGCGGGTACGTGGAGGCGCGCCTCCGATCGGTGCCCCCAGTTGGGGGCGCGACGTCATTTTACGTGGGCAGGCCAATTAAGGCCCGCCCAGCGTGACATCCACACAGAAGCTCCATGCGCTCCCTGTGCGGGCGAAGGGGGGGTGGGGTTCCCTGAGCCGAGAGTGCGCTGTTTCATGCATGTGCACACGAAAGAGCGACTCATCTCCCTGAGGCTAAGTGCTGCCTCAGGGAGATCAGCTCCTGTCTGAAAAAATTTTAAAAACAGAAGAAATAAATTTCCCTGACATGTCCCCTCATGTGACAATGTCATGAGTTGGGACCATGTCCATCACTTTCATTGACAATTTTATTAAAAATTTTAAAACCTACATGAAACCTCATCCTGCCTGTGGATGAGGTTTGATGCTTTCTCTAATGCCCGCCAGGGCCCCCGGCCTGCCCGCCGACCTTAAGGTTGGATGAGCAGGTCCATTAATTACTTTAACTACTTGGTCAATGGCCTCAATTGGCCATGGACAGGTTGGCGGCTGCACAGCTGATTCTGCTGAGCCCCCGCCTACCTGAAAATTGAAATAAGGCGCGGTGACATCAGGAGTTCCGCTCGACATCACCCCACTCGCCAACCGGGAAATCCTGGCCCCGAAGTCTGAATGGGAGTGGGTTTGTGGGGGATACAATTGTTTTAATTGCTCTTGTAATTGGGTAGGGCAAAACAAATCATCCCTTTTACCTACTCCTGGTCAGTAACTATCAATGTGTGGGTGGATGTGTAGGTCAAATAGCTCATTGACACTGCATCAAGGTATCCACAAAAGAATGGCCACTTGCGCGGAGATAGCAGAGGGGCTGTGCTACAAACCCTTAATTCAGGGGAGGAAAAGAATGATGAGAACATTGAAGATGAAACAAAGGATCCTTTGCTTGTTAACTGAGACAATGGTAGCCATGAATTATTTCATTGACTAAAGGTTCCCACTTTGGCTTCATAAGAAAGTTTATGCAAGTTTGATCCACAATAACTACAAAGGACCAAGAAACTAAAGTACAGCTTGTTCACAGTTGGCTGGAATTTAATGCCTCTTTACCAGTGGCAGGTTTGGTGGCAAGGAGGTAGGGGTGGCATTGAATCGGGCAACAGAGTCCTGGGTGGGATTCCTGCTCGCGGACGGCCTTCCCACCTGGATGCTATTGAGGCTTTTAAGTGGGTGATTAATGCCTGCTTAAGGGCCTCATCCTGCTGTTGCTGGGATTCAAGCAGTGGCAGGCAGGAGAGGTGACACGAGGGAAGCCAAAAAAGCCAATCTTTGCTTGCAGGCCCCCAGGTGGGGGCTGGTGGGTGGGGTGGGGGGTGGTCTCTCGCTGTCAGGCAGTCAGTGCCTCATCTAGTGACCCAGCATCAGGGAGTGGCGCGGGGGTGGCTGAAAGGACCCCTGTGCCCTTCCACCCTCCCGCAACCACCACCCGTCACTCCATCTCGCGCTCCCTCACCTTTGACCTCAGGTCCCTCATTGGGTGCATTGCCAGTAGCTGCCCTGCGGTGTTGCAATGGAGAGCTGCTGGCCTCTGATTAACCCAAAGTTCTCGGGGGCTGGGGGTGGTGGGGGGGAGTGGGATTTCCACCCTTGGGGTCCTTAACCTCAGGGAAGACTGACAATGGCCACTTAAGCGCCTGATGGGGACTTAATACCAGCAGGCCTTCACCAACAGAGGAGACACCGGATTAAATTTTGCCCATTATTTGAAAAGAAAGCCTTTGGCTCCGATATTTATGGGAAGCGTATGGGGGAATCACGGGGGAAATCCAGCAAGGCCGAGGAAAATGGTGGGGGCTGGGGTGGTGGGGGTGGGGGGGCGGGGGGCGCGTGTCTACTTTAATGGCGGGAACTCATTATAATTCTTTTCTTGCATGTCCTGCCCAGCAGCCTGACAAATAGCTGGGGTGACAGGCTTGTAAAACAATAACAGGAGGCCACAGCTGGGAACACTTGAGGGTGGCCACTGGCAATTGGGTGGAGGGAGGACCTAGAGTTTGAGGGAAAGTGAGGCTATTACAGGAAGGTAGGCACAAAAGGCCAGGGCCTGAAGAAAGGGAGGAAGAAGCGAGGAATGATTCCACTAGGAGAGGGAGGGAGGGAATGAGAGATGGGGGCTTGGGTGGGAGAGGTTGCAATCAGCAGAAAGCATCACTGAGGGGCAGGGGGAGGACCTTCTGCCTCTCCTGGCTCAGAAAGAGGTTCTGAGAAAGGTGCTTACCACCTGGAACCAGCAGCTGCCAATCCCCTTTCAGCCCTGGGTTTCCAGAGCCCTGGGAAACCCGAGCACCCTACTATGAAATTGAAATCATAGACTCCTAACTGCACTGCAGGTCCCTGATTAAGAATAACAATGGACTGCTGTTAGGGATATATCCTCTTTTTACAACCTGGCCCACTCCCCTGAACCCTTTCCCACCCATCGAGGCGATGTGGGGAGGGGGGCGCAGAGGCATTGTTAACCTTTTCATTTTACACAGAAAATTCTATAAATAGGGTTTGCTTAATCAGTTCAGAACTTTTAAATTTAAGTAGTAGTGGTCCAGATTGCGTTGTCCTAATCACAACATGGCTGTCAGTGTCACTGTTATTACTGAAGTGATAACAACTTCTGTCAACCTGTCGATGAAACCCTGCTCCTCCACAGGGTGGCTGTAGTTGGGATCTACACAGGAATTAATGTTATGGCCTAAACTTGGGCACATTGCCCACTATTCTCACTCTAAAGGCAGATAGAAATTTTAGGGTTTGTAGAATTAGATATAGCTGAGATTTTAACAGTTATAAGGGGTGTATACTTCTGAACAACCTCTCTGGCCCTGGAAATCTAATTTCACAAATAGGAAGTTTCATTCCCTTAGAAGAAAGTTAACGTTGCAGATTTTTAATATAAAGTCATTTTTTAAGTTTTTATATTTAATGTTTCTCCCATAATCCTATTTGTATGCAGCAAACTTTATCTCACTTCATGTACAATGATTTAAATATATTTTCTATTTCCAAATTTTAACTTACTGCTTTGTCATCTGTGTGACAGTGAAGATTCATCAATCTCCTTGCTGTTTGTCTGACTCACAGACACCACAGATCCCTCATACAGGGTGCCAAATTCAAATAGGAAAAGTGGAAATTTTCACTGACTAGCCTGCTAAAAGACTGTGGGCAACTGAATGCAAGGTGAATAGCAAAAGACGCTCTATCTTCACGCACAGCAAAATGCGGGCCATTATATTTTTGAAAATCACTCCTGCATTAAAGCAATTTTTAAGCTATTACCCATTTCTTAAAAATCAAAAAAATACCTCACTTAGGTTTTAATTGCTTTAATTTCCCTTGCTTATGTTCCAGAATTCTTTTATCTTGACATGCCCTACTTTTGTGATGTTTAGATTATAATGAAGGTAATTTCAAATATTATTTTGTTCTGGTAATTCAGATGAGATGCATTATGCTAGGGCACTAGACTGAGCTCAGCTGCATGTACCTCAGAGAAGTGTTGCAGCCACAGTCAAAATAAGTGGCATGAAATAATTCAGACTTTTTTTCAGTATTCTTTAAGAATTCTGCTGCTAAGCAACAAGAATTAGAATTTATTTAACTCTTACTCATGCCAACTGATAGGAGGTACCAACTGGGAACTGTTTATTGGCATGAACTGAACTGCAGTCAGTGCTAGGGTTTCTTCACTTCTGTGACTGATGTTATAGTTGCTTTCAAACTCGGATCTTTTTCTATAATTTGGATTATCAGCAGGCAGTGCCTTGCTTACATTGCATCCCATGACTCAGACAGCTGTCTGAGGGGGTAGCTATGTTCCAGTACCAGCTGCAGCTCTCATTTTCTCCACACATTAGTGCCCAGGAGACCTCTTGGGAGCCTAGGGAGACAGCTTGCCTTTACACTGGAGGAAAATCCAAATGCTGGGAGACAGCCTAACACAAGAGGGTCAGGATGCAACTCGTTTGTGAGTCACTGCAAAACAGAAACCATTTCAAAGATGGAAAGGTAGCAGCAGAAATGTACTGTAAGCAACTACTTACATGAGTGCATCTTCTACAGCGAACACGTTGCTGATGTGTAATTCCAAAAGAGACCAGTGGTTGTTTTTGCTTTACTTACAAGTCCAAGTATTTAGGCTTATTTCGATTTTCAGCAATATTGTAATATGGGCAATATTGGATCAGCCACTCATTATACATCTCTCACCATTGATTTTATCCTAATTCTTTTCCCTTCCCTGTGTTTTAGACACTTCAGCAAATTATTGCACTGTTGTTGACATCAACCGACTTATTATGACTAACAGGGGACATGTTGGTGCAGTGGTAATGTCACTGGACTGTCAATCCAGCAACCCTGCCTAATGCTCTGAGCACATGGGTTCAAATCCCATTATAACAGCTAGCAGAATTTGAATTCATTAATAAATGTGATATGTAAAGCTGGTAACTGTGACAACTATCATCTATTGTTTGTCCTCACCCAGTCTGGCCACATGTGACTTCAGAACCACAGCAATGTGGTTGACTCTTTAACTGGCCTCAGTTCAAGGGCAATCAGGGATGGGCAACAAATGCTGGCCTTGCCATTGATGCCCACATCCCATGAAAGAATAAAAGAAAACAAATGTTGAAGTACTAAGTGCCCTGCACTGTATGGATCAGTGCCACACACCCTGATGCATTTATCCATTCCTCTAATGTTCATCCTTTAACAAGACCCCATTCCTTGTTCGCATTTCATATTTTATATAATTTGATCTTTTGACATTAAAAAAGGAACAAAGAGCCAGCCATTTACCATATTGTGACTGTGTAGGAAGATGATGAAATTGTCCATCAGAAGATTGCATATTAAAAGTCAAATGAAGAAATGTGAAGAGGAAACTTTCTGGTTTCTAAATATACAAAAATGACCATGTGAATACATATTAAATACTTGTGTAGTCAGTTACATTTAAATAGATGATTGATGACTGAATATTCAATGACTTTTATACTTTATGATTAAAAAGGTGTATACCAAGTCAGGCTGCCTTGGGTCCGCCTGGTTCATAGCTTTTATTGATTTGTACTTGTTGAGTAGTATACTAGGGCTGAAAATCGCTGGATCTACTAACACACTCATGTTGTAGCTCTGGTGGGAACATGCAGGAAATTATGCCTGATGCAGCATTAGTGTAGTAGTAGGGTCTGGTACCTACAGCGTTAATGTGGGACTGAGTACAGTGCCACCCACACAGTGGGCACACGACCCAGAGTCAGATTCAGTCTAGAGATGGACAGAGGTGTGTAAAGACCTAGGATGGAGTCAGCTCCATATCTGTACCCTCTACATAGTTATGAGTTGTTAATAGAGACTAGCTGTTAATATACTCAAGACTACGAAGCCTACTTCATGGTGTCTGAATTGATGGCAGTGTTGGGATCAAAAACCCTCACCCTCACAAGAATGCAGCAAAACTAAGGAAAATGACACCTTCAATAGATTCTGAACTGAAACAAACTCCCAACTGAAGCTACAGACGTGGAGAAAATTCACCAGAAAGAAAAAGCTCCAGAGGGAGAAGATCCTGGAAGCAAAAAGGCTGAAGATTTACTCGAGCAAAAGGCTCCATTGAATCTCCCTTGGAAGTTCAGCCTCAGCAAGCAGAGCTCACAGTCTACAAGAGTGAGATAAGTTTTGTTTAAATTCCAGGCCAGCCAGTCCTGAGAATCTCCTTATCGTTTATTCAGTCAGAAACGCCGTTTGAAAGAAATGCATTGCTGACCCTGATCCCCGACTCTGAGTCTCAACACGTGACTCCCGAGTTTGACCAAAAAAATTAAACTAATAATTAATTTTGTCCACTTTGGGCGCCTCGCGACTGTCCGATCTCCTAAACAACAGCTTGTGGTTCTTTTCTACGCATCTCGACTCACAACATTATACCACTGATTAAATTAAGTCAGCATCCAGCTGACCCTCACAGCCATTATGGGCCATTCTGCTTCGGGCAGAAGCACGCCGCCGACATTTGGAAAGATTGCCAAAAACCGGCAAGCGCGGTAAGATCCATTGTTTAGCAGTGAATAGCGACGCCATCTTGGAAGCCTGTAATCTCTTAAAACTGTACCAACACTTTTAAAACTCTTCAAAATGGATCACCACGCCACACTTCCAGCTCCACTGGGATTCATTCATGGCCCAGGCCAGTGACAAAATTGGAGTCCCTGGAGGGAAATATTTTTTATCGGATAGCATTGCTCCAGACTTCAGTGAAAATTCTGTAGAGCTGCAAACTAGAGGCTATCTTATCTTAGACAAGGCAATCCAGCTAGTTAGACTGTCTTGATACGTGAACAACACAGGGTCATCCTAAGGGGAGAGAGCACTACTTGTGGCAGAGCCAACCCTCAGTCCACCATATCAAGTCACAGAAACACAGGCAACATCCAAGTCAAGGAATTCCTGAGCTGCCCAGCAGAGCGACCTTGCCAGCGCTGTGGTGTGAAGCGCCCTCACAGAGAGATCAATGTCCTGTGAGCACTGCCCAATGCTTCCACTACAACCGACAGGGACACTTTGGTAAACTGTGCAAGTCAAAACCTCAGCAACACACAGACAGCCCAATAGTAATCTATGGGGTAGAGCCCAAAATCCCTGAAGACATACAGCCATGTTTCTTGAGAATGTGGCTCTTCATTTTGGAATGCTGATGTCCTGGTAACTGGTCATCTAACCAATTTTAAACTAGATTCAGGTGCCAGCAAGACAGACCTGTCAGACAAGGAACCATGGCTCCAAGACCTTTGGATTCGAATGACGCACACTCCTCTGTATGGAGCTGGAGAGTCTGACTCCTGGTCATCAACATGATCCCTGAACCACTGAAGTGTGGCAACACACAGATCTTTGAGCTGATGTATGTTGTCCGGAATCAGCCTTTCTCTCTTCTGAGCGAGGATGTCTGCTTAGCTCTCAATCTCCTTCAGACGGCAGAAGATGTCAAGACCAACATTGTTAGGCAGCCAGAACAGCACGGTCCTGAGCCCTCAAACACTAAAGAGCATTCAGACTCTCATTTCACCTGTGATCTCTCTTCTCTTTTTGTGGATCAGGTTCGTTTATCATCATTCTAGCTCCTGAAAAGTCCCCAAAGGTCAGACCAACCTACTGCACACAAGATTACCATAGCACCTCTGGTGGAAGTGGCACCAGAGAAGGATCAACAGTCTGAGGAGCCTCTACCTCCAACTATGATGATGGTACAGCTGGTAGACACACCAACCACTGTGCACACACGGCAACTTCCAGCCAGTATGCCAGAGCCACAAGAGATACTGGAACCTTGTAGCAGTCTCACACCATCAACAACAAAAAGCAGAGGTGAGCATGCTGCTCAATCTTCTTCTTGCCATAAAATGCCCTTCGACAGCCTCAGAGAGCTTCCCAATGGCCCAAACAGAAAAAGAAAAAGAAAAGGCACCGATGAGCAGACGAACACCATTTTCGTCCACCTTTCAAGAAACAGTCAAGAGTAACAACAGCCCAGCACCGCCAAACCAGCCAGACCAACCAGGTGTGGCTTAACATCAAGCAATAGAAGAAACAGGTGAAACCATGCCCAAATTCCAGTTCAACCTTGAAGCCAACAACAAGAACCAGAACTATCAGAGCCTGCCACTCTTCCGAAGGAACGGCAAACAAGATGTGGGAGGGTTATAAGTCCTCCAGACCGTCTGAACCTCTAACTTCAAGGCCTTGAAGTGGGGAGATGGGTTCGTGAGAATGTTGTTAATGTTAATATGGTAATAGCAATAATGTCAGAATGGTATTAATGTTGTAACAATAAGGTACGTGCACAAGATTTATAACAATGTAAGACTTGAAGTAAACTAAAGTAACTCTATATCCATAGGATAAAGACTTGGGGGGAGGTGTAGTATTAAGGTCTAGTACATACAGCGTTAATGTGGGACTGAGTACAGTACCACCGCACAGTGATATAAGAAGGCACATGACCCAGAGCCAGGGTCAGTCTAGAGTTGGGCAGAGATGTGTAAAGACCTAAGATGGAGTTAGCTCCATACCTGTACCTTCTACTGTAATTATGTATATAGTTAAGAGGTGTTAATAAAGGCTTGCTGTTAATATACCCAAGACTAAGAAGCCTACTTTATGGTGTCCAAAGCAGGATTCTTCAATTAGTACTTATCAGACTCATGCTTCAGATTCTCTAGGCCTTTGCCTGGCCTTTAAAAAAGTTAGCAATTTCAGAAGGGTGGAGCCAATGACAAAGACACCCAACATTGACAGTTCAGTGTCCTGGGCTCTAAGCAACTTAGGGGTGTGAATGACGGTGATAGGAGAATTGGCCCATTGAATGGTTTTACCAGGGAAGCTCCAGTCTGGGATCATGGCCTTGATCCTATTGCACAGGCCCAATGAGCAAAATGGCCTCCTCCTGTACTATATGATTCTATGATTATCAAAAATCCCTGCCCCACATTTCAAAATCTTCCATGGTATCAAATGCACTATAATTTTGGGTAGCATGTTAGCCTAACGGTTCTTAGTGAATGTTTCAATCTAGAAAATATTCATTTAATGTTTCAGCAATTTTACCTTCTGTTTTACTGCCCTTTTCATATTTGAAGATTTATAGCTCTGGTTGCTGCAGAGAGGCACTGAACTAACAAAATAAAGTCAAAATTCAATGAGCTGAAGTCATTGGCCTGATACTGATCTACACTGTTAATTTGTTTTGCAAATCAAATAATCAATAATAGGCATGTTAGGAAATTGTTAATTGCAAATTACTCCAAAAGGCTTAGTGAAGTTTGAACCTTGCCAAGTCCATGTTGGCATCAGTAATGGCTTTCTTTGCTCTCACAGGACTGCTTAATTTTATATTTTTAGTCAGATTGCATAATGTTCACAACACCACACTTCAAAAAGCACTGTAAAGCGTTTGAAAAGTATTTAATTGGCTTTGGGACATCCTGTGAATGTGAAAGACGCTATATAAATGCTAGTAATCTTTATTTCATATATTCAAATGTAGGTATGGATAGTTCTGGAAAAAAGTTTGGGGTAAATCTTCAAGCCTTTATGGGGAAAGCAAATCATCTTGGAGAAGAGAAAAGGAAGACTGTGGGAGAAAATGGATATTGATGCACCCAGTTTTCCAGTCCAAATTGCTGCTGTTCATACTATGAGCTCTTAACAGTCAAATCCGCTTGGTACCTCCAGCTCATGGGTTGAATGCAGCTAAGGCCCTGTGCTGAATTTTTGATGGGCCTTGCGCTGGCACAGACTGACACAAAAATCAATGCCTCTGCTGACTTGCTGCACACTTTGCTGCAAGTTCACTTTCTGGTGTGCCTCATGACTGTAACTCATTAATTCTGCTTCCTTAAGGGCTGGCAATATTGATGAATTGCAAATATCACAATCCAGATAATAATATTCCATTCTAGTTTTATTCTGAAAATATTGTTTCCAATCATTCTATGTATGTAATTTAACAATTTTGTAATGGATCAAACCCTTTGAGCACCCTATCTAACAGCATTGCAGGAGTGCCGTCACCACATGGACTGCAGTGGCTTAAGAGGACACCACCTTCTCAAGGGCAAGTAGTGCTGGACAATAAATGTTGGCCATGCCAGCAATGCCAATATCAAAGAGTAATATTTCAAAAAATGAATCGACCCACTTGATGAGTAGATGCTGTGAGAGTTGAACATCTGGGCCTGGATTCTAAATTCAGTAACTTTCATTTGATCTATGACAAAGCAAATGGGGTTAATCCTTGTCCCACCCCACCCCCTTAAACCATCTTATATTTCACCTCTCTTCTATTTTTCCTTAGTTCTGTTGAAGAGTCATACGGACTCGAAACGTTAACTGTGTTCCTCTCCGCAGATGCTGTCAGACCTGCTGAGTTTTTCCAGGTATTTTTATTTTTGTTTTTGTTAATCCTTGTGTCCTGGCTTTCCAGCATGCTGCATTAGTGGGGACGTTTGAATATGATGCTCATGTGGAGATCTGCCAATATGTTCATTTGAAATTTTCCCAAAGTAAAGTCGAGGTCAAAGCTCATTTTGCCACAGTTTTATCCAACGGTTTTCCCATGATATGGAGGTATTTTTATTTGCATTTGATTTGTTTTGGATAAAATGCTCAGTTTTTTTTAATTGGTTGCATATTTGCAAGTGCAGTTCTTATGTACTCAATGACACAAGAATGACAGGTCAAAAACTGCTGCGTAAATTGGGTAGGATGTAAGCTTTTAAACTTTACTTGCTTTGCCAAGATGGTTCTGCCTCTGGTTTTCCAGTTTGTGTTATTCTTGGGTATCTTAATGGTGTGCATTGTGCAGATATTTATTTAAATATTTTAAAGGACTATTAGTTGAAGAATTATTTATTAAAAAGCCAGGGAGCCACAAATGAAGCCATCCTATTTCGTGCCTTTCCCGGGAGAGCACGGTAAGATTTCCTCCGACTGCTTTGTGAAGTTGTAAAGATGTTTATTCAGAATGCAATTACTATTGGTTTGCACGCAAAGAATAATTCTATAACCCTGCAGCAACTGCTGGAAGAGTATTCTGGAAATTAAGGCTTTTAAAATTCATGGAAAATTTTTTGCCTGTGGTTTGTACATCATTTTTTCATTTTCACCCCATGGGATAAACTTTCTCCCAGACAGTGACCCCAGAAAATGGAGAGAGCGAGATCTGTCTGCTAAATCCGTGGTGCAGTGCAATAAATTGCATTTATATAGGGCCTTTAAGGTAGGAAAAGGTCCCAAGTAGAGTTATCAAACAAAATGTGACACTGAGCCACACAAGGAGATATTAGGACACGTGCATCAAAAGGTTGGCCAAAGAAGTAGGTTTTAAGGGTGTCTTAAAACAACGGTAGAGGTGGAGTGGCTTAGGGAGGGAATTCCACAGCTTAGGGTCCAGGCAGCTGAAGGCGTGGCAGGCAACGGTGGAGCGGTTAAAAATTGGGGATGTGCAAAAGGCCAGAACTGCAGCACAACCAGGAGCAAATTCAGCATCTGAAAAGGGACTAGGGAAACAAAACAAACTGTGCACTCACCAAACTTTGCAGAATTCCACGTTACTGTGTGAGGAGATACCACGGACCAAGGACTTTGAGAAAAGGTACACACAGTTTAAAGAACTTACTACCATCCCACTCCATCTTAAGTGGCTGAGGCACACTAGGTATGGAAAGATAAGGTTTGAAGCATGCAATACTAGTTGGGTTACACAAGTCCTGGATTTAACTGACAAAAGGTACGCAGAGTACACAGCCCAGGAAAATCAAGGTTCATCAGAATTTCATCTGGGTGTCTGAACCCCAAGCTGGCTAACATTTTGGCCTGGAATTTCACCCTTGAGGTGGGTAGTGGGAGTTGGGAAAATTCCCAGCTCAGCCCACCAGCCTCGGGGGAAAGTGCCCATAAAGACGGAATCTTAATTGCTGCAGAGCAGGTGTGGGCTGGAGTTGGGCCAGCTGACCCAAGAAGAAGTTCGTAGGCAGACACAGGGGCTCCCAGTTGTAGAGGCAGGCTGTTTAAAAGGCCCACAAGCAGTGCCATGGGACTTTGTCCTAGTTAAAATAAAAACACAAAGGCCTCACCCACCAGACACTCCCCACACCTCATCCATCCACCACATGCTCCCCACCCACCCCTTATGGCCCCTCATGGCCCCATGCCAAGGTCTGCCCATCCACCCACCCCCTATGGCCCCTCATCCCCTCTGTGCCAAGCTATGGCACTCCTATGCCCATTTTTCCAGACAGTGTACAGTGGGTTGTTGAACTCTATAGTGTATAACGGGATGTGTAAAAAAAGCTTTAAAAAAGTAATTCATTCAGAACTTTCTGCTATGTTAGCATCCATAATGAGGCGTTGCTGAAAGCACAGGCATCCATTAGAGTACTGAAACAGCTGCACCCCACAGAAAACATTGTTTGACAGTTCAGGGTCTCTGATCTCTGCTATCAATTTCACAATGTTTTTTTTTACACAAGTTAAGTGGTTTCAGGGGTTTGTGGTTCTTGTTATTGATACTTTAAAGGGTCTGGATGATTGACAATTTTATTAGCTTGAGCTAAAATGATTTTTTTCAACACGGGAGAAAATTATGAATAAATTACTTTTTTAAAAAGCCTTTCCTTACATATCTCACTATACACTATAGGGTTCGTTGGTTCCAGACGGTGTATAGTCAGTCAATGGGCATGGGCAGAGCTTGGCATGGGGGCATAAGGAGGACCTTTTGAACATACATTTTAAAAGGTCCCCTCATGCAGACTGGGCTTCATGACTCCCCTAAGGGGCCGTGAACGATGACTCTTTAAAAGCCATGCCCAACTCCATGAAAATTGAGGTGGAGTAGGAGATGCCTATCTCTGCAATGGAGTCGGCCAGGTTGGGAGTGCCGGATGTAGAACCAGCCCAAACCCTTTAAAGGCATTCCCGGATATCAGACAACCAGGGAATGGAGCCAGGAATCTCAGAATCTGGACCCACCCACCATTTTTAAAGGGCTCCTGAGTCTTTGCGACTCGGTGAAAATCAGACCTTTCTCTAAAGGCAATTACTCCGGATGCTAGCTTGGAAACAAAGCACAAAGAGCAAGAAGTAGCACAATAGCATTGCAAGCTGTCAAAATATATTATATGAAAGCAAATCACCTATATTTCACTTGAATGCTATAATACATCTTTGTCATTTGTAAAAATATAGAATGAGCCAAACAAAGGATGTAGTTGAAGGAATTTGAAAGTGTTGGCAAAGGTGGTTTGTGCATGGTTAACATACAGATGAAATGTCCTCTTAATTAAGTCTCATAGATGTGACATTTCTTAGAATTCCTCTGGAACTAGTATTTATTACATGTTTCCACATCTACCTGTCAGCTACTTACATTCTTGTATGGGGTCAGTTAGCTCAGTTGGCTAGAGTGTGATGTGGCATAAGGCCATTGGCATGGGTTCAATCCCCATATCAGCTGTGGTAGTTCATGGTGGCGTGCCGCCTTACCTTACCCCATGTTTGATTTGGAGTGGTGCTCCTCAAGCTATATAATAAATTATTTCCCTCTAATGGAGAGAGATGTCTACAGTCCCTTCTGCACGATGGTTAATTACCTGTCCAAAAACAGTCCAGCAATAGTTTCTCCTCTTGCCCTGCCCTACTAATTACTACAAAAGTTATATTTTATGCTCCCTCTTTTTCCAAATTGTCAGTAGTGATATTAAGCATAGGCATTGATTACCTGTGTATCCTAATATCATTCAGCTCTATCTCTTCTCCAGCACCCTCAACTCCACAATCACATCTGTGCTTTCAGGCTACTTGCCTGATGTCAAATGGCAAATGAAGCAGAACATCCTCTAATTAAACATTAGGAAGTCTTCTTAATTGGACTCTGTATGTTTACCAGTGACTCCTCACTTCCCAATCCACCCCTCTGAGACTGGGTGAATGCTTTGCAGAACACATTCGCTCAGTCTGCTTGCATTGACCCCGACCTTCCAGTTGCTTACCATTTCATTTAATTTCCCCCTTCTTACTCTCATGCTCATATTTCCTTCCTCAGCCTATTGCAATATTCCAGTGAAGCCCAACCTGCAGCTGGAGGAACAACACCTCATCTTATGATTAGGCACCTTACAGCCTTCTGGACTCAACACTCAGGCTTTGACTGACAAGTGGCAAGTAACATTCATGTCACACAAGTGCTAAACGATGACTATCTCCAATAAGACAGAATCTAACCATCGCCCCTTGACATTCAATGACATTACCATCACTGAATCCCCCACTATCAACACCCTGGGGGTTACCATTGACCAAAAACTGAACTGGACTAGCCATATAAATACTGTAGCTACAAGAGCAGGTCAGAAGCTGGGAATTCTGCAGCGAGTAACTCACCTCCTGACTCCCCAAAGCCTGTCCACCATCTACAAGGCACAAGTCAGGAATGTGATGGAATACTCCCCACTTGCCTGGATGAGTGCAGCTCCAACACTCCAGAAGCTTGACACCATCCAGGACAAAGCAGCCCGCTTGATTGGCACCCCATTCACAAACATTCACTCCCTCCACCACCGACCCACAGTGGCAGTAGTGTGTACCATCTACAAAGTGCACTGCAGAAACTCACGAAGGTTCTTTCAACAGCACCTTCCAAACCTGCAACCTCTATAACCAAGAAGGATAAGAGCAGCAGATGCATGGGAATACCACCACCTGCAAGTTTCCCTCCAAGGCACACATCACACTGATTTGGAAATATATCGCCGTTCCTTCACTGTCGCTGGGTCAAAATCCCAGAACTCCCTTCCTAAAAGCACTGAGTGTATACCTACACCACATGAACTGCAACGTTTCAAGAAGGTGTTTAACCATTACCTTCTTAAGGGCAATTATGGGTTGGCAATAAATGCTGGCCTAGCCAACAACACTCACAGCCCATAAAAGAATTTTAAAAATGTGTTCAACAACTTCAGACCATGAACACTATCCTCCACTTTTATCTTTTTTCCCCCAAGTGCCTGTCTGTCTCTTGATTCATGCTTTTACTTTCAGTCAGAGCTGATCTTTATTCTGCTATTAACACCTACTCTGGACCAAGGTTTTGTTTCTTTACCACTCCCTTTGCCTTTTGTTCCATGGCATTTTTTGTCATTTAATCTCTGCTGCCCTCTAATTTATCCCTGACCTTCCGTTTTGTTCCATCTGACCCTTTCCCCTTTTCAACAGCATAAAACCCATCACATTTCTACCTCTCTTCAGTTCCAAACGAGATCATATTGGACTTGAAACGTTAACTCTGTTTCTCTTTCCACAGATGCTGACAGACCTGCTGAGTTTTTCCTGCAGTTCTCTAGCATCTGCAGTATTTTGCTTTTATTACCTTGGTCCAAGCTGTTTATTCAGGCTGAACACAGAGAACATGGAATCTTGGTGTTCTGTTTGATCCAGATGTGAGCTTTCAACCCCTCATCTATCTACCCCCAAAAACACCTACTTCCACCTTCACGTCACTCACTAATTTCACCCTTCACTCTTATCCAAACTTTTGTTACCTCCAGACTTGAATGGTTTCCTTGCTGTGGCCCCTTGAAATTCACCTGATCCAAAATTCCACTGCCTTCGACCTATCTGATACTAATATTTACTTGCTCATCACTAATGACTTGCTGCCCAATGCACTGACTTCAAATTCCTCATGTATAAATCCCTCAAAAGCCTTGCATTATCCTACATCTCCAATCTCATGTGTTATGTTCTAACCTTACAGCCTTTCAGCCCTCTGACCCCTTGTGTGTCCGTCCTCTCCCCTCCTGTTTCCACACCGATCGCAGAGCCTTCAGTTATCTTGGCCCTACTCAGATATTGATCCTTAAAGCCCCTCAATTTGTTACCATTTTGCTAAACCTCCAGTCAGCTCTCTTAACCGGTCCACTTCTGCTATTCCTCATCGGTCCAGACATGTGCACCTGAGAGGGCTGCCGGCATTCTCCAGTGAAAGATCAACAAAACTTTTGTTGGGGAAACAGTATAAATAGCCACTTACACAATCCCCACCCCTGGTTTCACCTGGACCTCCTGCCAGAGTTACAGCAGATTGGGAGAATCTGGGAGAAAGTCCAGATCCTGAAGTGATTGAAAATAGCAGTAGTAACTAGCTGATATTTTCTGGTATCACAAGAACTTTGTTTCAGCTGCTCTGCTTCTGTATTTGGGTGTCATAGAAAGATAGAATCATGTAGCACAGAAGGCAGCCATTCAGCCTGTCATTCCCCTACTAGCTCGTTGAAAGAGCTGTCCAATTTAGTCCCACATACAAGGTTTTGTCTCCCTCACCCTGCAAATTAAAAGTACAAGTTGAATTGTCTTTCAAAAATTCCAGTGGAATTTGATTCCACTATCCCTTCAGCGTAGCTCAGAATGCTCTCCGCACTGAGTCAGAAGGATGTGAGATCAAATCCTATTCCAGGGCCTGAGGGCCACAATCAAGGCTGACATTCCAATGCTGTAAAGACCGAGTTCTGTGCTCCCTTTTTAATGAGACATTAAACCAAGACTCTCAGGGATATAAAAGATCCCTTGGCACTCTCTTGAAGAAGGTTAAGGGAGTTATCCCCGGTGTCCTGGCCAATATTTAATTCCTCAATCAACATCACAAAAACAGATTATCTGGTCATTGCCACATTGCTGTTTGTGGGAGCTTGCTGTGCACAAATTGGCTGCTATGTTTCTTACACTGTAACAGTGACTACACTTATAAAAATACTTCATTGGCTGTAAAGTGCTTTCCGGCGTCCTGTGGTCATGAAAGGCGCTATGTAAATGAAAGTCTTTTTTTTTCTCTTTCAGCCAGTGTGTTCCAGATCTTGACAACCCTCTGGGTGAAAAAATAAATTCTCCTCATTTTCTGACTCATGCTTTTGCCAATTATTTTAAATTTATTACTTTTGGTTACAGATCCACTTACCAGAGAAAACAGGAGGATTGTTCCATGTAATCTTTAAAAGCCCACGATGACCCCGATTTAAACTAAATAGCAAAGCAGCAAGAATTACAAGGCTTGTATGTTACCTGACCTATTAAAACCTATTCATACATTGAATTTCTTTCACATGGACTAAGGGAAAAATTGTAGCTAAAATCAGGAGTGTTTCACATATCCCCTGCACCAGCATGTGCTATTTGTTTTACCCAGACATTCCATTAGCATTGGAAGAGGTTAGTGATGTTTTGTCAATTTCATTACCGAAGAGATGTACAAAGCTCAGAATAATTCAAAAATAGACATGTTTCATTAACACTTGTATATGAATCATATATATTATACTATCACTTCAGTTAAAGCAGCACGGTGTGAGCAGTCAATCTGCCTCAGGAGTTAGACTGAAGCAATCTACAGAGCTCCTTTCCTCCAGCCAGTTCCTATCCACGACTAATTTCCAAGCTGGATTCCAAATCAACAATTCTTAAACTATTACAGCAATATAATTAAAAAGGGATTCTTCAGTAAGTGAAAGTAAAGTACTTGCTTTCATATAGCACATTATCAGATCCTCCAAATGATTTGACACTGACAATTTACTTTTCAAGTGCAATTGCTGTTTTAATTTGTGCACATCAAGGCCCCACAAACAGTAAAAAAATTGTTTGGAGGGAGGAATATTGGCCAGGCCAGGGAGAACTCCTTGCTCTTCTTCAGATAGTGTCTTGGGATCTCTTAGACCTACTTGAGCAGACAGATAGGGTCTCCAATTGACATCGCTTCTAATAAAGGCAACACCCATTGGGCAATTCACTGCAGTGTCAACATCGACTGTGTGCTCAATTCCAATGTGGGGCTTGAAGCTACGATCTGCTGAATCTTCGTAAATACAAGATGACTCACATTTATTTAAATATTTTATATACCAAATAGAATTAGAATCACTTGTAATATTTTAGGGTCTTGCCACAGTCTGGAATCTCCCATTGTGCTCTGATAGATACAGGGCAAGCGAGAGCAGCAACACCGAGATAGCTGTGATCACATGGCCTGCTACTCCGCCTTTGGCTCAGTAATCTCAGCCTGGCCTCTGAGCCTGAGATGTGGTCACATAATCCAGGCTGACACTTCAGTACATAACTGAGGGAGGTTCAGTCTGCTCACTAAGGTGAATGTAAAGGATCCCCGGCACTGTTTCAAAGAAGATCAGGGGAGTTCTCCCTTCTCTGTCCTGGCCAACAATTATCCCTGAACCAGTTATTTTTGTCATTGCTGTTTGTGGGAACACGTTGCGAACTAATTGGCGGCTGCATGTCCCTCCAGTGACTAAACTTCAAAAGTACTTCATTGGCTGTAAAATGCTTTGGGACATTCTGAGGCCATGAAAGGTACAATGTTAATGCACAAACCTTCTTAAAGATCTGCTTTTGTTCTGTGAATAATTCAAATTTTACTAAAAAAAAAGCTTTTGGAAAACTCAAGGGGAAGAAGAATGCAACATTCCCAAAAGTATTCCTTTAGTAATATGCAGCTAAGGTTAACATTTGAACTGCTTTGATAGCTCAGTGTTATAGAGTTGATTTTCCAGGCAACTTTTCTTGGTGGAAACATTGAATTTTATTTACAAGATAGCAGCAGCAATTACATGTGTGCATCTAACTTTATAACTAAAGAAGAGCTCTCCCTCAAGGTTCCCTGCACTGCTAACTCATTGGTTTACACAGATCATGTGATTTTACAACACCGGATTATTCTTAAAGCTACAGTCCTACGTTTATCAAAACTGTAATTGCTACACTCAGTAACTTAAGCCCATGAGATATATAAACCAGGGAAGTGCAAGGTCCAATCCCTCATCTCTTCTGATCATGGAGCAAGAGGGCTACAATCATCTCCACTCCCAGTTCCCATGCAGCGATTACCAGTTCTGATCACAGTGTGTGGACACTGGGCTGTGGGCAAGGTACTTGGAGGAATTCTCTGAAGCCAGTGTGTAACGAGAAAATTAGTGAGGAAGAAAAAGATGAAATAAGGAAAGTTAGTCTGGATTCTGGTTTTGTTACGTTATTTAATCCTCACGGTTTGAATCCACAATTACTGACAAAAGCAGGATCTATTTCGACGTGCACATTCCTGAAGAGCCACAAACGTTCAGATTAAATTGCTATCATTAGGCTCTGTTATTTTTTGAGCCACTATTCTGGACCACTCTCAATGTTGTAATTTAACCTTTAAAGCTATATTCACTGTCTATTCAATTTAAAGTGATAGAGTGGGGAATGTTAACATCTCAGTGAGATTAAAAGCTCAGAAGAGATATGCATCATTGTATGTCATGCACAATAACATTTACAGAACATAATGACTATTTTCTATAGGAATTACATGGCCTCAGCTGCATATTGATTGCTGAATGACTTTTTTCAAGAGACAGCTACAAACTCTCTTTGATGCTCGCTATCTATTGTCATCATTGTCCGTAAGTGTAGATATGTAGAAGAACAGAAGCTATACCATCAATGGTATGTAAACAATGCAGGAAGAGAGTCTCACTTCTGTTTGAGTGTTTTGCATTTTAGCATATATTGTCCTTGGCCTGTCAACAATGAATGCTACAGGCCGGGGTGCTGACACTCAGCTGCTCAGGGGTAACAGAAATCATCCTTAAATTTAACCTTATGGGGAAAATTTCTCCTTCATTTCTTTCCCTTGTCTTCTCATAAAACAGTCCCTGTTCCCAATTTACAGAGGCCTGTGCACAAGTTTCCTGCAATCACGTCCATTCTGAGGGTCTCTTCAAATTATGATCCAAGTGTCTGGCGTGGCAGAAAACTGTCGTTTATTCTGGCCTTTTATTTGAAATTATCTGCAAATTTTAAAAATCTTCACTGCTTTTCTGGGTATTTTAAGGGGCATGAATTTGCTGTCAAAGTAATGGTGAGGCTCAAGGCGTTCTCTTTATCTGTGAATAATGTAGCAGCATCTGGCAAGGAGCAGATGTGCGATTAAATGCAAATATCCAAAAGTTATGTTTGAGTGGTCTCGCTCCACCATTAGCTTCCCATGGCTGGTGCCTTCAATGTCATGAAGTTTGCTGTGTTTGTGCAGTGGATATGAATTACCCTCCAGTTTTATATCTGCAAAATTTTAATGTGATGCTATCAGATTTCTAGGCCACAGAGGTAAAAGGATGTGACTGTCAGGGAAGAATTTTCCATTAGTGGGACTAAGTGCAGTGGTGGGTGGTTTTGTCAGCACCCACCCCGCTGGCTGGAATGGCAGGAACTTACGCCCGACTCTGCACTTGGAGGGTTATTAATTATGCAGAGGCGTGTCTCAGTCTGAATCACCTGGCGGGTCAGGAGTTGATTCATCCGCCCGCCATCAACTGGTGGGTTCGAAGGTCCAGGCGCCATATTTAAAGGCCAGTCCAAAACTTAATCTCACTCTCTCCAGCCCACCAGAGATGTCTGGCAGCCAGAAGAGGAAGGCTGAGAGCCTGAAGAAGGCAGCAGCACCCTGCTTCATGCACCAGGTCCTCCAAGCTTTGATCAGAGGGATGCGGGCGCAAAGGCACACGCTCTATCCCAGGGATGGCTGCAGGAAACACAACAGCCTCACATCTCCAGCCTGGGAGGCTGTCGGGGAGCAGGTCAGCGGGGCTGGCAAATGCGCCCGAAATGCCAGCCAGCGCAGGAAGAGGGTGAATGATCTCATCCGCCCCAGCAGGGAAAGTCATTCTTCAATCCCCTCCAAGAGGAAACTCTCATCGTGGCATCATTCACTACTCTCTTCAGGGGTTTCACACAACCATTAGCGAGGGACACATATCAACACTCATTCTCTCACTGAGACTTCCACATCACAACCATCTCATCTACCATGTTGCTCACACTCCATCCTCTGGTCCTTCTGGAGAGGGCTCACCATGCACAGGGGCATGCATCTCACCCAACCTCTGCTCCATCCCTACCCATCACCTGCCTTTCTTTCTTCTTCATACAGGCCAGGCCGGTGCACAACAGGCGCGCGAGAGCACAGACCGGGGGGAGGGGCAGCCTACATGATTGCCCTCACTGAGTTCGAGGAGGCTGCAGCTGAGCTGGCTGGGGAGGACAGGGGTCGCTCCTGTGGGGAAGTGGAGATTAGCATCTCTCAGCAACCCAGTACAGATCACAGCTCCATCACTTCGTCAAATCCTGACATTCACAGTGAGTCACGTGCAGTCTTATTGAACACACGCTCATTAACTGAGACTCTATTTTCTAGGCACCAGCATATCGAGGGCCCCAAGCCAGTCCAGCACCAGTGTGAGCCCCAAACGACATTCAAAGAGGAAGTTCTGGAAGAGCCATCACAGCGCTTACACATAGGCGACATGGGGACGAGGCATCTTGCCCTCCCTCCAGGTGCACTATTTCCTGCAGGAGTCAGGGCGGGGCCTTTGGGCATCCACAGGGAGGATGAGCGTCAGCCGGACACCCCAGGGGCCTCCTCTCAGGACACTCCAAGGGTGTGCAGCCGCTCACAGCCCCCTCTGCCTGTGACCCCAACCACTCCAGCTTCTCAGGCCATCGAGGGTGTTTCTGCCCCTGAGCAGGTGACCCTTATCAGGCCGGGGCCCTCCAGGCCTCTGGCCGCCAGAGGACGTCCACTAAGGTCATCACAGACATCAGGATGTAGCCGTCAGCAGGCTGCCTCCACTTCTGCTGTGGATGTCAGGGCTGCACTCAGGTGTAGCGCTAGAGTTAGGAAAGTTAAGAAAAATTGTTGTCACTTTTGGGTCACGGGTGTGATAGACATGTAAAGAAATTACACTTTTGAAATATGTTTGATGGTTATGTGACTATTCTTGGCAACTGAAGGTTATGATTTTGTACTTTGGAATCCTCTTATTTCAAAGTTTAGCCTTCCTCCCACTCAGTGATAGTGTCCCACTGAGAGATTCACATTCCTGTATTGTCAACCTCAGTTAAACTAGTCTCCGCACCCCTTGTGTGATGTCAGGGAGATGTGTTTAAATCTTTATTGGAAATGTGTGATGTAAGTGTTTCTAACCCTTCTTCCTCAAGGAACACCATTGAATGAGGGCAGCTCATCAGCATTGATAATCTAGCAGTATTTGTGTCTCCTCAGTGGTAGTGTCAGAAGAAAAGACATGCACAGGAGGAGGAGATCCCGAGGCATGTCCACATCTCAGTCGCAGCAGTGTTTGCATTGTTAGATGGCGGCGAAGGCTTCAAGTTTTCTCTCACATCGCTCTTGTTCCTAAGTGGACTCTCAGTTCCCAGAGTGAGCTCACTCACAGGACCCCATGGACCAAAGCAAAGATCATAGCCTGGAGATTCATGAGGCCAGAACGCACCAGTGTGAATGTGGGACTCGACCTCGCTGCAAGTGGGTGGACATCCCCTGAGTTGAAACAAGGTGGCATTGAGGACAAGGAGAAATGTGGCCCTATTTCCTCACTTAACTTTACTCTTCCTGGAACCTGTCAGCAATTAACGTATCACGGAAAGGTCTCCCACGTCTTCCTTCCTCCATGGCGTGATCGTGCTCATACTGACCCTCAGCAGCCTCCTGAGGTTCCTGGGCCTCTGGATCTTCATCCTCCAATGAGCCCTCATCCTCCTCCAGTTCATTCTCTGGCAGGGGGTCCATCTCTTTGCATAGCCAGATTGTGAAGGGCACAACACACTGCGGTGATGTGGGGAACCCTGTCAGGAGTGTATTGTAGTGAACCACCTGAGCATTCCAAACATCTGCTCTATAAGGGAGCATAAGGACCTGTGAGCAGCGTTGTACCTCTCCTCAGAACGACTCTGAGGGTGACGCACCAGTGTCATCAGCCAGCTGTTCAGTGGGTGCCCCTTATCCCCAAGCAGCCACCCCTGCAGATGTAATGGCCCCTCGAAATTCTCAGGCACCTGGGAGAGACTCAGGATGTAGGAGTCATGGTAACTCCCAGAGTACCGTGTACAAACGTGCAGTATGTGCTCCCAGTGATCGCACACCAGTTGTACGTTGATGGAATGATAGCCCTTGTGTTTTATAAACATTAGGGGCTGCTGCATGGAACCCGTACAGCCACATGGGGGCAGCCTATTGTACCCTGCACTCTGGGGAAGCCTGAAATGGCGGTGAAGCCGGTGAATCTCACAGCCCAGCTGTCTTCGTCCAGAGAAAACCTGACATAATGATGGGTCTTCCTGTAAAGGGCACCTGTGACCTTCTTTATACAGTGTTGCAGACTGAGAGATGCCGCACAGGTCCCCTGTTGATCTTTGGAAACAGCCAGAGACAAAGAAATTGAGCACTGCGGTCACCTTCAAAGCTACTGGCAGGGGATACCCTCCAACTCCATGTGGTGTCAGGTCTTCACGAAGAATGTGGCATATGTGATGTACCAGATCTCGGGACAAGCGCAGACGTACACAGCATTGCCTGTCACTCATTTATAAATAGAAGACCTAGAAATAGAAGAGATAGAAGAGATAGAAGAGATAGAAGGGCCAGCATGGGGACCACAGCACAGCTGCTGTTCCTCGAGACAATGGGTAGAATTGTCCCGGATTTGCAGTAAGTGTGGTACCGGGCGGGTAAGACGACATTTTACCCGCCAGCTGTAATGGCGGCTTTTCACGTTGTATTGTCCCAAACCCGCCACATTAATTCTGCATTCCCGGAATACGAGCCATTTCCATAGTGGGTGGGATCTGATTCGCCCGCCACGCGATCACCTCATCGCTTCATCACACCAGTCACCATACTTAAAGCCCAACTGTGCGCAAACATCTCAGTGCTTCCAGCCCAGGGCGACTGCAGGGAAAATACCCACAAAAGGCAAAAAGACTTCAGCCCCAGGTTTAATGACACATCTCTGGATACCATGAAGCCCGCTGCAGTATCCTCTCCCATCGCTCTGGCCACAGGAGGGGCAGCAACCTCACTAATCCAGCCTAGGAGGCGGTGGCCTGGTCAGCGCCAACGCCCTGCAAAATAGAACAGCCACCCAGTGTCACAAGAGGGTGAATGATCTCCTCCGTTCTGCCAGGGTAAGTCACTCTTCTCAACACTCTCAACTCACACACTCACAAACCCATCACACATCCACAGGGATCTCACTCACTGCCGGTTCAAGGGACATCACCATTCACTCTCTCACAAACACTTTCACTGTCCTCATCCTGTCCATGGGACCACTCACCACCCACACAGGCCAGGCATACTTATCATCTGGCCTGGCAGGCGTCCTGATACACTCTCTCCATCTCTATTCATGCAGGACAAGCAGGCACACAACAACAGGGAGAGATCACAGGCTGGTGGAGTAATGCCTGACATCAAAGTCCTCATGGACTTTGAAAACAGAGCCATCCAGCTGGTCAGCGAGGATCTGGATGGGTCCTGTGCTGACGATGAGGTCAGTGGTGCTCAACCAAGTGAGGATCCAGCAGCGCAACATCCATCAGATAACCACACTGTGAGTGATGTGTCCTGTTTCACAGGCCACTGCCAGGCACTAATTCCCTTGCTTTCACAGGCACATCTGCCAAACAGCCGACTGAGTCCACAACCCAGGGCCTCCATTCAAGCCCAGAAGAAACCTCTGAAGAGGAATCTGGAGGCACCCTCCCAGAAGTCCCATCACAGCCTCACCCACACCCTCCACCAGCGCAGAGACACACACCTCAGTGGGACCCAGCTTTACAGCAGCCTCGGGATCACAATCTGGTGAGCACACCACAGCAGGTGGAGGCAGGGACTTCCCAGGTCCCCGGCACTCGGACAATTGCTGGGGGCCAGAGCCTTGCTGAGTCCGAGTCAGATGAGGAGCCTCTGGACTCGGTCATGTCACAGTTGCTGGAGCTGCAAAGGCAACTCGGGAACATCAGGAAGGGATGTCCGCTGCACTCCTCAGATTGCAAGGCACAATGGAGGAGTCCGTCCGCCTTCAGGCTGAGGTGATAGTGCCAACATGCCAATGCGCCAAGGTCAACACTGGTAGGATGGTGGCTGCCATTGGAGACCTCGGTCCAGGACATCGGTCCTGCACTGCTGCGCGGGCTCCATCGCAGACGCATTGTTGGCCTCCAACAGTGTCAATGTGAAAAGGGTGCAGGATGAGGAAAAGGGTGAAGGAGTCAGCTCGGGGCCCTTGGGCACCAGAGGGAGGAGGATCAGCAGGTGTACCCAAGGGGGCTATCCACCCAGGTGACTCCAGGAGTGTCCGGCCCATCTGAATCCCCTCTTCCTGTGGCCTCAGCAGCTCCAGCTCCACAGGCTGAGGAGGGTGCCACTGCCACACAGCAGGATCCCGAAGGCAGGCCGGGGCCCTCCAGAGATTGACCGCCAAGGTCATCACGGACATGGTGTAGCGGACAGCAGGCTGCCTCCACCTCCGCTGTGGATGGCCGGGGAGCACCAAGACGTAGCAGCAGGGTTAGGAAAGTTAAGAAGATGTAACTCTTTTGAGCACAACCAAATACATGCAATTAACAAATCAAGGGACAAATTAAAAAGCAGCCTCTTAAAGGGAAACTGCAAAAACAAAAGACAAAACTTAAAGGAAACTTACAAACATTAACTCAAAATGTGGTTAAAGGGGTCAATAAAGCACCCCAGTCCCGGCAGTGCCCACCGAGCAAGGAAGGCCTCAACAGTGCTAGCGGACACTGCGCACTCTCTCTCTAGGGACACCCAGCTGTGAATGTAGCCACGGGAGAGGGGCAGACAGTTGGGACAGCCGACGCCCTCGAACCTGTTAATAGCCAACTTGGCCAGGCCCAGGAGCAGGTTCACGAGGAGGTCCTCCTCCCTCCCCGGCCCCTCCGCACCGTAGATCAGGAGCGTGGGACTGAAGTGCAAATAAAATAAAAACAAAAGGTCCTTCCATTAACTAAAAATGGAGTGCAGTCAATGACATCCTATATCTGCGCACTCCAGAGACTCCACAAGGCCGCTAAAGACACAGGTGTATTGAGGGTCTGCAAACCGACACATCCTACAGCCGTATGGGACTGCCCCCCACCCCAGGTCCCCAGTGGAAAGGGGGATGACACCCAGCATAGAGGGGCCCCCACTGGGGACCTCCGCCGCTGGATGGCAACAAGGCACGCCAGAGTGTGCCCGGGCGGCGGGCGAGGGCGAGGAGGTGAAGGGTGTGCAGCAGCAGCCCGTACAGGAAACCCCTCCACACCGAGCTAAAGGACACGGAGGGCATTTCCATGAAACGACTCAGGTTGTGGGGCTCCAGCTCCCGAGGGAGGGTTTGGGGCATGGGGCCAATGTGGAATTGCGTCCGAACAGGGGTACACTCGGACAGAAGGCCACTGCACAGCTGCATCACCTCGAACCCCAGAATGACGTCAGGGCCAAGCACGATCGTTCTAATGTCATGGATGGCATTGGCCGCAAGCCAGACGTTCACCGACGCGCGATGCACCAGCTCCTGTGGGAGCATCCAGCCCACTCCTCCACCACCCAGCACATCCCCGATTCTGATCACACGGGCAGCCACAGCCCTCCTGTCTGCCAGACACTGAAAGCAGCAGAGGTGCAGATTCCTGAGGAGCGGCTCTCTGATAATAGCCACTACTCCTGACGGCGGAGAGCTGCGGCACGAGGTGACCACGTTCTAGACTTTGATCAGGTCCTGGTGAAACACGGGCAATGCCTGCAAGGAGCCACGAAGGCCCCTCAGCTCTATAAACAGGAGCTGATGTCATAATTCAGGCCATGCACCTGGCAGAAGAAATACGTGGCCCGGGTTCACCATCTTGGAGGAGGGTCTACGTAAAGGTATCGCTGCAGGGCATGGAGGTGGAAAGTCACCACCTGGCTACGTAGGCACAGCAGCACCTGACCGCCCTCCCTAAGCGGGAGACTCAGAACCTCAGCAGCGACCCAGCGCAGCCTTTTGTCCCAGAAGAAGCTGACGAGAATTCTCTGGACTTTTGTGACAAAATCCAGGGGGGGGGTCAAAGTGACCAGCCTGTACCACAACATGGCGGCAATCAGCTGGTTTATGACCAGAACTCGACCCCGGTAAGACAGCACTCGGAGCAGTCCTGTCCAGCGCCACAGGCGAGCGGTGACCTTCGTCTCCAGTTCCTGCCAGTTCGCCGGCCAGGATTCCTGGCAGGGCAGAGATGGACCCCCAGGTAGAGGAGGCTGGTCCTGCTCCAGGTGAAAGGCTTGAGCTCCTCGGGTAGGGGATCCATCTGCCACGGACCGACCAGGAGTCCAGAACATTTATCCCAGTTGATCCTGACAGGGGACGCGGCAGAGTAGACCTCCTGGCACTCGCGCATCCTCCGCAGGTCAGCCAGGTCAGTGAACATAAGGAGCACGTCATTGGTGTCAGCCAAGAGGACCACCCTGATGCCCGGCCCACGCAGAACCGATCCCAACAAACTCCTCCGCAAGAGGCGCAGGAAAGGCTCCGCGCAGATAAAATACAATTGGCTAGACAGGGGGCAGCCCTGACGTACCCCTCTCCCAAAGCGAAGGGGCGCCGTCAGGGACCCGTTAACCTTCATTAGACACTCCGCGGCGGTGTACACAGAAGTCGGATCCGGGCGACAAAATGCGTCCCGAACCCGAATGCTCGCAGAGTCCCAAATAAATATTCATGATCCACTCTGTAGAACGTCTTCTCCTGGTCAGGAGACAGGAAGACGCTCGACAGACCAGTCCTCTGGGAAAAATGAATATGAGTTTCCTTCCACCCCACTTCATCTCACCCTATCCTGTGTTAAATGTAAAACTTACTCTGTAATCTTTAAATGATTGCTGGAAAATTCCACAAGCAAAATGTTTTAAAACATGATAAATATCCCCAAGCCCTCTTGCTCCAGGTAATGTGTTATGCATTTCTACTGGTATTTACCGTTCCAGGAAATTTCTCACAATTAATTAAGTAAAATAAATGAGCCTTATACAAATTCACCATATCCATTAAAGATTCAATAGAGCCATTAAATGTGGTGTTCCAATAATTTACTCTTTGCATGATTAAGTCCCTGGCCTATTGATATGCATGACAATTTCCATAGTAATTTTAACATGATTCATAGAAATTGGCTTCATCTAAAAGAAGACATGTTAAATGTTCAGGACATTAACGGTTGGCATTTCAGCTGTTGATCAAAGACATTCACTTGGAGTTGCTAATACACTTGCTAATCGGGTTTATGTCATAAACTGTAGAACAGTATTAGAGACAGGGGTAATGTATCGTCTGGACTTCAGTCCAATGGGTCATGATGGTCTTTCTGGTCCTGCACTATGAAAATTTTAAATTCAGTTGAAGTTGGGAACATTACAGACTCTGAATCTAAATAGTTACACTTGTATTTCCTGTCAGGAATAAATATCATAAATGCAAATTGTGTATTATCTCTTTTGGGTACACACAGGACATACTTTGGATGTGATCACTCAGCGGTGTATAAGGCGAGAGATTATGTTGGCCTTGACAGTGGATAAATGCTTAATGTGTTTGACTCTCTAGCCATTACTTCAGTGTAAATGTTTAAAAGAAAAAGCAACTTTGGCTATTGATCTGGTCAATCATCTTTTCCCCAACATGGAGATGATGTAACCAGTTGCAGTGTCGCAGCTAAGATCAAAAAAGAAGCAAGGACTGTAGCTTGAACCTTGACCCTTACTGATCCGATTAGTTCAGTGGCAGAAGGCCCGACTACCCAGAGGTGTTTTCCCAACATAGAAACTCTCCCTTCAGCAGCACTTATCAGAAAATGGCAGATCACTTTCAATTCATTTATGGAAGGAAAGACAAGGGTGTCTGCAATTTCCAGACAGGTGCTCCCATTGGAAAATGTTCCCACGTTTTCCATGTATTTGGCAAATTGGCTTTACTACTACTTTTACGATATCAAGAGAAGTTTGTTACTGCAAATGCCAGTCTACTCTGAATCCCTTCTCAGGTTCAGTGAGGACCATTGGGTTCTGCATTGATCTCAATAGAATGAATACTGGACAGGATTTACAATGAGAAAGCTATGCACTCCACCAGCTTCCTGCCCAATGGTGGTGATGTTCAGCTTCATCCAATGTCATCCAACTATTCTCCGACACTTCAAGCCATTTCGTGTCAGTAAATACCCTCAAAGCATCTCCCTTCTATAAGTCCCACTATTCACATGTTGCCCATGGTTCATCACTTTCCTGCCCCTACAAGAAGTTAGGACTTGGTTCCAGGCCCTTCCCCATTGTCCAAATGAAGGCCCAAAACCAGATAATCATTAGGATGACCAGGTTTTCAAAAGTCAAAACTGGGCCACATTGACCAGAATTTTACACTTCCACACCGGCAGAATTTTAGGCAGGGAATGGGGGTACATTCCCTGGTCCAGCTGAACATGGCTGCGCAGACTTGCACTCCATCGCAGTAGACATGGGTGAGTTCCTGCAGTGGCAATGCGAGGAGGAAACGAGGCACCTCAACGCCCCTCCAGGTGCTTCCTTCCCTCAAGGAGTGAGGCCGGGGCCCGTGGACACCTGGAGGGAGGAGGAGCAGCAGCTGGACACCCCTGGCTCATCCACTCAGGAATCTCAGAGGTTGTCCTCTCCCTGAGTCCCCTTTGCCTGTGACCCCCTCAACTTTGCGTTCTGTCACCGCAAAGGGAGCAGCTGGCCCACAGGAGGACAGCCAAAGCAAACTGGGGCCCCCAAGGCCTCAGCTCATCAAAGCACCCACGCTAAAGTCATCAGAGGCAACAGGGTCAGCCGCTGCACAGGCTGTCTCCACCCCTGCTGCAGATGCCAGGGCAGCACCTAGAAGAAGTGGTAGACCTAGAAAGGTTAAGACTTTCTGATCACAAGTGGTTGCACGGGTGAACACATTTTGTCACGTTATAATCTGAAAATATATTCAGTTTCAATGAATAATGTGTAATGTCGTCTTTCAGCTTCATTGACAGCCTTTGCGAGTCCTCCCCCTGCATTCCCCACCCCGCCCCCACTAGCAGTGCAGTTACACACAGCCAGACCAGGAGTGAATCTGGAGGGAGAAGTGTGTGTGTGGCAGGGCCTTTCGGAGCCTCGAGCAAACACTCTCCCACACACCCAGATCCTTCCTCCATCACACTCATCTCACTGTCCTGAGCATTCCCAAGGCTGCCTGCTGGAGTTCACTTTCAGTTGTCCATCTGAGCCTGAGCTGCATCTCCGCCCACCCACTGACCTCACTCCCATGCAGCACCTGTGCCCATCCAACACGAGGCTCCTCTCACTTACAATTTTGCAAGATGGCTGTAGTGAAATATATCTTCAGCTGCCCCATCCTTTCCCCTCCTCCAGTCACCCATGTCTTTCTCCGTCATCACTGTTGACCACCCTGGCATCACCTTCCACCCCTCCCCACTGTCCCCTACCAGCCAGAACCCTTTTCTTTCCGGGATGTCCAGGTGAACGAGTACGTTTCCTATCTTCCCAAAAACCCCACCCCCATCCACATTGACCTCCCCAACCTCCTACTTCCAACCCCCAGGATCCGCGTCTGCCTCTGAGTCCCCACCAATCACCCGTGCCATCCCTTCTACCGCCACCACTACCGTTGCACCCTCCCACCCTACCAGCTCACTCTGCCCTCTCTCATTCTCACCATTCCCACCCTCATTTTGCTCCCCAGGAGGTAGGTCGCAACTCCAAAGACCCCTCCCTTGCACATTCACCTGGATATCCCCCCTTAATCCTTCCCCCCACCCCAGACTCCTTCCTTCCTATCCCCCACCTTCACCACCGCCCCAGACTCCTTCCTCCTACCCCCGCTCCCCAGACTCCTTTCCCCCACTGGATGCCTTCCTCCACTCCAAACTCCTTCCTCCACTCCAAACTCCTTCCTCCACTCCAACCTCCTTCCCTTATACCTTCTTCCCTCCATACTCCCTCCCCCCTCCCAAACTCCTCCCCCCCCCCGACACCATTGTCCCTCCCTTCCCAAGCTCACCCTCACCCTGACACCATCGTTCCCCCTCAACCCCCGATACCATTGTTTTCCCCCCTCCCAAACTCAACCCCCCCCTTTCCTCTCCCTGTCAAACCTAGACCTTCCTCTCCATCCCCTTGACGATCATCCACAGCAGCCCATAGCCAAGACGCTGAAGTCCTGAAGCAGACCCTCAACGGTGACCTTCCACCTTCCGTGAGCTGCTTCACAGTGGAGTCATGTCCATATAACTCCACCCAGCATGCGATGGACCTTCCTCCAGTGTGCTATTGGTCTCCAGCATCTTCTGCTCCCCGGATGTCCACAATGTGAGCAAGGCCCTGGTGGTAAGTCCCGACTTCTGCAAGTCACACTTGTCGAGACATGTTCTGCACCGGCGTGTTTTCCTGCCGACAGTGGGCAGTAAATTTGACATGGGGGGGGGGGTGATTCCAGCGAGCAGGACTTTTAATGATATGCAGATGTATTAAACTGGCGTTCCTGATGTGCGATGGTGGGAAAGGTGGTCCGCCATTGACAGGTGGAGCGGACAATCACAAACTGGTTTCACGAAGGCGTGAAACCAATTTTTGGCCTTCCCGCCATATTGTCCGCTCACTCCCGCCATGACGCCCAATGGGGTAGGAAAATTCCGCCCAATGTCTGGACTTAATATACATTTTGCAAGGACCTGCAGCCTGTAGCCTGTAGCCTTCCGTTTTAAACCTGTGCAAATATGTTTTGTTTTGAAAACCTAGCAGTTAAAAGTAATTATTTTCTTTCAAATCCTTTCTGTGGAAAAATGATCAAAAATAGCTCCCAAAACATGACAATTGCATCATGTCATTTTTAAAAAAATATATATTTTATTTTTAGCAAAGGAGCTGACCAATGTTGTAATACAGCCGCTAGATTGTAATCTGCTCTAATTGTTAAACCTGGTGAATAATTTACTGCCCTTTACAAAAATTAACACCAGTACACACGCACTGTATTCTAAAGATAACATTGGAGTGAAGTTTTGCCTTTACGTATGGATTTAGTACATCACAAACTTGGACTAGCAATAGTCCTCTCTCCACTGAACTTCACAGTAAACATACATGCTTAAGTTGCTGCTTTAATAAATGGACAAATTTATCTGCATTTGTCCTTTGTGCAAATTAACCACTGAGTTTTTCTACAAAATAGTAATTGCATTTCAAAAATTAATTCATCGGCTGTGTGGTACATTGAGACATCCTTAGGATGTGAAAGGTGCTATATATCTGTCATCATCTAATTCTGGCCTCTTGAGGAACCCTGATTCAATAGCTCCACCATTGGCGGCCGTGTCTTAAGCTGCCAAGGTCCTAAAGTCTGGAATTTCTTTCCTAAATCTCTCCGTTGCTTCCCTCCTTTAAGACACCCGTTAAAAACCTACCTCTTTGACCAAGCTTTTGGCCATCTGCCCTAACATTAATTTATGTGGCTCAGTGTCAGGCTCAGTTTGTTTTATATCGCTGCTGTGAGGCACCCTGGGATGCTTTATGACATTAAAGGTGCGACATAAATGCAAATAATTTTTAACATTATTAACTGCAAGCTCTTTCTTTCTAGGTGACTCAGACAAACCTCTGGGAGATTTGACATTTGGATCTCCTAACCAAGAGCGATAGCTGGAAATGGCCACAAAGGCCAGTTCAAATTTCAGCACAATGTAAGTGGAGCAGGGTAAGGCATGAAATATATCGCTAACCAGCTGCCAATTTGGCAGTCTTGCACTTTTTGTTGCACTGCTTTGCTCAGTGTTGCTGCTTAACATGAGGATAATTGGAAGATCTGTATCCAAACAGTCACAAATCCTGCGTTTTACTAATTCTAGTTTATAAGAATGTGAAAGCTTTTGAAACTGATAAAGGCCATTGCCTCCTAAAAACCTGCCCACAGCCCACCCCACTTTTGATAGATCAACCACACCCACCTGTAGATAGAGAATATTTGAATCGTTTTCTTTTGTTTGTATTGAGATCTTTCCAACATTTTTGTCTGGTGTAATATAGTTCGTTTTTCTTGTTTAAGAAATGTTTTATTCTTTTTGTTAAAAGTTCATCAGCAGACTCCTGTGAATTTGTTCAGTAACTTACCTCCATGGTTTCTTAAAACAAAAGTTAGGATCTATCGAGCCAGGTTTCACTCTGGGATCTGACTTGTCCAGAAGTAACATCAGCTGGGATTATAACGTTTCAGATACAGGGCTGGGGTAGGGTGTTGAAAGTAATGGTGGTGAAGTAGAGCTGGGTGTCATCAGCGTACATGTGAAAACTGACATTATGGGCTGAATCTTCTGGCTGGACAAAGAGTAAGGGTAAGTGAAAACATTTCCTTTGTGGCACCAGGAGGGGAACAGGAGTGTCCCACAAGGAAAGTTCCCGCCTCCCTCCCTTGCACCTCTCCCTCTACCCACACTTCCCTCGAGCAAGAACCTCCTGAAACCCTCTTCCCCATCACTTGCCTGCCAAACACGGGTGAGCGGGGGTTGCCTGATTTCCCCTCGCTGACAGCCATTTTGCCCCCTCTTCCCGCTTATTCTGGTGGAAAGTTTAAGTGGGTTACAAGAGTTAAAAGCCCCTCTAAGGCACAGACCCTGGGTTAAACAAGTGCATTCCATACTCACCACACCCCCTTCCCCAGACTCACTTACACCCCCAGCCCACCAGAAACCTGTCTGAGATTGAGATCAGCTCTAACACAAGAATAATGTCCAACAAAGACTGAGTTTTCAGATGGCTACAGTGCTGTCTGGCATAATCGACCCCGATTCAGGAAACCAAATAGGACACAACCTAAAAGATTTTTAATAAGTGCTGCAGAAAATGGGTTAACAATTTTCTGCTACTGTCCTCCAAAGTGAAATAAACAGTTGGATTAAATTGGTGGTTTCTATTTGAAGCTCTCATTCATATATGAACAAGTACTTTTGTTTCACCCTTCCACCATCTGTTGCCAGCTGAATTTAATGAAGCTTCCCTGGGCTTGGGAAACATTGAGGTAGCAGGGTGCAAGGAACATGAGATTAATAAAATCCTAGAGGTCAGAGGAGACCCACTAGACCAGTGTCTTAGCAACAAATTAGTCAGCAACTATAATGGGCTGGAAAATATTGCAAAGTTCAAATAGATCTTTTGTCTATGTGAAAGAGTAGAGAGGGAAGGGAAGGTTGTGGGCCATGAAAAGAGTTCAGTTGAATAGGAAGCTACAAGGAAGATAGAAACAAGAGTAGGCCATTCAGCCCCTTGAACCTTCTTTCCTGGTAGCCAGAGACGTATAAAAGCAGGCCTGGGAATAAAGCTGCATGATTTACCATTACTTGGCAATGACAAGCTTTCTGTTATTATAGCCGAGGAAGCAAAATAATATAGAAACATAGAAACTAGGAGCAGGAGTAGGCTATTCGGCCCTTCGAGCCTGCTCCGCCATTCATTATGATCATGGCTGATCATCCAACTCGATAGCCTGCTCCCGCTTTCTCCCCATACCCTCTGATCCCTTTCACCCCATGAAGGAGAAATGATTAAATAAAACACGAGTTTCAGGTGCAATGTGGGAGGTCTTGTGGCTCAATATGTCATGTCCTTGTTTCTAATCAGAAGTTCTAGGTTCAATTCCCACTCCAGAACTTGTTGATCACTGAAGGAGCATTCATAATGTGGTCCAACAGGTTGATAATCAACCTACTAATCACTAATGTTTCCCCGCTCTTCCACAAAGGGTGAAAAGTGTGCAAAGCTATGAAGCAAACATCAGGTGCAAGGGATGGTCATGTTTTAGGGGCAGGACATGCTGTCATGGTTCACAGTACAAATCAGATGAGTGTCGACATCAATTCGTTCTGTCACATCATTGGGTCTGGGCAGTAATTATACTAGCAATGTGCAGGCAATATCCATTAGAAGAGGTATAGCTGGAGATACCTGTCAGAGTAACAGCACATCTAGGCCACCCAACCATCTTGCTCAGACAATAGATGTCACAGAAAGTGACTAAGCGACAAGTCACAGCAGCAAATGTGGGATAAACAATTGTAGGACCATCTGATAGCCCAGCACAAGAAGCCTCAGAGACAACTCATTCTCAAAAGGCTCCCACAGACATCCTGCAACCAACAGCTCCCCTTATTCCTGCCACATGAGGGGCAACTAGAAGGAGAACAAGATTAAATTTAATAGGCATGCCCTGACATCTGCCTGATGGAGGAATGGGAGGGAGTTAATAAGCCCAGTCACATGGGGTGAAATCATCCCAGATTTGCACTAGCGGGCATGATAAAGGTCATTTTACCCACCGGCTGCAATGGCTGGTTTTCCCACCGGATCAGCCCATTCCTGGTGATTCCAACCTGATAATAATGCATTGACGGGAAACATGCTAGATCACTGGTGGGGCAGCCTCTGATTCATCCACCCTGCCACCACCTCAGGCCTTCAATAATCCAGGGTACCCCCACACAGAGCCGGCTCTCTCTAAGGGATCAAAAGCAGCTGCAAAGTCGTGGCTGCCAAAGGGAGGAAAAATGCTGCCCATAAATTTAGCAACGCCTCCCTCGGGCACCTTCTAGACGCAGTGGAGACCCATCATGAAGTCCTCTACCCCCATTCTGGGCGAAGACCAGTAAACAAGATCACCAATCCAGCCTGGGAGGTGGCAGCGGTGGTCAGCGCCAACGCCTTGCAAAAGAGGACAGCCACCCAGTGCCGAAAGAAGATGAATGGTCTCCTCTGTTCCACCAGGGTAAGTAACTCTTCTCATCACTCTCAACTCACACACTCACAAACCCTTCACACATCCACAGGCCCTCAATCACTGCCGGTTCAAGGGACATCACCATTTACTCTCTCACACTCACCTTCATCTGCCCTGCAGATCATGTCCTCATCCTGTCCATGGCACCACCCACACATGCCAGGCCTGGCAGGCATCCTGCTTACACTCTCTCCATCTGTATTCATGCAGAACAAGCTGGCACACAACAAAAAAAAGAGGTTTCAGACTGGTGGAGGAGTGCCCGACATGAAGGTTCTTATAGACTTTGAAAATGAGTCTCCCAGCTGGCCGGCGAGGATCTGGACCGTTCCTGTGCTGACGGTGAGGTTGGCTACATTTGCGGTCGGGTGTCCCTGGAGAGGGAGCATGCGGTATCTGCCGGCACCCTCGAGGCCTCCTGTGCCCGGTGGGCACCGCGGGGACTGGGGTGCTTTATTGACCCCTTTAATCACATTTTGATTTGATGTTTGTAAGTTTCCTTTGTGACTTGTTTTTTTTTGCAGTTTCCCTTTAAGGGCCTTTTACTTTGTCCCTGATTTGTTAATTTATTTTATTTGTTTCTAATAAAAGAGTCCAGTTGGTGAGGTTGGCGCTGCTCAGCCAAGTGAGAGTCCAGCAGCGCAACATCCATCAGATAACCATGCTGTGAGTGAGTTCCCCTGTCCTGCAGTCTCCTGCCGTGCACTAATTATCTCTCCTTTCACAGGCACATCTGAAGCAGCCGAGGGTCCACAAGCCAGGTCCTCAACTCAAGCTCCGTAGACACCTTAGAAAAAGAAACTGGTGACACCCTCATTGAAGACCCATCACAGCGTCACCCACACCCTCCACCAGCACAGAGACACACACCTCAATAGCTCCTTGCTCTAGAGTAGCCTCAGTGTCACAATGTGGTGAGCACCCAGGCGGCAGCAGGGATTTCCCAGGTATCTGGCACTCGGAGGGCTGCTGGAGGCCAGAGATTTGCTGAGTCCGAGTCAGATGAGGAGCCTCTCGACTCGGTCATGTCTCAGTTGCTGGAGCTGCAAAGGCAACTCGGGAACATCAGGAAGGGATGTCCGCTGCACTCCTCAGATTGTAAGGCACAATGGAGGAGTCCGTCTGCCTTCAGGCTGAGGTGAAAGCGCTGGCATGTCAACGCACCGAGGTCAACACTGGTAGGATGGCAGCCGGCAGGAAGACCTTGGCCCAGGACATTGGCCCTGAACTGCTGCACGGACCTCCAACAGTGTCAATGCAAAAGGGGTGCGGGGCAGCTCGATCTCCCTCCAGCTTCCGATTCTCCTCAAAAAGTCAGCCAGGGGCCCTCGGGCACCCATAAGGAGGAGGAGCAGCAGCTCGACACCTCAGCACCAGGTCACCGGGACTGTCCGGCCAATTCAAACCCCCTCTCCTGTGACCCCCACAGCAGAGACCAAGGAGGGTGCGCCAGGCCTACAGCAGGTTGGGGCCCTCTCGGTCTCAGCCCTCCAGAGGATGCCCATGAAGTTCATCACAGGCAGGGTGTAGCAGTCAGCAGGCTGCCCCCACCTCCACTGTGGATGTCCCGGGAGCACCAAGACATAGCGGCAGCGTTAGGAAGGTTAAGAAGATGTAACTCTTTTATTAGAAACAAATAAAATAAATTAACAAATCGGGGACAAAGTAAAAGGCCCTTAAAGGGAAACTGCAAAAAAAAACAAGTCACAAAGGAAACTTACAAACATCAAATCAAAATGTAATTAAAGGGGTCAATAAAACACCCCAGACCCCGCGGTGCCCACCGGATACGGAAGGCCTCGAGGGTGCAGGCAGACACCATGTGCTCCCTCTCCAGGGACACCCGGCCGCGAACGTAGCCGTGGAAGAGGGGCAGACAGTCGGGCGGGACGCCCCCCTCGATCGCCCGCTGCCTGGACCTGTTAATGACCAACTTGGCCAGGCCCAGGGGCAGGTTCAGGAGGAGGTCCTCCTCCCTCCCAGCACTCACCTCTCCACACCGGGTGCCCATACATCAGGAGCGTGGGACTGAAGTGCAAACAAAACAATGGTGAAAGGTTCTTCACATAACTAAAAAGGGGGTGGGACCTACAGCAGCCAATATAAGCGTGGTCCATGGACACCACAAGGGCACAAAAGACACGGGCATCTTGGGAGCCGGTGAATCAACATATCCTCTGGTTACATCGGACTGCTGCGTGCAACAGCCTCCCCCCCAGGGACCTCCACCGCTGGACAGCAACCCAGGCACGTGTCTGGGCGACGGGCGAGGGCAAGGAGATGAAGGGTGTGCAGAAGCAGCCCTTATAGGGAACTGATATTTGGCCTTCTTGCCTTATGGTCTAGTCCCCTGCTCGCCATGGCCCCCAACGCCAATGGGGCCAGACGATTCCGCCCACAGACTCAATATTTTAAGGGTATAAAAGATGGTTGCATGTTATTTCAATTGTGCTCAGGGTTCTCTTGTGACAATGTAGGATAACAGATCAAAGGATTGGCAACCCTGGCGGGTGAGTAAGTGTGAAAGTCATTGTTGTTGAGGTGCTTCAGGCTAATGAATTAGTCATATGTGTGGAAGTACTACAAGTATATTGGTCAGATGTGAAGCTTAGCTCACAAACCCAAAACTAAAGTTCACCTTCATTCATGCACTTGACAAAAATACAGCTGGTTCCCCCTTTAAACTCGGACTCCCTGGTCACTCTGAACAGATCTAACTTCATCACTGCCTGTGCACCAGTCACTCAGACTACACACTGGGGAACTGTGTGTCACAGATTATAAAGATAGTTAAGTAGATTATATATATTAGGTAGAATTCATATATAATTAGGACGTTATACTTTATAATTTAATAAATAGTTACATGCAGCAAAATGGCTGAGGACAACCATTTTAGCCAGAAGCCCTTTCACACACATACAGGGGCAGTACTGAATTGAATTAAAGACAGATGAACATTATTTCATGTTTGTAAAATCCACTAGAATTTTAGAAAGGCCTTTTTAGACACAGGCATTGATAAGGACCATCTTTTCATGATTTTAAATGCTTTATCCTTACCTAAGGAATGTTAAAAGGAGAGCAACATCCATTAATTAGCTGTAAAAACAAAAAGCTAAAAGCTACTGCGGATGCTGGAAATCCAAAACAAAATAAAAACAGAATTACCTGGAAAAACTCAGCAAGTCTGGCAGCATCGGCGGAGAAGAAATCAGTCAACGTTTCGAGCCCTCATGGCCCTTCAGCAGAACTGAAGCATAGTTTCAACAAGGGAGAAATATAAATTGGTTTAAGGTGGGTGGGGGGGAAGAGACACATTGAGGGTGTGGTGTGAGCAGATAATCAAAAGATGTCAGAGACAAAAGGGTCAAAGAGGTGTTGAAGGTGGTGGTCTTTGTCTGAGAAAAGTGCTAATTAAGAATGCAAGACAGGATATTCAAAGTGCAGCTCTAGTGGGGGTGGGGTGGAAAGACTAAAGGTTTTAGTTTTAGATTTAAAAATAATGGAAATAGGTGGGGAAAGAAGAATCTATATAAATTATTGAAAAAAAGGCGGGTGGGGGGGGGAAAAGAAACGGGGTGGGGATGGGGGGAGGGGGGTTTAAGATCTAAAGTTGTTGAATTCAATATTCAGCCCAGAAGGCTGTAAAGTGCCTAGTCGGAAGATGAGGTGCTGTTCCTCCAGTTTGCGTTGGGCTTCACTGGAACAATGCAGCAAGCCAAGGACAGACATGTGGGCAAGAGAACAGGGTGGAGTGTTAAAATGGCAAGCGACAGGGAGGTTTGGGTCTTTCTTGCGGACAGACCGCAGGTGTTCCGCAAAACGGTCGCCCAGTTTGCGTTTGGTCTCTCCAATGTAGAGGAGACCGCATTGGGAGCAACGAATGCAGTAGACTAAGTTAGGGGAAATGCAAGTGAAATGCTGCTTCACTTGAAAGGAGTGTTTGGGCCCTTGGACGGTGAGGAGAGAGGAAGTGAAGGAGCAGGTGTTGCATCTTCTGCGTGGGCATGGGGAGGTGCCATAAGTGGGGGTTGAGGAGTAGGGGGTGATGGAGGAGTGGACCAGGGTGTCCCGGAGGGAACGATCCCTACGGAATGCCGTCAAGGGGGGGGAAAGGAAGATGTGTTTGGTGGTGGCATCATGCTGGAGTTGGCGGAAATGGCGGAGGATGATCCTTTGAATGCGGAGGCTGGTGGGGTGATAAGTGAGGACAAGGGGGACCCTATCATGTTTCTGGGAAGGAGGAGAAGGCGTGAGGGAGGATGCGCGGGATATGGGCCGGACACGGTTGAGGGCCCTGTCAACGACCGTGGATGGAAAACCTCGGTTAAGGAAGAAGGAGGACATGTCAGAGGAGCTGTTTTTGAAGGTAGCGTCATCAGAACAGATGCGACGGAGGCGAAGGAACTGAGAGAATGGGATGGAGTCTTTACAGGAAGCGGGGTGTGAGGAGCTGTAGTCGAGGTAGCTGTGGGAGTCGGTAGGCTTGTAATGGATATTGGTGGACAGTCTATCATCAGAAATTGAGACAGAGAGGTCAAGGAAGGGAAGAGAAGTGTCAGAGATGGACCATGTGAAGATGATGGAGGGGTGGAGATTGGAAGCAAAATTAATAAATTTTTCCCCTCTCCGATGCTGAACGTTCAGTGCTCAGCAAAGGACTTAGTTTCATACCCTTACGCCCTCATCTCAATGAATTTCGGGCTCGGCATGATGCTGAACTCTTCTTCCGCCGTCTTCGTCTCCGTGCTCACTTCTTTGGGCAGGAGTCCTCTCCCCGTTCAACGGATCCTTTTACCCACCTCCAATATTCTCCCTCCACTTGGACCCCTCCCTCTGGATTCTTACCTTCTCTTGATCTTTTCATTGAGAACTGTCGGCGTGACATTAGCCGTCTCAATTTCTCTGCTCCTCTCACCCATTCTAATCTGTCTCTCTCTGAACTCACTGCACTCCGTTCTCTCAGGTCCAACCCCAACATTGTCATCAAACCCGCTGACAAGGGTGGTACTGTTGTTGTCTGGCGCATTGACCTCTACCTCGCGGAGGCTGAGCGTCAACTCGCAGACACTTCCTCCTACCTCTCCCTGGACCATGACCCCACCACAGAACATCAAGCCATTGTTTCCAGGACTGTCACTGACCTCATCTCCTCTGGAGATCTTCCTCCCACAGCTTCCAACTTGATAGTCGCCCAACCTCGGACGGCCCGCTTCTACCTCCTACCCAAAATCCACAAACAGAACTGTCCTGGCAGACCGATCGTGTCAGCCTGTTCCTGCCCCACGGAACTCATTTCTCGTTATCTTGACTCCCTTCTCTCTCCCCTTGTCCAGTCCCTTCCCACCTACATCCGTGATTCCTCTGACACCTTACGTCACATCAACAATTTCCAGTTCCCTGGCCCCAACCGCTTCCTCTTCACCATGGATGTCCAATCCCTCTACACCTCCATCCCCCACCAGGATGGTCTGAGGGCCCTTAGCTTCTTCCTTGAACAGAGGCCCCAACAATCCCCATCCACCACTACTCTCCTCCGTCTGGCTGAACTTGTTCTCACACTGAACAATTTCTCCTTTAACTCCTCTCACTTCCTCCAAATAAAAGGTGTGGCTATGGGTACCCGCATGGGCCCCAGCTATGCCTGTCTCTTTATGGGGTATGTGGAACATTCCTTGTTCCAGTCCTACTCCGGCCCCCTCCCACAACTCTTTCTCCGGTACATCGATGATTACTTCGGTGCTGCTTCATGCTCTCGTCGGGACCTGGAAAAATTTATTAATTTTGCTTCCAATCTCCACCCCTCCATCATCTTCACATGGTCCATCTCTGACACTTCTCTTCCCTTCCTTGACCTCTCTGTCTCAATTTCTGATGATAGACTGTCCACCAATATCCATTACAAGCCTACCGACTCCCACAGCTACCTCGACTACAGCTCCTCACACCCCGCTTCCTGTAAAGACTCCATCCCATTCTCTCAGTTCCTTCGCCTCCGTCGCATCTGTTCTGATGACGCTACCTTCAAAAACAGCTCCTCTGACATGTCCTCCTTCTTCCTTAACCGAGGTTTTCCATCCACGGTCGTTGACAGGGCCCTCAACCGTGTCCGGCCCATATCCCGCGCATCCTCCCTCACGCCTTCTCCTCCTTCCCAGAAACATGATAGGGTCCCCCTTGTCCTCACTTATCACCCCACCAGCCTCCGCATTCAAAGGATCATCCTCCGCCATTTCCGCCAACTCCAGCATGATGCCACCACCAAACACATCTTCCTTTCCCCCCCCTTGACGGCATTCCGTAGGGATCGTTCCCTCCGGGACACCCTGGTCCACTCCTCCATCACCCCCTACTCCTCAACCCCCACTTATGGCACCTCCCCATGCCCACGCAGAAGATGCAACACCTGCTCCTTCACTTCCTCTCTCCTCACCGTCCAAGGGCCCAAACACTCCTTTCAAGTGAAGCAGCATTTCACTTGCATTTCCCCTAACTTAGTCTACTGCATTCGTTGCTCCCAATGCGGTCTCCTCTACATTGGAGAGACCAAACGCAAACTGGGCGACCGTTTTGCGGAACACCTGCGGTCTGTCCGCAAGAAAGACCCAAACCTCCCTGTCGCTTGCCATTTTAACACTCCACCCTGTTCTCTTGCCCACATGTCTGTCCTTGGCTTGCTGCATTGTTCCAGTGAAGCCCAACGCAAACTGGAGGAACAGCACCTCATCTTCCGACTAGGCACTTTACAGCCTTCTGGGCTGAATATTGAATTCAACAACTTTAGATCTTAAACCCCCCTCCCCCCATCCCCACCCCGTTTCTTTTCCCCCCCCCACCCGCCTTTTTTTCAATAATTTATATAGATTCTTCTTTCCCCACCTATTTCCATTATTTTTAAATCTAAAACTAAAACCTTTAGTCTTTCCACCCCACCCCCACTAGAGCTGCACTTTGAATATCCTGTCTTGCATTCTTAATTAGCACTTTTCTCAGACAAAGACCACCACCTTCAACACCTCTTTGACCCTTTTGTCTCTGACATCTTTTGATTATCTGCTCACACCACACCCTCAATGTGTCTCTTCCCCCCCACCCACCTTAAACCAATTTATATTTCTCCCTTGTTGAAACTATGCTTCAGTTCTGCTGAAGGGCCATGAGGGCTCGAAACGTTGACTGATTTCTTCTCCGCCGATGCTGCCAGACTTGCTGAGTTTTTCCAGGTAATTCTGTTTTTATTTTGTATTAATTAGCTGTAGTTCAGCTTGGAGCTCAGTGTAATTGTCTATTAAGAAAGGATTCTTAAATCTAGCTCAGGATATCATGAAAGGCTGGTGGGCTTCTAACATTCAGAACAGTATTGGACACCTTTTATAAAAGACAGATGCTATGAGAATGTAACATTTAACTGACAGAAAAAAAAAACAACCATAAGAATCAGTATTTCTGTGTTAAGAGTTTAAAATCACTACGAAAACATAGAAACAAGTGAGGTTAATTAGGATTGATACTAGAACACATAGCAAGCATTTATTGACCAGGTAAACGCTCACAGTGTTCACATAATGAGGCCATCCTCAGCAATCAAATAATAGTGAATCATCAACGGATAATCAAATGAGAGGAGTTTAAGCAAGGAGGCAACACCCATAGATGCTAGGGATAGTGTAATTTAGCTTAGTGGAGTATAAAGATACAGGCTTTGTGCACAGAAAATCAAAAGCATTGCAGAAGTATTAAAGGGAAATTTTAAACCAATGCTTCTCAAACTGTCGAAGAGTTAAACACTTTAAACAAGCATTTTTTTGTGCTCCGTTATTCAGACAGTTGAAACCACTTGGGGATTTAAGATAATACTTTGCTTTAAATATTTGACGGCTATCCTAAGAGATTTTAGTCTGTAGTATTTTTAAGAGTCCCTTTTACTGGGTTCTATATTAGAACTAAGATGTTTTCCATCTTTCTACAGTCTTCAATGTTGTGGTGTGCTTACCCACTTTTAAAGTGTATTGCCTGTTAAATGGTTCTTTTATAAACTTGTAAATAAGTTAGTAAAATATAAAGTCTCATATAGCCTTCTGTAAGCAATTTAAGAGCCCCCTCTATCTGTATTCTCCTAAAGTGGGGAGATACATTGTTTTAAGAGACTCCTGGGCCCTTATAATATCTGGGTAATTATAATCTAGCTGATAATCATTTTAAGAAACTATCTGGAAGAAGGTAATGTCTCGTGATGGTTATCTTCCCTGGGGGAGAAATGGTTCACTTGCTCAGAGCCAAAATATGCGCATAAGGGAAGTGACTGTTTTAAACTCAAGTGAGGGTGATTATTGGGGGAGTGCTCCTGCTCTGGGATAGCCGCAAAAGGGCTTAGGGTTATAATTAACTTCATATGCACTTATTTTAATCAATGACCATACATCAACATATCAAAGTGAAGCTCTCGCATGTTCCTTGTAAAAACACTTTGAAGGTCCATGTGCAACAGGAGAGAAATCTCCACCTGTCTCCCTGGCTCTGATTAACAGTTCCACTCCAGCTATATAGTGGCTGGAATAACTTTAGATCCTTAGTTTTAAACATTTAGGGATGGAGTCTTTCAAAAGATCAGTGCAACTGACGAGAGTGACCTGATAGTGACCTTCAAGCTTTGATCAGGTAGATGTAGAGAAAACCTGTCTCACTTGTGGGGAATCAAAAACCAGCGGCCATCAATATTAGATCATCACCAATAAATCCAATAAGGAATTCAAGAGAAACTTTTCTACCCAGAGAGTGATTAGAATGTGGAACATGTTACCATGGGGTGTAGTTGAGATGAATAGCATGGATGCATTAAGAAGAATCTAGATATACACATGAAAGGTAAAGGAATAGAACAACACCAACAAGAATAATTTATATTTATGTAGCACCTTCAACATAAAACAACCCAAAGCGCATCACAGGAACACTATGAAACAAAGAATGACATCTAGCCACATAAGGAGATATTAGGTGAAATGACCAAAGTTTGATCAAAGAGGTAGGTTAGGGTATAAAAGGAGGAAAGTGAGGTAAAGAGGCAGAAAGGTGTAGGGAGGGTATTCCAAAGCTTGTGGCCTATAGGCAACTGAAGATACGACCACCAACAGCGGAGTGATTAAAATTGGGTACACACAAGAGGACATAATTAGAGGAGCACAGGTCTCTTGGAGAGTTCTGAGGCTGGAGGAGATTAGGGATAGGGAAAGGCAAGGCCAAGGAGGGATTTGAAAACAAGGATGAGAATTGTAAAATTAAGACTTTGCTTGACCAGGTGCCAGTGTAGGGTCAATGAGCACAGGTGTAACAGGGGATGGGGGCTTGATGCAAGTTAAGACACGAGAAGTAGAGTTTTGGTTGACCTCAGGGTATATGTTTTTGGGATGAGATGAAGTATTGGGAGATGGGGAGGCTCATGTGGAGAGTAAAGTCCCAGTATGCACCAGTCGGAATGACTGATTATTTCTATGCAGTACATTATTTGTAAGTCTATGAAAGCAGGAAAGCCTCCAGTATAGTAGACTGCTTATCAGAAAATCACAGGTGCACAGCCCATGATTTTGTACCCCATAAATTCAATGGACAGGAAATCACAGGCAATGGACACGTGATTTGCCTCAAATTAGTCACTCTGTTGTTGAATCTGAATTGAGTGTCAGAAACCTCCATCTGGAAAATCCAGATGCAATTCATCCTCAGTCACATTCTGTAGACAAACTGTGTAAAGGTTTATTCCAGTGGCATTTGTAGAATCAGTGTTAAATGTTAAAATGTTCCTCATCTCACAAATGCTGCTGGCTTGATATTATTCCTCTGACTGCATCAGAGCAACACTCTGTCTGATAAACCTGAACCACTCTAATGAAGGTACATGAGCAGGTGAGTGCTGATGATGACTGGAGTTAGAACCTATATTTAGCTCTGAATAAACTCTGTGCTCCAGATAGCATTAACCTACATTAGTGTTTGTCCTGTGCTTTTATTTTAGGATCTAACAAAAACATGATACACCTTTGTGACTTTCTGTGAACCAAATTCACAGGAACCAGATGCCAACTAATAGGAGTGTTTGAATTTTCCATTGTCAACAAAATCTGTAATAGAATAATCCCGTAATTAAAATTATTGATCAACAGCTTTAATTTCCACTCATTATGTGCCATTTGGTACATTTTGTATCTGCTTAGTTTTGATCTGTAGCCATTGTTGGAATACACATTTTTAGCCAATCATGTACAAGTGTGATGCAGAAACTTGCAGGCCTACTGATTGGGGAAGTGGTGTAACAAATACAAAAATTGCTGGAAAAACTCAGCAGGTCTGACAGCATCTGTGGAAAGAAAGACAGAGTTAACGTTTCGAGAACTGATGAAGAGTCATACGGACTCGAAATGTTAACTCTGTCTTTCTCTCCACAGATGCTGCCAGACCTGCTGAGTTTTTCTAGCAATTTTTGTTTTTGTTTCAGATTTCCAACATCCGCAGTATTTTGCTTTTATCTTAGGAAAGTGGGGTAGTTGGATAGATGTGAATTATCTTCTTTCAGTTTCTTACAGCCCTGCCCTACCCACATTGTTGGCTTGGCAGGGGAGCACAACAGCTACCTTACATAAACCACCACCCTCAATGATGTTAGCGGCTACCACAGGAGGACAGAGAGACTTCAACAGGTAGGTTGCAGGACAATCTTAACTGTTTGACTGATCAGATTCCAGGGTGTAGGTGGGACTAAGATCAAACCATTAGTCTCTGGTATTATCGCATTATGATTCTTGTCCCGTTAATATTACATTTTTATTTTACCTTAGTATTTGCTACTTAATTTGGCTCACACAGAACATCACACACCTTGCTATAGTACATTCAAACTCTGTTATATTATTTATTACTTTAGACTCTTTCCCTGCATTATTATCATGTCCACTGTTTAAATATTTTTATTATTTTACCTCACTTTGTTCACTTCAAGCCCCAGTCTCTAAGATCCCCTCACTATCCCAGCTGCAAACTAGATGATGTTGTCCATCATATTTCCTAGAATCATGTTGCATAAGAGGAAGCTATTCAGCCCATTGTACCTGTGCTAGGTGTTTGAAAGAGTTATTCAGTTAGCCCCATTATCCTGTTCTTTCCCCACAGCCCTGCAAATCTTTCACTTCAAGGATTAACTACTATATCTTTATTTGTTTTGTTCAATATGCGTATGGCATTCTTTTATTTTAAAAAGATGCTGATGCAAGGTAACAGCCCAGGAATTTGTTGTTAACAGCAGCTAGCTGCTCCCAAGGTTGGTGGTGGGAGGCCGAATTGAACAGATTTGTGGATAAAATGGGTATTTCAAACATGCTATTCAACCATTTCACCAAAGAACTGTATTCTTCATGACTGGATTTAATGTGCTTCTCATCACTTATGCTGGTTACTTGGATCATTAGTTGCTCAGGAAGAATTCAGAACTCATGCCTACATGGATATGTGATTGGCTGGTGTTGTTTGGGTGTGATTCTGGTCATTGAAACTGCATCACATCAAATTATTCTTTTCAAAACAATATACACCCACCATTTTGTAGTGAATATAAATTCTTAAGCCAAGTGGGGAACATAAGAACCTAGAAATGTTGATGATGTTAACAGGCAAATGTTCAGTGGGTCTGTCTGCAATCACTTCCTCCTCTATTTCAATGAAGGTGCAAACACGTTTAGAATATCATGCAGACATGTGTAGTGCCATCCACTGATCTCAGCGGCTTTTCATACGCCGCATTTCCCCCCAGGACGCTATCGGAAAATTGCACCCAACACTGCGCCCATCCGGGTGAGGTGAAATTGGGTCAAAGGGCAGAATTTTCCATCCCTTCCTGCCTGCGGGAACTTTCATTCCCAAAGGAAGTCAATGGAGGTTTGAACGACTTGCCACATTTTACAGCCCCGCTTCCTACACGATGGGGCCGGAAAATTCCACTCAAAGTTCTGCATAAGCTAATTAACAGAAGCCTAACGTGAATCAGTGTAATCCAGCAACGTCAACAACTGTGACCGATTCGTGACAGGAGTGGGGACAATGGGGCCACGAGGTACAGGGTGGCAACATATCAAAAGGTGGGAAGACAAAATTGTAACAATCACTCAAGGACTCCTTGATAATGGAGATTATCGGAGAAATGTATAGCAGTTGTGAGGATAAAAGTGCTGGATCCTTCAAACACTCAAGTTCTCCTGCACAAAATGAAAACGCAACATTTTCTGCTCAACATGGTTTTCATTTAGAACACTGTACTGTTTGTATTTAACCAATAAACAAACACTGTACTGTTTGTATTTAATCCTTGTGCTGGGAATGTTGTTACTCATCAATATTTACTCCTTCAATAACCTGCATTGGCCATGCAAATATATACATATAAAGTTCAGGAACATGGTCAGGATGCAAAATACTTACAACGGAGAAAAACAGTTTGTAAAGCAAATATTTGGTGGCATGAATAATTAAGTCACTTCCTACTAATAACGTTCATTTATTTATTACTCATACCTGCTAACGATTTACTTGGAAGACACTGTAGCAAAGGTTATGTTGTCTGAATATTGCCACCATTTTTCACATTTCTCAATTAAAGGTTTTGGACTAGACATAAGAGGGAAATTTCTTGTTAATTTTTAAATATGTCAAGTAGGAATTGTGTTCATATTCAACTGAATGAACTGTTACCCAGTTTCTCACCATTTTCTACTTTCCTGAAGGTGTTGCCTTTTGCTGGAGTGTGGATTGTGGGTCATAAGAACATAGAATCTTCAGAAATAGGAACAGGAGAAGACCAAATGGCCCCCTCGAGACTGCTCCATTATTCAACATGATCCTGGGCTTCAATTCCACTTTTCCATTTGTTTCCCAAATCCCTTGATTCCCTGAGAGACCAAAGTTTTGTTTATCTCTGCCTTAAATATATTCAATGACAAAGCATCCACAACCATCTGGTGTTGAGAATTCCAAAGATTCTAAACCCTTTGAGTGAAGAAATTTCTCCTCATCTCAGTCCATGAGTAACAGCAACACCCTAGCACCAATGGAGTATAATAGTATCGTGGTAATGCCACTTGGCCAGCTATCAAGAGGCCTGGAGTAATGACCCAGAGGCTGCATGTTCAAATCCTACCAAGGAAGTTTAAGAATTTGAACTCCATTCTTAAAAAATTGTCTGAAAGGGTATTTGAATATTGTAAAAGCCCAGTGGTTCACAGATGTCCTGTAGGAAAAGAAATCTGATGAGCTTACCCAGTTTGGTCTATATGCGACTCAAGTCTCAGACCTTTTGTGCTGGACTCTGAACTGGCCTAGCAAGCCATAAATGATGGACTTACATTTGATGCCCACATCCTGAGAATGAGTAAAACAGAGTCTTTTTATGTGAACCTATGGATGGGTCTCATCACCTATTTAATGTTACATTGAATTAAACCTAATGCTGCTTTTTCCATTTGGATAAGACCCTAATTACTGATAATTATTCCCATCAGGACCAGCAAAGCCCTCTGCTTTACAATAGCCCAGTGAGAGTCCTCTTAACTCTGAGCCATGGATTCTGGATTCAAGCAGATCTTGAGCACAAAATCTATTCTGAAATTTCGGTTTGAGTGCTGCAGTGTTTCAGATAAATCATTAAACCGAGGTCCTGCTTGCCCTCTCAGAAGTAAAAAAAAAATCCCATGGAGCCATTCGAAGATCAGGGAATTCTCTGGCTGTTGAGGACAACATTTATCCCTCAACCACCGTCACAGATTGTCTGATCATTATCTCATCGCTAGTTGTGGGATCTTGCTGTGTGCAGACCAGTTACTGTGTTTCAAGGCCAGGGAGAGAAATCATGGGCCCTGGTGCTACTCCTGTTTCTGGGGTTCTTATTCCCCCCAACCCCCACCATCCTTTTTAAACCCACCCTCTCAATCAAGTGGAAAAAGTTGACATATCGCTGATTCAACTGTACCCATTGAAGAAAACTGGATTAGTTTAAGTCTAAAAAGACTTGACTTGAGCAGCTTAAAAAAAATGCCCCTGACTGTGGGGGAACCATTTCAAGAGTTTGTTATTACAGAGTGCTGTCACAAAAATATATGACCTTAATTTGCAAAAAGTGTATTGTGAAAATTACCAGTGATTTTTGTCCCAAATGCAAATTTCCTGCCATAACTGGAAATGTTTTTGCATTTAAACACCTCTGGAATACTTGCACTATGGTTATTCTCTCAATGATCCAGGAAAATTCATATCAATATAAAAGCAAAATGCAGCAGATGCTGGAAATCTGAAACAAAAACAGGAAATGCTGGAAAAGCTCAGCAGGTCTGACAGCATCTGTGGAGAGAGAAACAGAGTTAACATTTCGAGTCTGAATGACCCTTCTTCAGAGCTGAATTAGGGTAATACAGACTCAAAATGTTAACTCTTGTTTCTCTCTCCACAATTTATATCAAGCTGGCCTGTTAAAGATAATCTATGTCCCACTGTGGTCCCTTGCAAACAGCCTGTGTGTGGTCACCCAAAGACATTCTACCACTGGAGCCTAAGCTATTCTCAAGCTCAACGGCCAATCTTCCCCACCTCCTCCCACTCAACGGCCAATCTTCCCCACCTCCTCCCACTCAACGGCCAATCTTCCCCACCTCCTCCCACTCGGTGTCCAATCTTCCCCACCTCCTCCCACTCAACGGCCAATCTTCCCCTCCTCCTCCCACTCAACGGCCAATCTTCCCCTCCTCCTCCCACTCAACGGCCAATCTTCCCCACCTCCTCCCACTCGGTGTCCAATCTTCCCCACCTCCTCCCACTCAACGGCCAATCTTCCCCACCTCCTCCCACTCAACGGCCAATCTTCCCCACCTCCTCCCACTCGGTGTCCAATCTTCCCCACCTCCTCCCACTCAACGGCCAATCTTCCCCTCCTCCTCCCACTCGGTGTCCAATCTTCCCCACCTCCTCCCACTCAACGGCCAATCTTCCCCTCCTCCTCCCACTCAACGGCCAATCTTCCCCTCCTCCTCCCACTCAACGGCCAATCTTCCCCTCCTCCTCCCACTCAACGGCCAATCTTCCCCACCTCCTCCCACTCGGTGGCCTATCTTCCCCACCTCCTCCCACTCAACGGCCAATCTTCCCCACCTCCTCCCACTCAACGGCCAATCTTCCCCACCTCCTCCCACTCGGTGTCCAATCTTCCCCACCTCCTCCCACTCAGTGGCCTATCTTCCCCACCTCCTCCCACTCAGTGGCCTATCTTCCCCACCTCCTCCCACTCAGTGGCCTATCTTCCCCACCTCCTCCCACTCAGTGGCCTATCTTCCCCACCTCCTCCCACTCAGTGGCCTATCTTCCCCACCTCCTCCCACTCGGTGGCCTATCTTCCCCACCTCCTCCCGCTCAGTGGCCTATCTTCCCCACCTCCTCCCACTCGGTGTCCAATCTTCCCCACCTCCTCCCACTCGGTGGCCTATCTTCCCCACCTCCTCCCACTCAATGGCCAATCTTCCCCACCTCCTCCCGCTCAATGGCCTATCTTCCCCACCTCCTCCCACTCGCTGGCTAATCTTCTCCACCTCCTCCCACTCAGTGGCCGATCTTCTCCACCTTGCCCTGCTCCTCAAAAGCACTCAATGTGCCTCTCTCGAGTGATCAGTCACGAGGGCTCGGGGACAGACCCCGTTTTGTGGTGGGTTGGGTGGGGGGGAGGGGAAGCTGGCCGGGGCTCGCTGGTCTGCCTGAGGTTACTTGGAAACTTGAGGTAACGCGGTGGTGGTTACAGAGGAGCTGGAACATTCCGTCAGTAAACTGAGAGGCAGAATGGTGGGTGGGGGTAAGTTCATCAACTTAACACTGAGGTGGGGGTTTAACTGTTTAACACTGAGATGTGTTTAACTGTTTAACACTGAGGAAGGGGTTTAACAGTTTAACACTGAGATGTGTTTAACTGTTTAACACTGAGGAAGGGGTTTAACTGTTTAACACTGAGATGTGTTTAACTGTTTAACACTGAGGAAGGGGTTTAACAGTTTAACACTGAGGAAGGGGTTTAACTGTTTAACACTGAGATGTGTTTAACTGTTTAACACTGAGGAAGGGGTTTAACTGTTTAACACTGAGGAAGGGGTTTAACTGTTTAACACTGAGATGTGTTTAACTGTTTAACACTGAGGAAGGGGTTTAACTGTTTAACACTGAGATGTGTTTAACTGTTTAACACTGAGGAAGGGGTTTAACAGTTTAACATTGAGGAATGGGTTTAACTGTTTAACACTGAGATGTGTTTAACTGTTTAACACTGAGGAAGGGGTTTAACTGTTTAACACTGAGGAAGGGGTTTAACTGTTTAACACTGAGGAAGGGGTTTAACTGTTTAACACTGAGATGTGTTTAACTGTTTAACACTGAGGAAGGGGTTTAACTGTTTAACACTGAGGAAGAGGTTTAACTGTTTAACGCTGAGATATTTTTAACTGTTTACATTGTGCTCCCCGGGTTCTCCAGCACGTCCTCAGCCACTTGACGTCCCACCAGCAGAATTCTCCTCATACGAGGCGAGAGGAGAGGGACTGGGGAATGTGGCGTGTCCCAGCGGGTCAAGGATTGCTGTGGCCTCTCTGGCGCCCAGACCATCCTGACTGACAGGTCACACAGCCAACGATTGCTGTCGTGCTGGGAATGTGTTCCAGTGCCCAGCGCCCCCCTGAGCATGGGCCCTGTGTTTTAAACCTTCTGTATCTCCCTTTCCCAGATCCTGCCATGTTTATAATATTCCAACTGTGACTCACCTGAGGACAGGAGTTTATTGGCTGTGAAACACTTCCGAAGGCCCGAGGTTGTGAACAGTGCTATATAAAAGTGAATTCTCCTTTCCTGGGTGTGTATGATCCCAGTGCCACAATGATGCATTTACCTGGTGTGTCATCAGGAGAGCTGGAATGCTGAATATTTATTTCCTGACTTCATGCTTATTAAACTAAACAAGGAGATCTGTGTGATTTCCTCCACCTTCTTTCAACAGGGTACATTTTTGACAAAGCAGGACCATTTATTTGAATATGTCAGTGGTTTTGTTTGAGGCCGAGATGCCTTTTCTTTGTTTGCACCAATATGGTGGACAGTCCACTTCTGGCTCCTATTGTCCATCCTGTAGGGGATTTGGGTGCCTATTTGTTTTTCAGATCTAAGTTTTTTATTAATTTGTTTAGTGCCTGAGAAATGGATGAATTCCCATCCACTTCCAGGGCCCAGCTTTGTAAAAGGGCGAAAATCATCTAAAAGATAAATAAGCACAAAGTATGGGTCAAAAACAACAGGAGGTCGGGGGAGGAAAAAAATGTCCTGATGCGAACATAAAGGTCTGGGAAATGATCACATGACCTGTCTTTTTTTAATAAAAACAAATAATCCCTTGACAGGAAATCAAAACTAGTCAGCTCAATGAAATTCTGAATGAACCTGAAAGATTGATTCAGCATTTGGCAATTGAGACTAAATTAAAACTATACATTACTACATGGATACTGGAGCCACTCATTCAATCCGGAAAATGCAAGCAGAATACAGATGTTAGTCTGCACACGTTATGTACTTTTACTTTAACACTGTTTGCCTAGTCATTAGTTCTTGTCATTATCGTAGCTCAGCGGAGCTGATGGATGTTCATTTCCCATAGATGGTTTCTCGGAGATTAGCTGAATTGAGACAAGGTGAATCGTTCACTGCAGATAGGGAATTGAGCTAAGTCCAAATAAAAAGTGTTTTCCAGTCACTTCTAAAATCATAGAAAATGATTTTTTTTCATGAAAATTCAATGAAGACTATCTTGTTTGGATTGTTCACTCCCAGTGGTGAGTCTCACTCACAAGAAGGGCGAATTGAAAATAGGGCGGTGTTGTAAGGGTAGCTGAGATGCTACTAATGATGAGAGGGTTGATCAGCAACACGTCTTGGTTGGAACTTTAGTTTATTTACAATGTACTCAGCAGCAACTACACTTGTGCTTTCAACTCCAACTCTATCTCTACACTGCTGAGGTAGCCTGTGCTACTCACCTATTGGTTACAGATCATGTGATCTTCCTTAACAAGTATTATTCTTAAAGGTAGAGTACACACCAAATAAAACCATAATTACTACATTCCTCCCCCCTTAACTTGGCTATAGGTATTATATTTACAATTACATATTTTTCAAGACAACATAATATTTACACTGGGTAAGGAATTTATAAGTCCAGTCTTCCTGGTGGTTTTCTGATGCATGTAGAACATCTCAGCTCCACAACTTCAGATTCTTTGTCAGGAACCTCCTTTTCCGGAGTTGCCTGAACATCAGGTGCTTCGGTGGGCACTCGCAGTTCTGTATCCTCAACTCTTACAGGAACATCAGACATGTCTGTCCTGGGCTGAGTACTCTCAATAGGAAACGCTGACCCGGTCATGAACACTGGTGGAACAAAATCTTGGTGATTGGTCTCTCTCTTCTTTAAATGGTCCACATATTTCCGGATGATCCAATCTTCCACCTCCATGTGGTAAAATAGAGATCCAGTCACTGCACTTATTTCACCCAGTAACCACTTAAGTCCTTCTGCAAAGTTCTTCATGTGTACCGGTTCTCCCACGGTAAATTTCCTCTTGCGACTATGCCAATCATGTCTAGTTTTCTGGCTTCCCTGACTCCTTTCCACCTTCCCCTCTAAATTCGGCATGTTTAAGCTCAATCTCGTCCTGAGACGGTGTTTCATCAATAACTCCACAGGTGTGACACCTGTTGTGTGAGGGGTGGTCCTGTAATGAGAAAGAAAGTGTGCTAGCTTGGTTGCTAAGGAATCGCCAGTTAGCTTTTTCGTGCCTGCCTTGAACGTTTGAATCGCCCTTTTGGCCAGTCTGTTTGAGGAAGGGTGGGTACGGTGCAGTTTACACATGAGTGATACCGTCGAGGCTGATAAGGCGTTGAAACTCAGCACTCGTAAATGCCGTGCTGTTATTGGGAAAGATACTTCTAGTAGTCCATAAATGGCAAAACTCTGACGTAGTTTTTCAATTGTAGCAGCCGACGTTGATGACTTCACCTCCAAATGTCCAACCAGTTTGAATGGGCATCGATAATGAGCAGGAACATTGACTACATTGGAACTTTCCTGGGAACAATGTGTAGCCGCACCCAGGGTCTACCTGGCCATTCCCATGGGTGTAATGGAGCTGCCACTGGCAACTTTTTCAGTTGCTGACATTGCACACAGTGCTTTACTAAACTCTCTATTTCACCTTCCATCCCAGACCATGATTGATAGCTGTGTGCTATGGTCTTCATTCAGGAAATTCCTGAATGGGCACTGTGTAGTTCAATTAAAAGTGGCTCCCTTCCCTTTGGAGGAACTGTCATTCGTGCTCCTCACAATAAGATGCCATCCTGGCTGGTTATTTCATGTCTTCTGTTGAAGTACCGTTCCATTTCTTCAGATACGGGCTTCTGTGACCAAGCCTGTAGACTTGTTCTTGTACTTGAGATAGGACTGGGTCCCAACTTGTCCAGTCTCTGATCTGTCGAGCACATACCGATGAGGAACCTAAGAAATTTAACAGTAAAACAAGTTTCTGTGGAACTGGGACGTGCTTATCATTTTGTTGTAAAGGCAAATGACTAAGGGAATCAACATTTGTGTTTTGATTGTCAGGCCTATGTACGAAAGTGTATTCGTATACTGCTAGAATTAGAGCCCATCGTTGTATTCTTGCTGAGGCTATGGGTGGTATAGCCTTGTCCTCACTAAACAATCCTAACATTGGTTTGTAGCCTGAAACAATAGTAAAGTGCCGGCCGTGTACATACTGGTGAAACTTCTTGACACCAAAGATGATGCACAGGCCGTCTTTTTCTATCTGTGAGTATTCCTTTTCCGCTGTGGTGAGCGTTCTTGATATGTAACCTATTGGCCGTTCTGTGCTGTCATCCATCCAATGACAGAGCCCTGCTCCCACTCCATAGGGAGATGCATCACATGTCAGCACCAATTCTTTCGTTTGGTTATAATGCACTAATAGATTGGCCGAATGCAACAATTGTTTCACCTTTATGAATGCTTCTTTCTGGGGCGCCTCCCAAGACCAACGTTGGTTCTTTTTGAGTAGAGAATGCAGGGGGGCAGCACTGTAGACAAATTGGGGAAGAACCGCCCATAATAGTTGATAATTCTTAGGAATGATCTGAGCCCTGAGGCGTTCTTTTGTAAACGCACTCCAGCTTGCAAGAAACGTTTTAAGACTTCTTCTAAGTTTGCCAAATGCTCCTTTTCGGTGGATTCTGTCACCAATACATCGTCTAAATAGACTGCAACTTGGGGCAGTCCCTGCAGTAAACTTTCCATTGTTCTCTGAAAGATGGCACAAGCTGAGGAGACACCGAAAGGCAATCGTGTACATTGGTACAACTCTTTGTGGGTATTAATTGTGAAAAATTCCTGGGGGGCATTATTGTTCCTATTGAAATCATTCCTTTTATCTTTGCCTTGTGGTTTGAGTTTTAAGCAATACGTAAGGAACCAAACATTGTTGGAAAAATAACGGAGTGTGAACAATGCAAACCAGACATCAAATTCAGCGGAAGAAGAAATACAGAATGCGTAGTGAATCTCCAGGACATGCTGGACGATTTACACTATCCCACAGTTTACTTTGCCCAAAATTGCATCTCGCCTTTGCCTTCCACACTATTTTCAAGGGTGTTGAATTTGCACATGCATTAGCTTGCTGCAGAAGTTAGAGCTGATGATTGTTGGACATCTTTAGGCATTAAAGGTGAATCATCAAATTTCTTTGTATCTTAGAGCAACAGACTTTCCAAAATAAGCAGAATAGCTTTGAAAACAAAAACAAAAATACCTGGAAAAACTCAGCAGGTCTGGCAGCATCTGCGGAGAGGAACACAGTTAACGTTTCAAGTCCGTATGACCCTTCAACAGAACTAAGTAAAAATAGAAAAGAGGCGGGGTGGGGGTGGGACAGGTAGAGCTGGATAGAGGGCCAGTGATAGGTGGAGATAACCAAAAAATGTCATAGACAAACGGACAAAGAGGTGTTGAAGGTGGTGATATTATCTAAGGAATGTGATAATTAAGGGTAGGAAGCAGGACAAGCAAGGTACAGATAGCCCTAGTGGGGGTGGGGTGAAGGAATCGAAAGGCTAAAAGGTAGAGATAAAACAATGGATGGAAATACATTTAAAAATAATGGAAATAGACGGGAAAAGAAAAATCTATATAAATTATTGGAAAAAGGCGGGGGGGGGTGCGGAGGGGGATCGGAAAGGGGGTGGGGATGGAGGAGAGAGTTCATGATCTAAAATTGTTGAACTCAATATTCAGTCCGGAAGGCTGTAAAGTGCCTAGTCGGAAGATGAGGTGCTGTTCCTCCAGTTTGCGTTGAGCTTCACTGGAACAATGCAGCAGGCCAAGGACGGACATGTGGGCATGAGAGCATCAGGGAGGTCTGGGTAATGCTTACGGACAGACCGAAGGTGTTCTGCAAAGCGGTCACCCAGTCTGCGTTTGGTCTCTCCAATGTAGAGGAAACCGCATTGGGAGCAACGAATGCAGTAGACTAAATTGAGGGAAGTGCAAGTGAAATGCTGCTTCACTTGAAAGGAGTGTTTGGGCCCTTGGACGGTGAGGAGGGGGGAAGTAAAGGGGCAGGTGTTGCACCTTCTGCGGTTGCATGGGAAGGTGCCGTGGGAGGGGGTTGAGGTGTAGAGGGTGATGGAGGAGTGGACCAGGGTGTCCCGGAGGGAACGATCCCTGCGGAATGCCACCAGGGTGGGTGAAGGGAAGATGTGTTTGGTGGTGGCATCATGCTGGAGTAGGCAGAAACGGCGGAGGATGATCCTTTGAATGTGGAGGTTGGTGGGGTGATAGGTGAGGACAAGGGGGACCCTATCATGTTTTTGGGAGGGAGGAGGAGAAGGCGTGAGGGCAGATGTGCGGGAGATGGGCCGGACACGGTTGAGGGCCCTGTCAACCACCGTGGGTGGAAAACCTCAGTTAAGGAAGAAGGAGGACATGTCAGAGGAACTGTTTTTGAAAGTGGCATCATCAGAACAGATGTGACGGAGGCGAAGGATCTGAGAGAATGGGATGGAGTCCTTACAGGAAGCGGGGTGTGAGGAGCTGTAGTCGAGGTAGCTGTGGGAGTCAGTAGGCTTGTAATGGATATTGGTGGACAGTCTATCATCAGAAATTGAGTCAGAGAGGTCAAGGAAGGGAAGGGAAGTGTCAGAGATGGGACATGTGAAAATGATGGAGGGGTGGAAATTGGAAGCAAAATTAATAAATTTTTCCAGGTCTCGACGAGAGCGTGAAGCAGCACCGAAGTAATCATCGATGTACCGGAGAAAGAGTTGTGGGAGGAGGCCGGAGTAGGACTGGAACAAGGAATGTTCCACATACCCCATAAAGAGACAGGCATAGCTGGGGCCCATGTGGGTACCCATAGCCACACCTTTTATTTGGAGGAAGTGAGAGGAGTTAAAGGAGTAATTGTTCAGTGTGAGAACAAGTTCAGCCAGACGGAGGAGAGTAGGGGTGGATGGGGATTGTTCGGGCCTCTGTTCGAGGAAGAAGCAGAGAGCCCTCAGACCATCCTGGTGGGGGATGCTGAAGAGGAGGCGGTTGGGGCCAGGGAACTGGAAATTATTGATATGATGTAGGGTGTCAGAGAAATCACGGATGTAGGTGGGAAGAGACTGGACAAGGGGAGAGAGAATGGAGTCAAGATAGCAAGAAATGTGTTCCCTGGGGCAGGTACAGGCTGACACGATCGGTCTGCTGGGACAGTCCTGTTTGTGGATTTTGGGTAGGAGGTAGAAGCGGGCCGTCCGAGTTTGGGAGACTATCAGGTTAGAAGCTGTGGAAGGAAGATCTCCAGAGGAGATGAGATCAGTAACAATCCTGGAAACAATGGTTTGATGATCAGTGGTGGGGTCATGGTCCAGTGGGAGGTAGGAGGAAGTGTCTGCGAGTTGACGCTCAGCCTCTGCGAGGTAAACATATATGGTTTAATAAACATAGGTAGAGGAATCCATTAACTACACTATCGAAAGATAACAGTTAAACAGTCTATTCTTCAAAGGGCTTAACAACAGTTAATTCCCATTTGAGGAAAGTAGCTTTAGAATATGCAACCAGAAGTCTACATGAGGAGAATGTTTTTAAATGATTCAGGGATAGATACGTAATTTGGTCTTATCTGTGACATCAATCTTTGGGAGGGTTTGAGAGATGGAAAAACCAAAAGCTACTCTCTTGTATCTGGTTGATGTGATCACCCTGACAAGTCCTTAATAAAGTCTACTCCATGTGGACCACCATCCAATGATTCATGATTACTCTAAGTGTGTTATGGAAACATGGCTGCAGGAGGACGTGGATTGGGACCTGAATATTGAAGGGTACAGGATATTTAGGAAGGACAGGAAGCAAGGAAAAGGTGCAGGCTCTGTTAATTAATGATGGTATTAGGTCAATAGAGAGGGAGACCTAAGTTCAGGAAACCAGGATATGGAAACAGTTTGGGTAGAGATGAGAAATGGTAAAGGCAAGAAGTCACTTGTGGGAGTTGTGTACAGGCCCCCTAACAGTAACCACATGGTAGGGTAGAGCATAAAGGAAGAAATAACTGGAGCTGGTCAGAAAGGCACGGTGATAATCATGGGAGAGTTTAATATACATATAGACTGGAAAAGTCAGATGGACAAAGATAGTCTAGATGAGGAGCACATTGAATGTTTTCGAGATAGTTTTTTAGAACAGCATATTCTGGGGCTTACCAGAGAACAGGCTATACTAGGCCTGATATTGTGCAATGAGATCAGAGTAATTAATGATCTCATGATGAAGGTGCCCCAGGCAGCAGCAATCATAATATGATTGCATTTTACATTCAGTTTCAGGGAGAGAGGAGTGGGTCTGAGACTAAGTTTTAAACATTAATAAGGCAATAATGAGAGCATGAAAGCTGAGCTGGTGAAAGTGAATTGGCAAATTAGGTTAAGGGATTGGTCAAGAGAGATGCAGCGGTTAATATTTAAGGGGATATTTCAGAATGCACAGAATAGATACATTCCAACGAGTAAGAAAAAGTCCAAGGGATGGAAGGTGGTTAACTAGAAAGGTTAAAGAGAGTATCAAACTTAAAGAAAAAGCATATAATTGTGCAAAGATAGGTGGAAGGTCAGGAGATTGGACAGAAAATATAAAGAACAGCAAAGGATGACTAAAAGATTAATAAAGAGGGAAAATTAGAGTAGCCAGAAATATAAAAACAGATAGTAACAGATAGTAAGTATAAATACTTAAAAAAGAAAAGAGTTAACAAAGTGAGCTGGTCCTATAGAAAGTGAGTCTGGAGAATTGATAATGGAAAACATGGAAATGGCAGATGAATTGAACAGGTATTTTGCATCAGATTTTACTATAGAGGATACAAGTAACATCCCAGACGCAGCTATAAACCAGGAAATGGAAGTGGGAAAGAAGTCAGGAAAATTACAGTGACCAGAGACGTGGCACTGAGTAAATTGTTGGAGCTGCAGGCTGACAAGAGCTCGGGTCCTGATGGACCTCATCCTAGGAACTTAAAAGAAGGGGCTAATGAGATAGTTGATGCATTGCTTTTAATTTTTCAAAACTCCCTAGATTCGGGGAAGGTACCATTAGATTGGAAGATAGCAAATGTAACTCCATTATTCAAAAAGGGAGGGAGGCAAAGTGGGAAACTATAGGCCAGTTAGCTTAACATCTATCATAGGGAAAATGTTAGAAACTATTATTAAAGAAGTTTATAGCAGGGCTCTTGGAGAAGCTCAACATCATCAGGCAACGTTAACATGGTTTTGTGAAGGGGAAATCATGTTCAACCAACTTATTGGAGTTCTTTGAGGAAGTAACATGTGCTGTGGATAAAGGGGAACCAGTAGATGTACTGTAGTTAGTTTTCCAGAAGGCATTTGATAAAATGCTACATAAAAGGTTATTGTGGAAAATAAAAGCTCATGGTATAGGAGGTAATATATTGGCATGGATAGAAGATTGCCTGGCTAACAGGAAGCAGAGAGTAGGCATTAATGGGTCTTCTTCAAGTTGGCAAGATGTAATAAGTGGTGTGCCACAGGGATCAGTGCTGGGACCTCAACTATAAATGACTTGGACGAAGGGATGGTCGCCAAATTTGCTGATGACACAAAGATTGGTAGTAAAGTAAGTTATGAAGAGGACATAAGGAGGCTACAAACAAATATAGGTTAAGTGAGTGGCAGTTGAAGTATAATATGGGAAAATATGTAATTGTCCATTTTGGCAGGAAGAATAAAAGAGAAGCTTATTATCTAAATTGTGAGCGATTGCAGAGCTCTGAGGCACAGAGGGATCTGGGTGTCCTTGTGCATGAATCACAAAAGACTAGTTTGCAAGTACAGCAAGTAATTAGGAATGCTAATAAAATATTATCATTTGTTGTGAGGGGAATTGAATACAAAAATAGGGAGGTTATGCTTCAGTTGTACAGGGCACTAATGAGACCACGTTTGGAGTACTGTGTGCAGTATTGGTCACCTTATTTAAGGAAAGATGTACATGCATTGGAAGCAGTTCAGAGAAGGTTTACCAGATTAATACCTGGAATGGGTGGGTTGTCTTATGGGGAAAGGTTGGACTGACCAGGCTTGTATCCACTGGAGTTTAGAAGAGTAAGAGGCAACTTGATTGAAACATACAAGATCCTGAGGGGACTTGACAGGGTGGGTGTGGAGAGGATAGTTCCTCTTGTGGGAGAATCTAGAACTAGGGGTCACTGTTTAAAAATAAGAGCTCACCCATTTAAAACAGAGATGAGGCAAAATCTTTTCACTTAGAGGGTCGTGAGCCTTTGGAACTCTCTTCCTGAAAAGGTGGTGGAAGCAGAGTCTTTGAATATTTTTAAGGCAGAAGTGTGCAGATTATTAGTGAGCAAGGGGTTGAGGTTATCGGCGGTAGGTGGGATACTGATTTCAGGGGGAGAATTTTCCGGTTGGCGAATGGGGGTGGGGCCCACTCGCCAACACGTAAAATGACGAGCTGGAGCGGTGACATTGGGCAGGCTTCACCGCGCGTCATTTAGGTTTTCAGTTCGGCCTGTTTAAAACTAATTAAATCAAATCAATGAGCTGCCTGTCCAACCATAAGGTTGGCGGGGGGGCAGGCGAAGAGCCCAGGCGGCCTTTGCATTTTTCATGGAACCTCATCCACGGGCGGGATGAGGATTCATGAAGTGTTTGTAAATTAAATACATTTTTAAATTAATGTTCCTTGACATGTCCCAGCTCATGTGACACTGTCACATGAGGGGATATGTTTTAAAATATTTTCAATTCTTTATTTAAATGTTTGAACCGTAAACAAATCTCCCTGAGGCACCTCTATGCCTCAGGGAGGTTTCTGTGTTCTTTTGTGCGCGTGCGCGAGAGAGAGAGAGAGAGACCGCAGGCCCGGACTCAGGGAAACCCGCCCCCCACCGCCCGCACGCACAGGGAGCGCTCAGCACTTCCGGGCAAGCTTCACGCTGGGCGGGCCTTAATCGGCCCACCCACATAAAATAGCGGCACACACCCGATCAGGGGCACCAATCGGGTTCGCGCTCGCTCCCGCCCGTCCCCGCACAACCCCCCTAACCCAGAGGGGGGTGGAATTTCAGCCCCAGGTTACTATCAGATCAGCCATGATCTTATTAAATGGCGGAACAGAATCGAGGGGCTGAATGGCCTACTCCTGCTTCTTGTTCGTCTGTTGTTCTGAACCATAAAAGGAAGGAGGTTCACTAACAATTAAACGTTAATGGTGATTAAGATTGTAAATGTCCTTTCTAACTACATGATAATTATTAATTCAATGCCAATCAACCTCTCCACCCAGAAAGTGAACACGTTAAACTGTGCAGTCTCATTTCTGCATGTAGTAAATTCTTCTTAGGGATTTAAAATAATTTAAATCTTAAGTTTTACATGTTTTTCTTACTTATCCTTTCTGTCTCTGTACTTTTTCCCTCTTAATCCAATCTTTCTTTCCCTCTGTTTATTTCTCTTTCTGTACCTGATTTCATTGCAATTCAACTTCCTTCTTTGTTTCATTCTCAATCCTTAAATCCTATTGGTTAAGGAGTTAGACCTCTTGGCTTCTGTTGTTCACCGTTATCCCAGGTGTCCTGTTCCCTCACCATAATCTTATCAGCTCGCATTTCCAGCAAGTTACAGAGTCATACCTAACACAAAGGAAGATGGTTGTGGTTGTTGGAGGTCAATCATCTCAGTTCCAGACATCACTGCAGGAGTTCCTCAGGGTAGTGTCCTAGGCCCAACCATCTTCAGCTGCTTCATCATTGACCTTCCTTCCATCATAAGGTCAGAAGTGGGGATGTTCGCTGATGATTGAACGTATTTATGATTTCTCAGATGCTGAAGTAGTTCATGTTCAAATGCAGCAAGATCTGGACAATATCCAGGCTTGGGCTGACAAGTGGCAAATAACATTTGTGTCACAAAAGTGCCAATCATCTCCAACAAGGGAAAAGCTAATCATCGCCCCTTGACATTCAATGACATTACCATCACTGAATCCCCCACTATCAACATCCTGGGGGTTACCATTGACCAGAAGCTGAACTATACTAGCCATATAAATAGTGTGGCTACAAGAGGTTGACACCACCCAGGACAAAGCAGCCTGATTGATTAGCACCCCATCCACAAACATTCACTCCCCTCCACCACTGACACATAGTGGCAGCAAGGTGTAACATATACACGATGCACTGTAGGATCTCACCAAGGCCCCATAGACAGCACCTTCCAAACCCATGACCGCTACCATCTAGAAGGACAAGGGCAGCAGATAGATGGGAACACCACCACCTGAAAGTTCCCCTCCAAGCCACTCACCCTCCTGACTTGGAAATATATCACCGTTCCTTCACTGTCGCTGGGTCAAAATCCTGGAACTTCCTCCCTAACAACACTGTGGGCATACCTACACCACATGGACTGCAGTGGTTCAAGAAGGAAGTCCACCACCACCTTCTCAAAGGGCAATTAGGGATGGGCAATAAATGCTGGCCTCACCAGCAATGCCCACATCCCATGAATGAATAAGAAAGTACTTTCTAGCTGACAGGTGCAGGAAAAGGTGTAACTAACAATATGTGTCACGAGATGTTCCATTTCAGCAACAGTTGGCCCAACAATATTTCAAGAATAGTTGCTAGCTCAAGAGAGGGGGACAAATCATCTCAGCTCATGCTGCAAAAAAAATTAATTGGATCAAGGTTTTACAAATCTTGTCCACAATTTCGTAAAAAGATAAAGGTTGGAGAATTATAACACCCTGTCAAGAAGATATAATAATTCTCATAATGTTATTGGAATTCATTATAAAATAGAGTAATGGTGGGATGTATCTGTGTCTATATATGTCTGTGTATGCACGTAAGACTTAATTGAACTAGTCTGGGTGCTTTGATCTAAGAAGAGAGGTTAGGTTTGAAGTGTTAATTAGGTAAACATGGGGAAGTTTAGAAACATCGGTGTCAAGGGAACATTTACATTTTGAAATAAATTAGACTAGATTGTTTTCAAAGGAGGGGTGAAATATGTCAGCTAGCCAAGGTGAAGTCTAAAAACAGTGTGTTTATTTTTCCCAAAGATTATTGGTAAAACTTAGTGCTATGAGAGGGTTTTATTATCAGAGAGATAAAGTCCAACGACATCGTGAAACAATGGGTATTTGAATTCAAAGGGGAAAATATGTATAAAGCAGCAAAGACTGTGTGTAAGGGTAGGCAATTTTTTTAAGATCTTACAATTGTGCAAAAAGCCTTCAGCATCTATGCCTCAAGCTGCTGTTTTCAAAGGACCAAAGTTAGGAAAATTCACTTGGTGACTTCTTCAGGGTATAATGTTTCTTTGCCCTGGGTCTTTTAAAATCTATGTGTTTTACTGTTGCCTTAACAAAAGTGTAAATGGGAGTTAGATTGGTAAGGGAATTTAGAAGTTATCATAGTAGTAATTTGTAGATCTATGTATGTATTTAAAATCATTTCTCTTATTAATAAATGTTTAATCTAGTTTTGTAAAAAACCTATAAGACTTGGTTGCCTTATTATTACTGAATTCAAGGCACACATCTCAAAATTTACACAAATTGAAAATTAATTGTGACAGTTGTTCCCTTTGGGATTTGAACAGCTCAGCATTTATCATCGGTTGTGTCATAACAACCCCCTGTACAGGAGTTACAAAGTCCACTTAATGCTCTTATTCAGCCTACAAGTATCTTAAAGTCACATGACTGAGACGTCTGTGCAAATTCAAGCAGGGGCCTTGTGAATTTATGCTAGTCCTTTAGATTGATCAGACCCTGAAGCCATTTGTAGGGCTTCAATTAATTATAATAAAATGGGGAGAGTGCGTTGTATAATGTTTGGTAACACCTCAGCAATGAAACAATGTATTTGCTGTTTGATTACCTCTTTTGATCAGGAAATCAACTTTTCATTAGCATTCAACCAATTAACAACAATTATATTTCACTACTTATTAGTTTGTGAATGAGAGTGAGCCTCGAGAGTCTATTGGTTGTATTTGAATCCAGACCTCAGGATGTGCTGGAAGCTGTCAATCAAACTTGGCCAGGCATTTCCACATTAGCTTTTATTGTTGCCTGAGTCCATGTGTTCCAAATTTTGCTGTCATTAACTACAGCCCTGTCATTGGCCTAATAACCCTGGCTCATTGCCTCTGAGTGAAAAGGCCGTAGGTTCAAATCCTGCTCCAGAGACATAAGCACAAAATCTAAGCTGGTGTTTCAGTCAAGTACTGAGGGAGTGCTGTAGTGCCAGAGCTGCAGTCTTTCAGATTAGGTGTTAAAACAAGGCCCCATCTGCTCCGACAGGCAGATATACATAACCGCATGTTACTATTTCAGAACTTCTGCCCAATATTCAACCAACATCAATCAAAACAAGTTATCCGATCATTGTTCACATTGCTATGTGGAAAGTGGCTGCTACATTTCAACAATGGCCATACTTCAAAAGTACTTCATTGGCTGTTAAGTGCTTTAGAACATCCTGAAGATGTGAATGGATCTATTTAAATGCAAGCTCTTTCTTTCTGGACTTCTGCTCAATATTCTTAACGTCTGTGACTTAATTCCAAACGTATTGATTTTTGCATTATTGTTTTAATGAACATGATTCGCAGGAATAGAAAAGATTTTTCACTTTCACAGAAAGCTGTTGTAAAGGTGACAGGATGAGCATTGCACCTGTCTGTCTTGCCCACTGCTGACCCTGGCAGATATTTTGTGTATCATTTCAGCAGCGGGATTCCCAGCACCTGGATAAAGAGAAAAGTTGAAAAGTAAAATATTAATGACCCCCTTTCCTGCTGTAGTGACGCCAAATAAATCCAGGTGCTCCATACGCAATGGCCGTGATGACAGGAAATATTACATAAATCAACCATAATTGTATAATTTGAAAATGCCTGCCCATGTTCAACAACTACCTTCACCTGCAAGAAAGCGTCCTTGAAATGATAACGAGGAAAGAATGGCTCTTTGATGTTGCCCGGCAATGTGTAACTCTATCACATTGCACTTAGCTGATTGGGGAAAATGTACCCCTCTCTTCAGTTAAATGGTGTAATCAATGGTTATTTCCAAAGTTTAAGGTTGAAGTAGCTTTTGACTACACAAGTGAATCACAATAAGTTAGTACACAGGCACAGCAAGTGATGAGGAAGACTAATGGGATATCGTCATTTATTGCAAGGGGAATGGAATATAAAAATAAGAATGTTTTGCAACAGTTGTACAGGGCTTTGGTGCGACCATATCTAGAGTACTTTGTACAGTTTTGGTCTCCTTATTTAGGAAAGGATAAAAATGCATCTGAAGCAGTTCAGAGAAGGTTCACTCAGCTGGTACCTGGGATTGGGGGTTAGACAGGCTGGGCCTGAATTCTTTGGAGTTTAGAAAAATAATTGGGGTCTCATTGAGACATGTAAGATCCTGAGGGGACTTGAGAGGGCGGATGCTGAAAGAATATTTCCTCTTGTGAGAGAGACTAGAACTAGGGGACACAGTTTAAAAATAAGGGGTCTCCCATTTAAAACGGAGATGAAAATAACTTTTTTCTCTCTGTGGATCGTGAAAACTTTCCCCATAGAGTGGTGGAGGCAGTGTCAATTAATATTTTTAAGGCAGAGATAGATTAGATCCTTGACTAACAAGGGAGTCAAAGGTTATTGGAGGTAGGCGGAATATGGAGTTGAGGCCACAATCAGATCAGCCATGGTCTTATTGAATGGTGGAGCAGGCTCGAGGGGCCGAATGGCCTACTCTTGCTCCTAATTCATATGTTGTATGTTAATATGTACTTTGTAAGTATTTGCCTCCTTCAATCTGAATGTTCCACTAATATTGCGTAATATCATGCTTTCTAAAAATCTTAACAATTTTAAGAATTGGTGTATTACAATAATTGGCAGTTATCAAAAAGCAAGAACATTGTCAAAATCGAGGAGAAAGAGAGTGGATTTATATAGCATCTTTATCACTTTCTTGAGACAACTAAAGCATTTCACTACACGGTGAATTATATTTTTGAAAAGAAGCCACAAGTTATTGGATATATCACCACCAATCGGCTCTCTCACCAGCTTTTACCTTTATACTTCTCTTTCTTGCAATTGGCAGCAGATGTAGATATCCCATCCTGAATACGTATTCGGGACAGTTGCTGTTAAAGACTGGTCACTTGCCTAATGTAAAAGGAGTGTGGCCACCACCTGCAGAATTGGACCCTTGCAATAGAGACAGCGTCTTCATGACAAGATAGCTCGAAATTGTGATGCAGAAAAGTGTGCATCTTTCTTGAGCATAACGCTCATTATTCAAAACATTTGTTTGGGTATCTCTTTTTATTTTCTATTTTGGGACTTCTGCCAACAAACTTCTGGGGACCATGGGTCTGAATTTGGATTTCACGCATATTTCCCTCTGGACAAAAGATGGTAGCTACTTATTAAATTTCATGACATGTCAAAGCAAGTTGAAGAGGCTGCAAACAAACAGATAATAGGAATGGAATTCTGGAAAACTCAAGTGGCATGGCGCACCGCGATTTCCAACACTGCTGATAATTTCTACAAGCAAGCTATTAATTAAATTCAAAGTTGAACACTGGGAAGGGATTAAGAAACGGGCTAAAGGGGCAGAATTATTAGGTCGGCCTGTGGGCGCGCGCCCGACCCCGATCGGGTGCAAAATCGTGCGTGATGATGTCAGGCGAGCATCCTGACGTCACCCCGTGCTCACGCGATATTTCGGTCAGCGGGTGCACATGACTGTCGGGAGCATGCCCGCCGACAGTTAAGAAGACAATTAAAGTTGCTAAGGTTTCGGTTGTCCCCGATTTTTCGTGGTCCGTCCAATCTTACAGTTGGCGGACGGGCGAATCTGCCAGGCGGACTTTGCATTTTTGATGAAACCTCATCCAAGGGCGGGATGAGGCTTCCGTTATTCAAGAAAAAAATACGTATGGGCAGAATTTTCATCATGTATATGTTCAGGTGACTGATTCTGATGCGTGGACACTTTTTTCTTGATTTTAAAACCTTTCTTTAATTGTTTTGAAGTCTTCAGCTCCCTGAGGCAGCTCTCTGCCTTCAGGGAGATTTCATTCAGTGCTCGCCCGTGCCCGCGCTGACTTCAGCGCTCACCCCCACCCCGGCAGCGCTGAGCATTTCACCACGTGCTTCACGTTGGCTGGGCGTTAATTGTCCAACCAGCGTGAAATCACAGTCGGGGGCCGATCGCGGGCAGCAGTCTGTTCCCCGGCTGCCCCTGGTGCAAAGGAGGAAGCTGGAGCCAGTTTTTCTTTAACATCGATTTATTGACAAAGCCCAGAGATCGTACACACAGACTCCCTTTTCCTTTTCATAGGGCAGGATTTTGCCCTTTGGCGTGCGGGCTGGGCAGAGGCTGCCGGGATGCCCACTGCCTCCCGTGATCAGGCCCAGAAGCAATTTCACACTGGCGGGCCAATTAACGCCTGCCCAGCATGAAACCACGCAAGTGGCAGCACTCAGCGCTGCCCGGGCAGGTGGGGGAGGGAATGGGAGCCAAGCGCGTGCGATCTTTGTGCACACGCGCGTGAGTGTGTGCTGCATAATCTCCCCGAGGACAGACCTGCCTCAGGGGGGTGAAGATATAGGTAAAAATATAATTTAAAAAATAAAAGTATAATGAAACACGTCCCCTGGTATGACTCTGTCACATGAGCAGGGACTTGTTATTAATGAAAAAATAAAGTTTTTATTTGATTTATATTTGCTTTTGGAAACTTCATCCCGCCCGTGGGTGAGTTTTCCAAAAAAGTGCAAAGGCCGCTTGGCCTTTTCACCCACCTGCCAACTGTAAGGTTGAGCAGGCAGCGAAAAATTTCTTTTAATTGCCTTTTTAATGGCCTTAACAGGCCTTTTAATTGTCGGTGGGCACACTGCCAACTCCGGCACACGCCCATCAACTGAAGTGTCGTGCGAGTGTGCGGTGACATTGGGACGCACGCCCGACATCATCGCGCATCATTTTATACTCAGCCAGGTCAGCATGCACCCGCCGAGCTCAAAATTTTACCCATCGAAACTAGGAGCAGGAGTAGGCCATTCGGCCCTTCGAGCCTGCTCCGCCATTCAATACGATCATGGCTGATCCTCTATCTCAATGCCACACTCCCGCTCTCTCCCCATACCCCTTTACTCCTTAGAGTCTAGGCATCTATCTATTTCTTTCTTAAATATATTAAGTAACTTGGCCTCCACAGCCTCTGTGGTAGAGAATTCCACAGGCTCACCACCCTCTGAGTGAAGAAGTTTCTCCTCAACTCAGTCCTGAATGGCCCACCACGTATCCTGAGACTGTGACCCCTTGTTCTAGACCCCCCCAGCCAGAGGAAACATCATCCCTGCATCCAGTCTGTCCACCCCTGTCAGAATTTTATATGTTTCAATGAGATCCTCTCTCATTCTTCTAAACTCCAGTGAATACAGGGCCTAGTCGGCCCAATCTCTCCTCATACGACAATCCTGCCATCCCAGGAATCAGTCTGGTGAACCTTTGCTGCACTCCCTCTATGGCAAGTATATCCTTTCTTAGGTAAGGAGACCAAAACTGCACACAATACTCCAGGTGTGGCCTCACCAAGGTCCTGTTGCAGTAAGACATCCTTGCTCCTGCACTCAAATCCTCTTGCAATAAAAGCCAACATACCATTTGGCTTTCTAACCACTTGCTGTACCTGTATGCTTGCTTTCAGTGACTGGTGTGCAAGGACACCCAGGTCCCTTTGTACATCAGCATTTCCCAATCTATCACCATTTAAATAATACTCTATAATTCTGTTTTTCCTACCGAAGTGGATAACTTCACACTTGTCCACGTTACACTGCATCTACCATGTATTTACCCACTCACTCAACTTGCCTAAATCAACTTGAAGCTTCGCATCCTCCTCACCACTCACATTTTGTGTTGGTTCTTACATGTACTTGAGAACAGTGCCCTGACCTTTTCCCCATTAGTAATAGCTATTCTCACTTAACGAGAGTATGCACTTAATTGTGACAGGATTGCAACATTAACAATTGACGGCGGTATATGCTTGAATTTCCTGGGAATCTGGCATGAAAAACAGTTACAAACAAGTGGAAGTCAACGTAAACAGTTGAAGACCTGAAGAAGACATGGAGCAAACTATGTTATAAGAATTAACATCTGAAGTCATCAAACCAACCTTGATATAAATTGAGCACAAGGTGTTTAAGAAAATATAATCGAGGGGGTTTTATTTGTTTCACATAACAGATTTTGATGCCATGTATAGAAAATGCATTGCAGGTCAGGGTAAGGTGAAATGAAATAAAGTCGCTATAAAATAGCAGAAATTATGACTTTGGCCCTTGCTGCATCTAATTTTTTGCCTGTAAATTTACACAAGCGTAAATGCAGGAAACTCCCATTCTCTTGCCTTTTGCATGGGAGGGCAGAGCTATGTTAATCAGTTGAGTAAGGTTTCAGTGCTGTAACTCAGGAGAGGGTCAAGGAAATTTGCACTAAGTGTGAAATATCTTATCCGTTTCCATTGAACCCAAATGAAAATCGGAAGATCTGTTTAATTAGCCATAGCATATTGCTAGCACAAGTTATAGGATTTTCCTGCAGATGGAGTGGCTCTCTACCTTTGTGAAAATGACCCCGCAGGCATGAACCTGGAAGCCCTGCCCCAGAACCTGGCCCCTACCATTTTTGTGGCGGGGCGGGGTGGGGAAGGGTTGGTGGGAGGAACAGGGGTGGGTTGAACTTTGGACATCCATGATTCACGGAGGCAGCTGCAAATGTTAAAGTGTAGCTACCTTCAGTCTGACCTGATTTTTGCTAGGAGGGAGTGGGAAATGCGACATGTGCACATTAGCTCTTGTAGAAGAAGATCTAAACTTATTGGAGTCCTTTAGATTGGTAAGTACCCTTTTGAATATAGTCCCAGGACACCTTTGGGAGTCTTTAGTAGTTCTTTGGAAGAGGTCAGGTGCTCTTTGGGATTATTAAAAATGGACAGGAATTTGCGTAAAAAGTGGATAAACTCATTGGAACTGTCAAGTTCATTGGAAATGTCAAGGGAGCTGTCAAAGAAAGCTCTCAAATAGAGCTCCCAAAGGGAACTGTCAAAGGAAGCTGTCAAGGGAGCTGTCAAGCTGTCTATGCAATTAAATCTCCTACCCTTTAAATTGAAAACAACTGTTTGCAGTTTTTTTTTTAAAAAATGCTTGCTATTTCACTCTGTTGACATAAACTTGAGGGTTACCATTACAGGATTAGTGCAGCATGAGTGATTCCACAACCTATCAATATGATGGTGGGGTGCCTGTCAGTTCACAGTTTAATTGACAGCTCCAGTTTTGACCCAGCGACAGTGAAGAAACGGTGATATATTTCCAACTCAGGATCATGAGTGGCTTGGAGGAGAACTTCCAGGTGGTGGCGTTACTATGTGTCTGCTACCCTTGTCCTTCTAGATGGTAGTGGTCGTGGGTTTGGAAGGTGCAGTCTAAAGAGGCTCGGTGAGTTCTTGCAGTACATCTTGTAGATGGTGCACACTGCTGCTACTGTGCATCGGTAGACGAGGGAGTGAGTGTTTGTGGATCGGATGCCAGTCAAGAGGACTGCTTTGTCCTGGATGGTGTCACGTTTCTTGAGTGCTGTTGGAGCTGCACTCCTCCAGGCAAGTGGAGAGTATTCCATTACACTCCTGACCTGTGTCTTGTAGATGGTGGATAGGCTTTGGGGAGTCAAGAGGTGAGTTACTCGCTGCAGGATTCCTAGCCTCCGACCTGCTCTTGTAGCCATTGTGTTTATATGGGAAGCTGGGAATTTTCCTGACTCTGCGCTCCCTACCCAGGAGCAAAAATTCAGGCCTAGAAGTTCAACTTACCTCCCAAAGAGTGACCAACATCTAGAATAAACTTTTGACTAGTAGAAACAAAATCCCTGAATAACTAAATAAACAATTAAATGCTATCATGGGAGATCATAGTTGCTGTCTCAATGCTTGAATGAATTGAGATGGGCCTAATGGCCTTCCTTATCCGTAATTATCATGTGATCTCGCCTATATGTGTATACTCACAAATTGCTCAGAGAAATTCATAGCAATTAATATTCCCATCCCATCTATCCAGTAAAATGCCAGCTAGGATAATTTCAACATTTGGATAATGACTGCCAGTGCAACATTTATTGATCCCATCCAAGGTCCCATCCAAGGTCTTCTTCCACCCAGGTTTCCTCTCCCCCCAACCTGTTGACCCTGGACCTGATCCCCATGCCCACCCTCCTCACTAGGGACTGCAAGCCTGGACCTGCTAAACCCTCCACTTACCTCCCCAACTGGTTCCAGCGATGATCACTCTTGGAGACTGGCCGCAGTCCCATCAGTAGCCACCACTCATGAGCCTTCATCACCATTTACATATGAACAAGGAGCAGGAATAGGCCACTCGGTCCCTCAAGCCAGCTCCGCCATTCATCAAGATCAGGGCCGATCTGATTTGTAACGTCAACTTCACATTCCTGCCTACCTCCGATATTTCATCCCCTTGCGTATCATAAATCTATCTAGCTCAAAGACTCTGCTTCCACCACCTTTTCAGGAGAGAGTTCCAAAGACCTAAGGTCCTCTGAGAGATTGGCTGGCAGCTGTCGGGGGTGGTATTTCCTTCCCAGATGGGGGCAGAAGTCTCACCCTGAGCCAATTAACATCCCACCGAGTGTTAAGTGGCTGTGGGCAAACCACTGGAGTGGGGACATGTTTGCCTCTGACAGGGGCGGGTGGTGGGGAGGGGGGGCAGCCTGGAGCTATTTAAAATTCTGCCCGTTATTTGTGAAGGAGATGCATTACACTCATAGAGTTGATGTGAGCAATGTGTGATCCAAGGCGACTGAATAGTGGCCGTTCACCACCATTTGAGCTTAATACATGTTGATATATTGGCTATGGCTCAGTTGTACTTGCTGCTGAGGCAGGAAGCTGTGGGCTCATGTCCCACTCTGCAGACTTGAGTACAATAAAATACCGAAACTGGCAGTTGGGTGCTGCCCTGTCACAGGCGCTGTCTTTCACATGAGATTTTAAACTGAGGCCATGTCTGTGAAAGATCCCATCCCACTGTTTCAAAGAGGAGCAGAGGAGTTATCTCTTGTATTCTGGCAAATATTTCTCCCTCACCTACACCTAAAAACAGATAGTCTGGTCAATATTGTATTGCTGTTTGTGGAACCTTTTCAAATTGCTAATCGGCTGTCAAATTTCCTACCTTGTAATAGTGACTACATCGCAAAAGTACTTTAATTGGCTGGAAAATATCTTGGGATGTACTGAAGTCACAAAAGGTGCTACTTCAACACAAACCTTTTGGACTTTCTTGTCTCTTAAAGTGTCTATTATGTCCAAGCAAAGGAAATCTCCATCACAAGACCAGATATGAATGAATTGTTGTTGGTTTCGATAGGTATCTGTTCTGTTTTCGATGCTGACTAAATGTAAGTGATGCAAAATCCTGTCTCTGTTTACTTAACAGAGCAAATGAGAAAATTTGTTCAATGATAATGTTTTAGGACCAGTCTCTGCCTCCCAATTTCTTATTGATGAGGATTTACTATATCATCACAGCACTGCCTACAAAAGAACATAATAAGGGTCTAAAACAAAAATAAAAATACCTGGAAAAACTCAGCAGGTCTGACAGCATCTGCGGAGAGGAGCACAGTTAACGTTTCGAGTCCGAATGACCCTTCAACAGAACTAAGTAAAACTGGAAGAGAGGTGAAATATAAACTGGTTTAAGGGGGGGTGGGACAAGTAGAGCTGGATAGAGGGCCAGTGATAGATGGAGATAACCAAAATATGTCATAGACAAAAGGACAAAGAGGTGTTGAAGGTGGTGATATTATCTAAGGAATGTGCTAATTAAGGGTAGAAAGCAGGACAAGCAAGGTACAGATAGCCCTAGTGGGGGTGGGGTGAAGGAATCAAAAAAGGCTAAAAGGTAGAGATGAAACAATGGATGGAAATACATTTAAAAATAATGGAAACAGGTGGGAAAAGAAAAATCTATATAAATTATTGCTAAAAAAAAAGGGGGATCGGAAAGGGGGTGGGGCTGGAGGAGAGAGTTCATGATCTAAAATTGTTGAACTCAATATTCAGTCCGGAAGGCTGTAAAGTACCTGGTCGGAAGATGAGGTGCTGTTCCTCCAGTTTGCGTTGAGCTTCACTGGAACAATGCAGCAAGCCAAGGACGGACATGTGGGCAAGAGAACAGGGTGGCGTGTTGAAATGGCAAGCGACAGGGAGATCTGGGTCATGCTTACGGACAGACCGAAGGTGTTCTGCAAAGCAGTCACCCAGTCTGCGTTTGGTCTCTCCAATGTAGAGGAAACCGCATTGGGAGCAACGAATGCAGTAGACTAAATTGAGGGAAGTGCAAGTGAAATGCTGCTTCACTTGAAAGGAGTGTTTGGGCCCTTGGACGGTGAGGAGAGGGGAAGTAAAGGGGCAGGTGTTGCACCTTCTGCGGTTGCATGGGAAGGTGCCGTGTGAGTGGGTTGAGGTGTAGGGGGTGATGGAGGAGTGGATCAGGGTGTCCCGGAGGGAACGATCCCTGTGGAATGCCGCTAGGGGGGGTGAAGGGAAGATGTATTTGGTGGTGGCATCATGCTGGAGTTGGCGGAAATGGCGGAGGACGATCCTTTTAATGCAGAGGCTGGTGGGGTGTTAAGTGAGGACAAGGGGGACCCTATCATGTTTCTGGGAGGGAGAGGAAGGTGTGAGGGTGGATGCGCAGGAGAGCTGAACGTTCAGAGCTCAGCAAAGGGTTTAGTTTCATACCCTTACGCCCTCATCTCAATGAATTTCAGGCTCGGCACGATGCTGAACTCTTCTTCCGCCGTCTTCGTCTCCGTGCTCACTTCTTTGGGCAGGAGTCCTCTCCCCCTTCAACGGATCCTTTTACCCACCTCCACTATTCTCCCTCCACCTGGACCCTTCCCTCTGGATTCTTACCTTCTCTTGATCTTTTCATTGAGAACTGTCGGCGTGACATTAGCCGTCTCAATTTCTCTGCTTCTCTCACCGACTCTAACCTGTCTCTCTCTGAACTTGCTGCACTCCGTTCTCTCAGGTCCAACCCCAACATTGTCATCAAACCCACTGACAAGGGTGGTGCTGTTGTTGTCTGGTGCATTGACCTCTACCTCACAGAGGCTGAGCGCCAACTCGCAGACACTTCCTCCTACCTTCCCCTGGACCAAGACCCCACCACTGAACATCAAGCCATTGTTTCCAGGACTGTCACTGACCTCATCTCCTCTGGAGATCTTCCTCCCACAGCTTCCAACCTGATAGTCTCCCAACCTCGGACGGCCCGCTTCTACCTCCTACCCAAAATCCACAAACAGGACTGTCCTGGCAGACCGATCGTGTTAGCCTGTTCCTGCCCCACGGAACTCATTTCTTGCAATCTTGACTCCATTCTCTCTCCAGTTCCTTCCCACCTACATCCGTGATTCCTCTGACACCCTACATCATATCAACAATTTCCAGTTCCCTGGCCCCAACCGCCTCCTCTTCACCATGGACGTCCAATCCCTCTACACCTCCATCCCCCACCGGGATGGTCTGATGGCTGTCAGCTTTTTCCTCGAACAGAGGCCCCAACAATCCCCATCCACCACTACTCTCCTCCGTCTGGATGAACTTGTTCTCACATTGAACAATTTCTCCTTTAACTCCTCTCACTTCCTCCAAATAAAAGGTGTGGCTATGGGTACCCGCATGGGCCCTAGCTATACCTGTCTCTTTATGGGGTATGTGGAACATTCCTTGTTCCAGTGCTACTTCGGCCCCCTCCCACAACTCTTTCTCCGGCACATCGATGATTACTTCGGTGCTGCTTCATGCTCTCGTCTGGACCTGGAAAAATGTATTAATTTTGCTTCCAATCTCCACCCCTCCATCTTTTTCACATGGTCCATCTCTGACACTTCCCTTCCCTCCCTTGACCTCTCTGTCTCAATTTCTGGTGATAGACTGTCCACCATATCCATTTCAAGCCTACCGACTCCCACAGCTACCTCGACTACAGCTCCTCACACCCCGCTTCCTGTAAGGACTCCATCCCATTCTCTCAGTTCCTTCGCCTCCGTCACATCTGTTCTGATGATGCCACTTTCAAAAACAGTTTCTCTGACATGTCTTCCTTCTTCCTTAACCGAGGTTTTCCACCCACGGTGGTTGACAGGGCCCTCAACCGTGTCCGGCCCATCTCCCACACATCCGCCCTCACGCCTTCTCCTCCTTCCCAGAAACATGATAAGGTCCCCCTTGTTCTCACTTATCACCCCACCAGCCTCGCATTCAAAGGATCATCCTCCGCCATTTCCGCCAACTCCAACATGATGCCACCACCAAACACATCTTCCCTTCACCCCCCCGGCGGCATTCCACAGGGATTGTTCCCTCTGGGACACCCTGGTCCACTCCTTCATCACCCCCTACACCTCAACCCCCTCCCACGGCACCTTCCCATGCAACCGCAGAAGGTGCAACACCTGCCCCTTTACTTCCCCTCTCCTCACCGTCCAAGGGCCCAAACACTCCTTTCAAGTGAAGCAGCATTTCACTTGCACTTCCCTCAATTTAGTCTACTGCATTCGTTGCTCCCAATGCGGTTTCCTCTACATTGGAGAGACCAAACGCAGACTGGGTGACCGCTTTGCAGAACACCTTCGGTCTGTCCGTAAGCATTACCCAGACCTCCCTGACGCTTGCCATTTCAACACTCCACCCTGTTCTCTTGCCCACATGTCCGTCCTTGGCTTGCTGCATTGTTCCAGTGAAGCTCAACGCAAACTGGAGGAACAGCACCTCATCTTCCGACCAGGCATTTTACAGCCTTCCGGACTGAATATTGAGTTCAACAATTTTAGATCATGAACTCTCTCCTCCATCCCCACCCCCTTTCCGATCCCCCTTTTTTTTTAGCAATAATTTATATAGATTTTTCTTTTCCCACCTGTTTCCATTATTTTTAAATGTATTTCCATCCATTGTTTTATCTCTACCTTTTAGCCTTTTTTGATTCCTTCACCCCACCCCCACTAGAGCTATCTGTACCTTGCTTGTCCTGCTTTCTACCCTTAATTAGCACATTCCTTAGATAATATCACCACCTTCAACACCTCTTTGTCCTTTTGTCTATGACATATTTTGGTTATCTCCACCTATCACTGGCTCTCTATCCAGCTCTACCTGTCCCACCCCCTTAAACCAGCTTATATTTCACCTCTTTTCTATTTTTATTAAGTTCAGTTGAAGGGTCATACGGACTCGAAACGTTAACTGTGTTCCTCTCCACAGATGCTGCCAGACCTGTTGAGTTTTTCCAGGTATTTTTATTTTAGTTTTGGATTTCCAGCATCCGCAGTTTTTTGCTTTTATAATAAGGGTGTAATTGGTTATTGTTCTGTAACTGCTGTTTGAACATGTTAAGGCATGTATATAAAAGATTAAGCGGTGTGTAGCAGTTTTCTCAAGCTGAACACTTTGTGCTTACGCAAATATTATTGACCTGAGTATAAAATGAATTTTAGAAATTCCAGTTGAGGAGCTTCCCATTGTTGTATGAATACCAGAGGGACCCCAGAATCTAATTACTGTATCACCAGAAAGGAACATGCTGTATTACAACTAATCTGTTCAACATAACCAAGCATTACTTGAAAAAGTATGACTGCATTTTCAGAATTCCACTTCATAACTAATCATCTTTCACTTGTGTTTGAACAAAATACTCACTCTATGGGAATATATAGGAATGCAAAGATGCCATGTCATGTTTCGTGACTTTTGATTATATGTTTCCCAATTACTATACATGACCTGAGATGATCACTTCCTTCTATGGAAGGTTACCTGTTTTCATGGTAGAGGAGAAACCATAATCTAGGTAACATTCCAAAAATTGTACCTGCTATTTCCATTGCCACATAGTCACTGCCCATTGGCCATGCTGGTAAACCTTGAATGGACATGCATTGTGTAATATCATTTGTAATGTCATATCATCATGAAATGATTGCCATTTGGTTCACTAAAGCCTTGTAGGGAAGCAAATCTGCTCTCCTTACCTGGTCTGGCCTACATGTGACTCCAGACCCACAGCGATGTGGTTGACTCTTAACTGCCCCTCTGAAATGGTCACGCAAACCACTCAGTTTTATCAAACTGCTGTAAAGTCTGCAAAAAGCAGTGAAACAGGATGGACCATCTGGCATCAACTTAGGCACTGGAAATGATACTGACAAACCCAGCCATGTTGACCCTGCAAAGACCCTCTTACCAACATCTAGGGGTTTGTGCCAAAATTGGGAGAGCTGTCTCACAGACCAGTCAAGCAACAGTCTGACATAATCATACTCACAGAAGCATACCTTAAAGGTAAAGTCCTAGACACCACCATCACAATCCCTGGATATGTACTGTCCCACCGGCAGGACCGACCCATCAGATGTGGCGGCACAGTGGTATACAGTCGGAAGGGAGTTTCCCTGAGAGTTCTTAACGTCGACTCTGGACCCCATGATGTCTCATGGCATCAGGTCAAACATGGTCAAGGAAACTTCCTGCTCCTCCTGCAACCTCCTGATTGCCATCTACCGCCCTCCCTCACCTGATGAATCTTCCATATTGAACACCACTTGGAGGAAGCACTGAGGGTGGATAGGGCACAGAATGTACTCTGGATGGGGATCTTCAATGTCCAGCACCAGGAGTGACTCGGTAGTGTCATTGTATCAGTAATTACATTGCATAGCAATTACATCGTTAAAGACAGTTGCGAGTTAAAACAGGTGATGGGCGCTGGTTCTCCCATCAAAACAGTATAAATAGATACAGCTGGAACACTCTGGGGTGGGAGGTTTTAGGAAGTCTGTTGTACTGAAGAGCTTGTCTCAAGAATAAATCAACTTGTGGAAAAAAACTTACTTTGGACTTATCCTACCATCACAAGCACTTATTGTGAGTAACAGGTAGCACTATTACTGACCGAGTACTAAAGGACATTGCTGGGTCTGCGGCAGTGATGTGGGAGCCAACAAGAGGGAAAAATCCTCAACCTCACCAATCTGCCTGCCGCAGATGCCATGACGGTATTGGTAGGAGTGACCACCGCACAGTCCTTGTGGAGACAAAGTCCCATCTTTACAATAAGGATACCCTTTATCATGTTGTGTGGCACTACCACCATGCTAAATGGGATAGATTTTGAACAGATCTAGTAACTCAAGACTGGGCATCCATGAGGCGCTGTGGGCCATCAGCAGCGGCAGAATTGTACTCAAACACAATCTATAACCTCATGGCTTGGCATATCCCTCACTCTACCATTACCATCAAGCCAGAGGATCAACCCTGGTTCAATAAAGAGTGCAGGAGGGCATGCCAGGAGCAGCACCAGGCATACCCAAAAATGAGGTGTCAACCTGGTGAAGCTACAACACAGGACTACTTGCATGACAAACAGCGATAGCAGCAAGTGATAGACAGAGCTACCAATAGATCAGATCTAAGCTCTGCAGTACTGCCACATCCAGTCATGAATGGTGGTGGACAATTAAACAACTTACTGGAGGAAGAAGGTCCACAAATATCCCCATCCTCAATGATGGGGAAACTCAGTACATATCACAGAATTGTTATGATTCAGAAGGAGGCCATTCGGCCCATCATGTCTGCATCGGTTCTTTAAGCGTTTTAACTTAGTGCCAATCTCCTGCCTTTTCCCCATAACCCTGCACATTGTTTCTATTTAAATAATCATCCGATGCCCTCTTGAATGGCTCAATCAAACCTGCCTCCACCACACTTCCAGGCTGTGCATTCCAAACCCTAACTACTCACTGTGTGAAAAAGTATTTTCTCACTTCGCATTTGCTTCTTTTGCAAAACACTTTAAAACTGTGCCCTCTGGCTCTTGATCTATTTATGAGCAGGAACAGTTTCTCCCTATCTACTCTGTACTGACCCATCATGATTTTGAAACCTTCTAGCACGTCTCCTTTTAACCTTCTCTTTTCCAAAGAAAACAGTCCCAACTTCTCCAATCTTTCCTCATAACTGAAGTGTCCCATCCCAGGAACCATTCTCGTAAACCTCTTCTGCACTCTCTCCAATGCGTTCACATCCTTCCTAGAGTGTGGTGCCCAGATCTGTACACAATACTCCAACTGAAGTCTAACCAGTGTCTTATATAAGTTCATCATAACCTCCCTGCTGTTATACTCTATGTTGCTATTAATGAAGCCTAGAATACTGTATGCTTTAGAAACTTCTCTCTCTACCCATCCTGCTACCTTTTATGATTTATGTACATATACACCGGTCTCTCTGCTCCTGCACACCCTTTAGAATATTATCCTTTATTTTATACTGTATCTCCATGTTCTTTGTACCAAAGTGCATCACCTCACACTTCCAATGTATCAATGTCCTTTTGAAGTTCTACACTGTCCTCCTCACAGTTTATAATTCTCCCAAGTTTTGTGTCATCTGCAAACTTTGAAATTGTCCCCTGCACACCAAGATCTAGATCATTTATATATATCAGGAAAAGCAAGGGTCCCAATACCGACCCTACTACAAACTCCACCACAAACCTTCTTCCAGCCTAAAAAATACCCATTAACCACTACTCTTTGTTTCCTATCCCTCAGCCAATTTTGTATCCACATTGCTCCTGTCCCTTTTATTCCATGACCTATAACTTTCCTCACAAGTCTGTTGTGTGGCACTGTATCGAACGCTTTTTGGAAGTCCATATACACCACATCAATGGCCTTTCCCTGATCAACCATCTCTGTTACCTCTTCAAAAAACTCCAGCAAATTAGTTAGACACGATTTTCCTTTAACAAATCTATGCTGACTCTTCTGAATCAACCCACATTTTTCCATGTGAATATTAATTCTGTCCCGATTAATTGTTTCTAGAAGTTTTCCCAACACCAATGTTAAACCGACTGACTGGTCTGTAATTTCAGGGCAGGTCTTTACAACCTTTTTTGAACAAGGGCGTAATGTTTGCAATTCTCCAGTCCTCCGGCACCTCCCCAGAATCCAGGGAACATTGACAGATTATTGCCAGTGCCTCTGCAATTTCCACTCTCACACCCTTCAATATTCTGGGATGCATCTCATCTGGCCCAGTGCCTTATCTACTTCAATTACCGACAGCTTATCCAAAAGCTCCTCCTTTTCAATTTTAAACCCTTCTAGCGACTGAGTTCCCTCCTCTGTCACCATGTCCTGGGCAGCACCTACCTCGTAGCTAAAGACAGATGCAAAGTATTCATTTAACACCTCAGCTATGCCTCTTGCCTCTTTGTGTAAATTCCCTTTTTGGTCCCTAATCGGCCCCACTCCCCCCTTCGCCACACTTTTACCATTGGTGTGCCTATAGAATACTTTGGGATTTCCTTTTCTGTTAGCTGCCAGTCTTTTTTCATAATCCCTCTTTGCTTCTCGTATTTGCTTTTTCACATCACTTCTAAACCTTCTGTACTCAGCTTGGATCTCAATTGTATTTGCTCCCTGACACCTGTCGTAAGTACACATTTTCTTCTTTAACTTAATTTCTATCCCCTTTGTTATCCAGGGAGCTCTGGATTTGTTTGTCCTACCTTTCCCTTTTGAGGGAACATACCTCGACTGTGCCCAAACCATCTCCTCCTTTGAAGGTAGCCCATTGTTCAGCTACTGTTTTTCCCGCCAACCTTTGCTCCCAGTCTATCCGGCCCAGCTCCGTTTTTGCCCCATTGAAGTCCGCTCTCCGCCAGTTGATTATTCTTACTCTGGATTGACCAACGTCATTTTCCACCTTCATCCTAAACGTTATGATACAATGATCACTGTCCCCTAAATGTTCCCCCACTGTCACATGATCTACTTCCCCACCTCATTCCCAAGACCCCGGTCTAGCAGCGCCTCCTTTCTTGTTGGACTGGACACATTCTGCTGTAGGAAATTCTCCTGAACACAATCTAGGAACACTTGTCCCTCACTGCCCCTAACACTATCACTATCTCAGTCTATATAAGGGTAATTACAGTCCCCCATTATAACTACTCTACACCTCTCTGTAATTTCCTTGCAGATTTGTTCCTCTATATCCTTCGCACTCGCTGGTGGTCTATACATTACACCGAGCAATGTAATTGCACTCTTCTTATTCCTTAGCTGTAGCCCAATCGATTCTGCCCTTGATTCCTCTGACACATCCTCTTTCTCCTGTACTGCAATACTCTCCTTAACCAAAATGCCACCCCTCCTCCTTTTTTCCCTTTCCTATCTTTTCTGAATATTTGTAACCAGGAATATTTAGCACCCAGATCTGCCCTTCCTTAAACCTGGTTTCTGTGTTTGCCACAACATCATAATCGCACAAGACAATCTGTGCCTGTAACTCCCCAATTTTATTAACTATTCTCCGTGCATTCACATACACACACTGTAACCCTGAATTAGACTTCATTATTTGTTCCCTTACTCCGACTCCATCTATTAACTTACTATTCTCTATTTTAACACTATCTGCCTCTCCCAACATTCTGTGCGCCCCGGTATTACTTTCTAATATTCTCTCCTGGTTCCCACACCACTGCTGAGTTAGTTTATACCCTCCCCAACAGCAATAGCAAAACACCCCACAATGACCTCAGTCCCGGCTCTGTTCGGATGTAACCCGTCCGGCTTGTACAGGTGCCATCTCCCCCAGAGCCAGTCCCAGTGTCCCAGGAATCTAAAACCTTCCCTCCTGCATTATCTTCCCAGCCACTCACTCATCTGTCTTGTCTTCCTACTTCTGCACTAACTTGACATGGCAATGGGAGTAATCGGAGATTGCTACTTTGGAGGTCCTGCTTGCTAATTTTCTACCTATCTCTCTACATCCCAATTGCAGGACCACATCCCCCTTCCTACCTATGTCATTAGTACCAATGTGGACCACGACCTCTGGCGGTGAGCCCTCTCCCACAGGAATGTCTGCAGCTGTTCTGTGACATCCTTGACCCCAGCACCAGGGAGGCAACAAACCATCCTGGAGTTACATTGACGGCCACAGAAACGCCTGTCTGCTCCCCTAACTAAAGAATCCCCTATCAGCACTGCCCTTCTGCTCTTCTTCCTCCCCTCCCGTGGTGCCAGGGGCTTGGCTCTTGCTGTTCTCCTCCAAGGATCCATTACCCTCACTGATATCCAGAATGGAAAACTGGTTAGTGAGCGGGACCTCTGGGGATTCCTGCACTACCTGCCTGATTCTCTTGGACTGCCTGGCGTTTACCCATTTCCCATCTACCTATTTGCCCCTAACTTGCAGTGTGGCCACCTCTCTGAGCGTGTTATCCACGTAGTTCTCTGCCTCATGGATGCACCTCAGTGACTCCAGCCGCTGCTCAAGCTCTGAAACGTGGAGCTTAAGCTTGTGCAGCCGGTGACACTTCCTGCACATGGGGCTCGTCTGGGTCACGAGAAGTGTCCACGACTCCCCACATGCCCCAGGACGGGCATTCCATTTGGCTCAGACATCCTGACATGCCTTAACCTTCAACTTTTAAATCACTTTTTTGCTTAAACTTACTTACTTTAACCTTACTCTTGTACTATTAACTATAAACTGGAGATAGTAGAAAGTAGAAATTATTTGCCCTTACCCACAAATCAGCTCCCTCTCCTGTGCCTATAAATTCTTATTTTCCGTGCGCTTGTTTAGAAATTTATATTTTTATACTCACACTATTCTCAAATCCCAACTGTCTCCCCACTCCGCTGTTTTATCTCCAGAACCTCCGCTGTTTTATCCCCTGAATTCTCGCTATTTTATCCCCTGAACTCTCACTGTTTTATCCCCTGAACTCTCGCTGTTTTATCCCCTGAAATCTCACTGTTTTATCCCCTGAACTCTCGCTGTTTAATCCCCTGAACTCTCACTGTTTTATCTCCTGAACTCTCGCTGTTTTATCTCCTGAACTCTCACTGTTTAATCCCCTGAACTCTCGCTGTTTAATCCCCTGAACTCTCGCTGTTTTATCTCCCAACCTCTCACTGTTTTATTCCCAGGACTCTCGCTGTTTTATCCAAGTAGAAAATTTTTTTAGTTGGCCCTACTTAATAATCCCTACCCAAAAGTACAGTTCCTACTTTATTCTAAACCTTATTAATAGAATAAACTTTAAACATTTACTCGATACTCACCAGATACTCACTAAACCGCTAGCTTCTTCTCCAACCAATCAAATTGCTTCTTTCCTGTGATTTCACAACCTGTTTTTTTTTTCATTCTCCTTTCAATCTCAGCCTTGGCTGGTTCTGAGCAGCTGACAGGTCCACCTTTCTGACTGCTCTTCCCCAAGGTGAGTGATGTGTTCGAAAGACAAGTTGGAAACATTTGCAACAATCTTCAGCCAGAAGTGCCGATAGTGGATGATCGATCTCGGCCTCCTCCAGAGATCCCAGCATCACAGATGCCAGTCTTCAGCCAAATCGATTCACTCCACGTGGTATCAAGAAACAGCTGAAGGCACTGGATACTGCAAAGGCTATGGGCCCTGATAATATTCCAGCAATAGAACTAAAGACTTGTGCTCCAGAACCAGCTGCACCCTTAGCCAGGCTGTTCCCGTACAGCTACAATACTGGCAATGTGGAAAATTGCCCAGGTATGTCCTGCCCACAAAAAGCAGGACAAATCCAACCCAGCCAATTACCGTCCTTCAGTCTACTCTCGATCATCAGCAAAGTGATGAAAGGGGTCATCGACAGTGCTATCAAGCTCCACTTACTCAGAAACAACCTGCTCACTGATGCTCAATTTGGGTTCCGCCAGGGCCACTCAGCTCCTGACCTCATTATAGCCATAGGTCAAATATGGACAAGGGAGTTGAACTCAAGAGGTGGGTGAGAGTGACTGCCCTTGACATCAAGGCTGATTTTGACCATGGTTGGCTTCAAGGAGTCCTCGCAAAACTGGAGTCAATGGGTATAAAGGGAAAAACTCACCGCTGGTTGGAGTCAAAGCTAGCACAAAGGAAGATGTTGTGGTTGTTGGAAGTCAATGATGGTCATAGAAGACAGAGGGTAGCAGTGGAAGGGTGCTTTTCTGAATGGAGAGCTGTGACTAGTGGAGTTCCGCAGGGATCAGTGCTGGGACCTTTGTTGTTTGTAGTATATATAAATGATTTGGAGGAAAATGTAACTGGGCTAATTAGTAAGTTTGCAGACGACACTAAGGTTGGAGGAGTTGCAGATAGTGAAGAGGATCGTCAAAGGATACAACGGGATATAGATCGGTTAGAGACTTGGGAGGAGAAATGGCAGATGGAGTTTAATCCGGACAAATGCAAGGTGATGCATTTTGGAAGGTCTAATACAGGCAGGAATTATACAGTAAATGGCAGAACACTTAAGTGCATTGACTGGCAGAGGGATCTGGGTGTACAGGTCCACAGGTCACTGAAAGTGGCAACGCAGGTGGATAAGGTAGTCAGGAAGGCATATGGCATGCTTGCCTTCGTTGGCAGGGGTATTGAGTATAAAAGCTGGGGAGTCATGCTGCAGCTGTATAGAACCTTGGTTAGGCCACACTTGGAATATTGCGTGCAATTCTGGTCACCACATTACCAGAAGGATATGGAAGCATTGGAGAGGGTGCAGAGGAGGTTTACCAGGATGCTGCCTGGTCTGGAGGTAATTAGCTATGAGGAGAGGTTGGAGAAACTCGGATTGTTCTCACTAGAGCGACGGAGATTGAGGGGCGACTTGATAGAAGTTTACAAAGTTATGAGTGGCATGGACAGAGTAGATAGTCAGAAGCTTTTTCCCAGGGTGGAAGAGTCAATTACTAGGGGACATAGATTTAAGGTGAGAGGAGAAAACTATAAAGGAGATGTGCGGGACAAGTTTTTTACGCAGAGGGTAGTGAGTGTCTGGAATTCGCTGCCAGAGGAGGTGGTGGAAGCAGGTACGATAGTGGTGTTTAAGAGGCAGCTTGACAAATACATGAATAGGATGGGAATAGAGGGATACGGACCCCGGAAGTGCAAAATGTTTTAGTTGACGGGCAATATGATCGGCGCAGGCTTGGAGGGCCGAAGGGCCTGTTCCTGTGCTGTACTTTTCTTTGTTCTTTGTTCTTTTTTCAATCATCTCAGCTCCAGAACATCACTGCAGGAGTTCCTCAGGGTAGTGTTGTAAGCCCAAACATCTTCAGCTGCTTCATCAATGACCTTCCTCCATCATAAGGTCAGAAGTAGGGATGTCCGCTGATGATTGCACAATGTTCAACACCATCCGCGATTCCTCAGATACTGAAACCGTCCATGTCAAAATGCAACAAGACCTGGACAGCGTTCAAGTTTGGATTTATAGGTAGCAAGTAACATTCTTTTTTTTATTTATTCATGGGATGTGGGCATCACTGGCTAGGCCATCACTAATTACCCTAGAGAAGGTGATGGTGTGCTGCCTTCTTGGACCGCTGCTTTCCATGTGGTGTCGGTATATCCACAGTGCTATTAGGGACAAAGTTCCAGGATTTTGACCTAGCGACAGTGAAGGAATGGTGATATATTTCCAAGTCAGGATGGTGAGTGGCTTGGAGGGGAACTTCGGTGTTCCCATGTGTCTGCTACCCTTGTCCTTCTAGATGGTACTGGTCATGGGTTTGGCAGGTGCTGTCTAAGAAGCCTTGGTGAGTTCCTGCAATGCATCTTGTGGATGGTACACACTGCTGCCACTGTGCATTGGTGGTGGAGGGAGTGAATGTTTGCAGATGTGGTGCCAATCAAGTTGGCTGCTTTGTCCTGGATGGTGTCAAGCTTCTATGCATTGTGGGAGCTGCACTCATCCAGGCAAGTGGGGAGTATTCCACCACACTCCTGACCTGTGCCTTGTAGATGGTGGACAGGCTTTGGGAAGTCAGGAGGTGAGCTGCTCGCCGCAGGATTCCTAGCCTCTGATGCACCACACAAGTGCCGGGCAATGACCACCTCCAACATGAGAGACAAAAGCAAAATATTGCAGATGCTGGAAATCTGAAATAAAAACAGAAAATGCTGGAAAAACTCAGCAGGTCTGACAGCATTTGTGGAGAGAGAAACAGAGTTAACGTTTCGAGCTTGTATGACTCTTCTTCAGAGCTTCATAAAAATGCTGGCCTAGCCAGCAACACACACATCCTGTGAAAGAATTTTTTAAAATCATATAATGATCATTTGTCTGCTTTTTACTGTGCAATAGCCCATTTATTTTAAAGGTTAATCTCATCATCAAACTTGCAGAGGAGTGTCTGTGTCCTGGACCCGTGACCCTGAGGTTGTCAGCTGAACCATTGCCACAGTGCACTGTGAATTTGAATGGAATTATTCTGATGTCCTTTAAGGAAGACAACTTGCCAATCTCCTTCAGCTTGCTGTTACCTGATGCGATTGTATCTTAATGCACTCTGAAGTGGCCCAAGCAGTTGTGCAACAATTTCTGAAGAATGTTTACCATCACTATCAGGTCAACTGGAGATAGGCATCAAATGCAGCCTTGCCAAAAGTGCTCACACTTTGAGGACAAATCAGCGACAGTAATTCTAGGCTTTTGCTATGAAGTCAGTATGAAGAGATTTCCATCGAGTGTGTCCAGGATGTCAAAGGCTGATGCCAGTTCCTTTAGGGGGTGCGATCGTCAGTTCCATTGATGATGAATAGACTTTCTGAATTTTGGCAGTTCGTGTTGGCAAATGTGCCAGGATTCAGCGATATTTAAACTACCTAAATGTTTATATGCAAAAGAGTGTAAACAAAGCTAATTTTGAAAATTTGGACAAATAGTATGACATATACCAACAGCAACAGTCCTGCAATACTAGGGCTTCCAACACATTGACATAGACTGTGAAAGCAATGATCTCATGTAAACAATATAGGAATAGATCATAAATACTCACTGAATCAGAGCTTGTGTTTAGGGTTTGTCGTGAAACTATCATTTTTTCATTATATTATTGTGGTTTATTGTAAAGTAGGTTTATGGGTGTGAGTGCAGATGGTTCTGTCTGTGTGATTTAATTAAATTAGAATCAGATAGACTGCAAGCTTGAAATTATCAAAAGAAGTTAGGAGTAAAAGGCAATTTGAAATGCGAATGAGTAAACATGGATGAGGGCTTAGCATATAGGGTGTGAAGGGAATTTGCATTTTTAGATAAGTGAAGAAGTTGTTTAGGTTTCAAAGGGATAATAGGATGTTTACAAGTAACAAGATAAGCAAGACCAAGCAGTGTGTTTATTTTTCCCAAAGATACTGACCATATTGGCAACATGAAAGATATTTATATTATGGAAAAAGTAAATTTCCAAAGACATAGAGAACAATGGAATTTACAGATTAAAGGGAGAGAAACATATATAAAGAGAATGGAAGGCTATGTTGGGGGGCCATGTAAGATCCAAGAGGAGTGTGTAAAACAGCCTTGGGGAAGCCTCCAGCCACTTCAGCAGGGGTCTGCTACATCAATTAACCAAAGGTGGAAGAAAGCCTTTGGAATTCCACTGTCGAGTATGTGCCGTGGGAAGCTTGCTGGCTTTTTATATTTAAAATCTATTTGAGCTGCTGCTTTAAAAGGGATGTGTAGTTGGGGGTCAGGTTAATTAGGGATTTTGGGATTTGTTATAGAATCACAGAATCACACAGTGCAGAAGAGGTCCTTCAGCCCATCGAGTCTGCACCGACACGTGAGAAATACCTGACCTACCTACCTAATCCCATTTACCAGCACTTGGCCCATAGCCTTGAATGTTATGACATGCCAAGTGCTCATCCAGGTACTTTTTAAAGGATGTGAGGCAACCCGCCTCCACCACCCTCCCAGGCAGCGCATTCCAGACCGTCACCACCCTCTGGGTAAAAAGGTTTTTCCACACATGCCCCCTAAACCTCCTGCCCCTCACCTTGAACTTATGCCCCCTTGTGACTGACCCTTCAACTAAGGGGAACAGCTGCTCCCTATCCACCCTGTCCATGCCCCTCATAATCTTGTACACCTCAATCAGGTCGCCTCTCAATCTTCTCTGCTCCAATGAAAACAATCAAGTCTATCCAACCTCTCTTCATAACTTAAATGTTTCATCCCAGGCATAATCCTGGTGAATCTCCTCTGCACCCCCTCCAGTGCAATCACATCCTTCCTATAATGTGGTGACCAGAACTGCACACAGTACTCCAGCTGTGGCCTCACCAAGGTTCTATACAACTCCAACATGACCTCCCTACTTTTGTAATCTATGCCTCGATTGATAAAGGCAAGTGTCCCATATGCCTTTTTCACCACCCCACTACATGCCCCTCCACCTTCAGAGATCTTTTGACACACACACCAAGGTCCCTTTGTTCCTCAGAACTTCCTAGTGTCATGCCATTCATTGAATACTTCCTTGTCAAATTACTCCTTCCAAAGTGTATCACCTCACACTTTTCAGGGTTAAATTCTATCTGCAACTTATCTGCCTATTTGACCACCCCGTCTATATCTTCCTGTAGCCCAAGACACTCAACCTCACTGTTAACCACCCGGCCAATCTTCGCGTCATCTGCAAACTTACTAATCCTCCCCCCGCAACATAGTCCCCTATGTCGTTTATGTAAATGATGAATAATAGGGGACCCAGCACAGATCCCTGTGGTTTGCCACTAAACACTGCCTTCCAGTCACTAAAGCATCCTTCTGTCATCACCCTCTGTCTCTTACAACTAAGCCAATTTTGAATCCACCTTATCAAATTACCCTGTATCCCATGTGCATTTGCCTTCTTTATAAGTCTCCCACGTGGGACCTTGTCAGAGGCTTTGCTGAAATCCATATAAACTATATCAACTGCACTACCCTCATCTTCACACCTGGTCACCTCCTCAAAAAATTCAATCAAATTTGTTAGGCATGACCTCCCTCTGACAAAGCCGTGCTGACTATCCCTGATCAACCCTTGCCTCTCCAAGTGGAGATGGATTCTCTCTTTCAAAGAACAAAGAAAAGTACAGCACAGGAACAGGCCCTTCGGCCCTCCAAGCCTGCACCGATCACATTGCCCGTTAACTTCAGAATTTTCTCCAATAGTTTCCCTACCACTGACGTGAAACTCACTGGTCTGTAGTTCCCTGGCTTCTCTCTCCAACCCTTCTTAAATAGCGGAACCATATTAACTGTTCTCCAGTCCTCTGGCACCTCCCCCGTGGCCAGAGAGGAATTAAAAATTTGGGTCAGAGCCCCTGCGATCTCCTCCCTTGCCTCCCTCAGCAGTCTGGGACACAAATCATCCAGACCTGGAGATTTGTCCACTTTTAAGCATTAAGCATTTTAAGTATTAAGTAACTGTAATCTTATGTATGTGCTTGAAATCTTTTCTTTTGTTAATAAATGTTTTAATTTAGTTTTTAAAATCTCTGAAGGTGTTAGTGGACTCATTACTTCTGAATTCAGTGCACAAATCTTCTCGTAATTAATACAAATTGCAAAATCGTTGTGATAGCGTGGCCAGGTTTCCCCTGTGGATCTGCTCCACCTGGCACATATCACCTGCCACATCATAACAGGTTACTTAATTTGCTGATTTAACGGAATTGTACTCCTCAACTCATTGCACTACTTATAAAGTTAATAATCCTATGTATCCAATACAAAAACCTACAAATCTACATGTATATTTTTGAAAGAGAACATACTTCTGTAGTTAATTTCAGGTTGAAAAGCACTTTTACCACCTTCCTTATTCTCCATTTATTCTGAGGGCAGCCTGCCTGTTGCTGCTGCTTTCTACAACCAATCAGTTTATCACCACCATGTTGGTCACCTGATCTGATGGGAATCTGGACTAGCAAGACTTCCCTGATGGTAAATGCAATGTGTACTGAGGCAGCAAACTCGATGGCCCCAGGGTTTAATTCCCCATCTGCGCTCCCTTACCTGATCTGTCAGGTTGACAGCATGGGCACCAGAACTTGACTCAGCAGAGTAAAGCTGTGGAACATCAGCCACACTGTTAGTCCTGATCATTAGTGACTTCTGTTGGAAAACTCATGTGGGAACATGTCGTGATGACAGCAGTAGGTTCAGCTACAGTGGTTCCCTTGGTCAAATAGCCTGCAAATAATAATTGTTTAGGCTCATGATTGGTCAAGGTACTGGTGAACATTGAAACATTCTATAAGTGATCCTGAGAACCGGTGCAACTTAACAAACATAAAGCACATTCCTCCTTCATTTTCTGTTTTCTTGAGGATGATTTCAATCATGGGTCTGCATTGCCAGCATGTCTCTGTGACCATGCCAGATGTCTGTTCTTTTGTATAAAAAGTGAGTATTGCTGGTTTGTGCTCAAACAGGAGTGTCATAATCAGATGCTACAGACACACACTACCCAATAGTAACAAGCAGCTTGACGAGAGAGAGGCTGCTGCTGTCACACGTACTGCACCATTCAAACCCAAAGATCTTTTGAAGCATCATATTGGGGAACTTTACTTTCAAGGTTTTAGAAGCTGCTTTAATGAAAGAATATCAATCCTGTAATTGCAGGAGGATCCTGCTCCTCAAGCACCCTCAGGAACTATTTGACACATGGTTTTGGCAGGCCTCATCAGCCCCATCACTCTTAGAACAGATCAAAGTGAGCACAATCTAATACAGGCACCCTCCAGAGCATTGTGCAATGCCAGACTGCTCCAGCCAATCAAGGTTTGTAGCACTCCTGTCCGACTGTCTCAGCACCCAGACTTGAAACTCTGTCCTGACCAATATGGGATGTGAAAGGCTGATGGACTTTGGCTACCCTCTCATTTCAAATCAACCCCAGAGGGCAGAAGATTCCTTTTTCAGTCTGCTCTCCCTGAAACTGTGAAGGACAGTTATTAGGCCTTTAGTCTTGCTGGGTCACGTGTGCAGGTCAGTGTAGTATAATGGGTTAACCAGAACAAAAACAGAATTACCTGGAAAAGCTCAGCAGGTCTGGCAACATCGGCGGAGAAGAAAAGAGTTGACGTTTCGAGTCCTCATGACCCTTCAGCAGAACTGAGTAAAGTTAGGAGAGGGGTGAAATATAAGCTGGTTTAAGGTTGGGGGTGGGGGGGGGGGGGGGGGGGGGGGGTGGGTGGGTGGGGTGAGGGAAGAGAAGTTGTGGGGGGTGGTGGTTGTAGGGACAAGCAAGCAGTGATAGGAACAAGGCAGAAGAGACAGGCGGAAATCCTGTCGGAGAGCAGAGCAATACTTCTTCAAGGTAGGCATTTCTTGAAGAGGAGTGGCAGTCAATTAAACACAGAGATAAAAACAGTATAATAGGTTAATAGTTATGGTAATGAGTTAGTGATGTGTATCATGATGTAACAGTGACATTAGCAGTCATGTGCTGAAAACTGCAGAACAGATAAATAGTCTGGACTCAAGAGAGATATACCTACTCTGTAGTCTGTCTTGTACATAGTGTTAATAAAGCAGTTTTAAGTAACCTACCTGAGTCAGATTAGAGTTACTCAAGATAAGATGGGTCATGCAACCAACATATGAAACAGTCAGGACTCGGCTACATCAGTGCAATACTGAATTTAATTTCAGAATCAACCTTCTTTGCCCCTGATCACTAACTACACGACTTTTGTTCGGCTAAAGTAGCAAAGGTTCTGGAACCAAGGCGGGTAGGTGGAGTGAAGAATCAGATCAGCGATGATCTCACTGATTGGCAGAATGGCCAAATTCTGTTCCTACATTCCTACGACCATCACCCTTCTAACAGTGGTTAACATTTTGCTGTTAAAGGATACTGAGCATCTGAATCAGAGATACCAGTTTGTTTCAAAACTGTTATGACAGGAATGGCAATGACAACTTCCGACAAACAGAATTGTGATGGCAAATTATTAACGTGATCACTATCAAATTGAGTGCCTGACTCTCCAATCCCGCTTTGCTGTTAAATAAAGCTCTGTGCCCAACACTTCAGTTCACAAATTAGATTTTACATTAAGTAAAGCATTTCAATTATTTTAGCAGTTGTTAGGTTAAATTAAATTCTCAGTGTATTCTGAAGCAACATACTTTTAATAAGATAATTATAATTGATTAAATTATTTCCTAGATGAACAGCCGCATTGATTGCTCCATCATTTTATATCAAGAGTAACATTTCTTAAAATAATTAACATTAATCTCATCTAAAAACTATTGTTTACCAATTGAATTCTGAAATGTCATTCTAATTAAGTGTGATGGCCAGCAATAAAAATCAAACTAACCACTGAAAGGAAGATACAAAAACAAAAATAAATGAGGAAAGGTCTCTGGGCTCATCCATGCTCAGCCCACCCAATAGATGATGCCCCGCCCTCCCCACAGACAGTGATTCTGACCCCTGGAGGAGGGAGAAAAGGGGGAAAAAATCCATTGTGACAAAATCCAGACCAAAAAAAAACAGAACCATTTTCTCTCCTTAGGTTGTCCATAAGATGCCATTAAAATGATTGGGTAAGTTCCAGGAGACCATAGTTACACATGCTGCATGATGGCTGGAATTACCTTAGATCATAAGAAATAGGAGCAGGAGTCAGCCACTCTGCCCATCAAGCCTGCTCTGCCATTCAATAAGATCATGGCTGATCTGATTGTGGCCTTAACTCTACTTTCCTGCCTGCCTACCAGCCATAACCATTGAGACCCTTGTCGATCAATAATCTGCCTTGAATATATTGAGTGATCCAGCCTCCACTGCTTGCTGGGGAAGATATTTCTTTCCTTTCTCTACCCATTTTCTTGTGGAATTGCAGATTGAAATGTGTTGACAATATGCTCTGAAACGTCACTGCTCATTTTTTACACTGCTCTGATTAACCAGCAAATAAAGCGCGATGCTTAATACATCTGTCAAAAATTAGGAGGAGCTGTTGAAAGAATTTTCTCGTTTGTGCCACAAAGTTGGTTGTGAGAACTTCTGTTTGTGGCTGGAGTACATCATTGCTATGGATGGTGGATGGGCCCAGACAACAATGCAATTGATCTCAGAGCAATCAATGTGCTTAAACTCTTTTTAGTGTTTAGTTTGAAAAAAAACCTGGGACATCTTCCATCGGCACAGTGGCATTGTGGGGGTGGGGGGACCTCTGCATATCACCGATCTTCTCCATGTGCCCTCCAGGCAGACACTCTGAAGGAGACCGAGGAGCCTGCCATTATTATGCGAATAACCTCAAGGCTATAAATCAACCAGTGTCAGGAGAAAAACTTCAGGACAGGCAATATTCCCACCGTGACAAAGCAAGCATCTCAATTCCATATAAGTAGCATGGCAGGGCCAATTAAGCAGCTCCCCAGCAGCTGTTTAACATCACCAGAATCTCATATTGAGGCAACACTTTTTGTGGAGTAAACAAAATGATTCACTGAGGGATAAACAGACAAATAAAGCTGATGGGTTTTTAGAAGTGAGGCAGAGAGATTTGGGGAAATGGTGCAGTGCAGGGGGTGTTGAAAAGAATGGAGGACTTTGAGGGAGGGGGCAGGAGGCTGGGCTGAATCAGGAGCTGGAAGAGTTATTCTGGACATAAAGAGTGGGAGCCTCGATAGGACAAGACAACACGGCTGATTTACCCTTTATAAACTGTAGATACTTTAATATTTTATCTCTGTAATGTAAGCAAAAGTAGTGACAGTTAAGATCCATTTTCCTCATTGAAATTAAAACTACTGGATAACCTTATAATGTGCTTTCACTTAATGCCAAGGCTGCAGATTATAAACTGTACTAGTTTTATACTCAGGAGTACCTGAATTTGATGTCCTGATTTTAATCTAATCCATTCATCAAGAAATGAGTGGGTTTGAGTTGGATGCCTGATTTTAAAAAAAAGACTTGCATTTATATATACATATTATATTGCTTTTCATGACCACTGGACATCTTAAAGTGCTTTACAGCCAATGAAGTACTTTTTGAAGTGTAGTCACTGTTGTAATATAGGAAATGTGGCAGCCAATGTGCACTCAGTAAACTCCTACAACTAGCAATGTGATAGTGACCAGATACATTGTTTTAGTGATATTGATTGAGAGATTAAATATTGGCCAGGATACGAGAGATAACTCCCCTGCTCCTCTTGGCAATACTGCCACGGGATCTCTTTACATCCACCCAAGCAGGCAGCTGGGGCTTCAGTTTAACATCTCATCCATAACATTGCACACCTTTGACAGTGCAGTGCTCCCTCAGTACTGCGCTGGAGTGTCAGTCTTGATTTTTGTGCTCGAGTGCTGGAATGGGACTTGAACCCAAAACCTTAAAAATTCAGAGATGAGAGTGCGACCAACTGAGCCACAGCTGAAGAAATTGCAGTTGAAGAAATTTCAGACTTTTGCTACTCATTTCAAAGGAGACTAAATAGTAAATTTGGAAGGAAACCCTCGCTTCCTTGGTAAAGACTGAAGTCAGGATCCATATTTTCTAGGACGCTGAGAAAGGTAAGCATAGATGGATGAAAAGGAGCCTTCATAAGAATATGCCTGAAGTCACTGTTAAGAAGAAACCATTCAAACAATTTCAGAGATAGGAAGCAAGGTCTGCAAACCGTTAAAGAGATTCTTTGTTGCTTTAATTGAATGGCCGGTTTTGGAGAGAAAACCATTTAAATCACTTCATTCTACAGAGGTTTCCAGGAGAACTACAGGCAACTGCTTTGATCCCTGTGGAGACTGATAACTTCAAAGAAAAATTCAAACTTCCAGTTAATAGTTGAAAGGATGACACAAAAAGATTTATTGTTTTAAGTCTTTTTCTGTAACAAAAAGAGGAAAAGTACCATGGATGAAACACTGTTTTATAGGTAGTTTATACTTCAAATTACAGAACAGAACTTTCCCCTTTTACTTTTAACACAACTGATAAATCTACTTTGCAGGTTTATTTTACACTGTCCCTTAAGTAGTTATTTGATTTTCCCAGACCCAGCCCAAAGTGATTCTGAGGTCTCAAGGGTTTACTACCTTTCCCAGCCTGGTAACTTATAACCCCAGACTGTCTTTCAGGGTGATTCTCCCTCTAGTGTAATCTTGGCGAATCTTCCAGTCTCATTTCAAATCTTCATGAATGTGGTCTTTTCAATCCAAACATTCTGCGTGGTGAACAGCTGAGACTTTCAACCTCTAGCTACTTTTTCTCTCCTCCAGATCCTAGCAGGCAGCCTGTGTCTGTGAGCTTTTAGGGATATCTTACAAATCCTTCTCTTCTCAAAGCCCATCTCTGTGGCAACATGAATCACATGGGCTTTGTATCCAGTTAGAATTGCTGATTGGCTATCCTTGAGACTCCAACTCTCTTTTATCTTGGAAGTAAAAGGACAGTTTCAAACATATCTGTTCACAACCCAACATTCTCAACACTGCCCTGGGAATTTGGAGACTACCTGTCTAACTACATTTAGCAGAGATGCTGCTGCCATTGTTTCCATGTGTGACCACCTTACATCTTCTTTCTGGAAAAACAACCTGGGCCTCCTTTTAATCTTAAGCAGCCATGTCACCCAGGCCTATGGTCAGGACAGGTCACATGATCCCTTTCATTTTCCCCTAAATTGAAGACACAGTCCCAAAACATAACAATCTTATAAATCTCTTTTTTTGTTCATTCACAGGATGTGGGCTTCACTGGCTGGGCCAGCAGTTATTGCGCGTCCTTAGTTACCCTTGAGAAGGTGGTGGTGAGCTGCCTTCTTGAACCGCTGCAGTCCATGTGGTGTATGTACACCCACAGTGCTGTTAGGGAGGGAGTTCCAGGAGTTTGACCCAGCGACAGTGAAGGAATGGCGATATATTTCCAAGTCAGGATGGTGAGTGATTTGAAGGGGAACTTGCAAGTAGGGGTGTTCACATCTATCTGCTTCCCTTATCCTTCTAGATTATAGTGGTTGTGGGTTTGGAAGGTGCTGTTGAAGGATCCTTGGTGAGTTCCTGCATCTTGTAAATGGTACACACTGCTGCTACTGTGCGTCGGTGGTGGAGGGAGTGAATGTTTGTGGATGGGGTGCCAACCACGAGGGCTGCTCTGTCCTTTCTGGTGTCCAGCTTCTTCAGTGTTGTGGGAGCTGCACTCATACAGGCAAGTGGAGAGTGTTCCATCACACTCCTGACTTGTGCCTTGTAGATGGTGGACAGGCTTTGAGTTTGGAGGTGAGTTACTCATTGCAGGATTCCTAGCATCTGACCTGCTCTTGTAGCCACAGTATTTATATGGCTGGTCCAGTTCAGGTTCTGGTCAATGTTAACCCCCAGGATGTTGATAGTGAGGAATTCAGTGATGGTAATGACATTGAATGTCAAGGGGTGATGGTTAGATTCTCTCTTGTTGGAGATGGTCATTACCTGATGCTTGTGTGGCGCGAATGTTACTTGCCACTTGTCAGCCCAAGCCTGGATATTGTCCAGGTCTTGCTACATTTGGACATGGACTGCTTCAGTATCTGAGGAGTCGCGAATGGTGCTGAACATTGTGAAATCATCAGCGAACATCCCCACTTCTGACCTTATGATGGAAGGAAGGTCATTGATGAAGCAGCTGAAGATGGTTGGGCCGAGGACACTACCCTGAGGAACTCCTGCAGTGATGTCCTGGAGCTGAGATGACTGACCTCCAACAACCACAACCATCTTCCTTTGTGCTAGGTATGACTCAAATCAAAGGAGAGTTTTCCCCCTGATTCCCATTGACTCCAGTTGTAACACAATATCAGATTAATTCAGTGCAGGAACTCTGATACCCTGAATTCCAACTGGTGCAAGGACAAGAGCCAATTGGAGCAGCAGTGGGAGCAGAGTGGAGCGAACCTGGGGGTGAACGGCGCCAACAGAGCTTCTCAATAAAAGCCTGTGTCTTGCACGGCCTGCTGTACATGGGAAGTCTTAGACATGCCTGGCAGTCTGGATGACCACATCTGCAGGAAGTGCCACCAGTTTGACCAGCTTGAGCGCCGGGTTTCGGAACTTGAGCATCAGCTAGAGGCACAGCAGTGCGTCCGCAAGGCTGAGAGTTACGTGGAGAGCATGTTTTTAGATGTGGTCACCCCACAGCTTAAGGAAGTGCAGTCAGAGAAGGAATGGGTGACTACCAATCAGTAGAAGGGAGGCAGGCAGGTAGCCAAGGAAAGGCCCAGGGTGCATCTCACTCAAGAACAGTTTTTCTGTGTTGGAAAACGATGAGAGTGACAGTTCCCCTGGGGAGTGCAGCCAGAACCCAGCAGCACAAGGGGGGAGGATAAAGAGAGGAAGAGCAATAGTGGCACGAGATCTAATAGTGAGGGGTACAGTCAGGCATTTCTGTGTCCACAGACGTGACTCCAGGATGGTGTGTTGCCTCCCTGGGGCCAGGGTCAAGGATGTCACTGAACGGTTGCAGGGCATTCTGAAGGGGGAGGGTGAATAGTCAGAGATTGTGATTCACATTGGTACCAACAACATAGGTAGAAAGAGGGATAAGGTCCTGAAACAAGAATTTAGGGAGCTAGGTAGCAGATTGAAAAGCAGGACCTCCTGTTGGACTGTTGCTTTTGTGTTCAATTAGAGTTGAAGTACTTGCAATTTCTGGAATGCTTTTTTTGAATGAATCTCTGGATTACTCCTGGTGCCACGTGCTAGTGAGTATAGGAACAGCCGGATAGAGCAGATGAATGCGTGGCTGAAGAGTTGGTGGAAGAGGGAGGGCTTTAGATTCCTGGATCACTCGATCAGTTTCTGGGGAAGATGGGACCTGTACAAGCCCGAAGGGTTGCACCTGAACCGGAACAGGACCAACATCCTTGCGGGGAGTTGCTAGTGCTGTTTGTGGGGGTTTAAACTAATTTGGCAGGGGGTGGATACGGAGTGGAGGTAAAGTAGGGGGTGATGTACAGACAAGTATAGAAGAAAAACCAAGTCAGTCTGGAAGCAGATCATATGTAATCAAGTTAAGGCACAAGGGAGCATGACAAGGCTAGATGGCATTTATGTTTATGCAAGGAGTCTTGTGAGTAAGGCAGATGAGTTGAGGGTATTGATTAACACATGGAGATATGATAATATTGCTGTTGCGGAGACATGGTTGAGGGAAGGGCAGGACTGGCAGCTCAATATTCCGCGGTATAGAATCTTCAGGCGAGATGGGGGTTGGGGGGGGGGGGGGGGGGCAGGGTGTAAAAGAGGTGGTGATGTTGCAATATTGGTCAAGGAGTCAATTACTGCAATAAGGAGGGATGGTATCTTAGAAGGTTCCTCAAATGAGGCCATATGGATAAAACTTAAAAACAAAAATGGGGTAATCACATTGCTGGGAGTGTATTATAGACCTCCCAACAGTTAGGGAGAGATAGAAGGGAAGATATGTAGGCAAATCTCAGAAGTGTAAAAATAACAGGGTGATAACAGTAGGGGATTTCAACTTCCCCAATATTAATTGGGATAGACAAAGTGTGAAAGGCTTAGAGGGGGCAGAATTCTTAAAATGTATCCAGGAGAGCTTTTTAAGCCAGCATGTAGAAGGTCCTACAAGAGAGGGGGCGGTACTGGACCTAGTTTTAGGGAGCGAAGCCGGGCAAGTGGTAGAAGTGTCAGTGGTGGAGCATTTCGGTGATAGCGATCATAACTCAGTAAGATTTAAGATAGTTATGGAAAAGGACAAAGATGGACCGGAAATAAAGGTTCTGAATTGGGGGAAGGTCGATTTTAATATGATAAGACAGGATCTAGCCAAGGTGGACTGAGAGCAGCTACTTGTAGAAAAATCTACATCAGAGCAGTGGGAGTCATTCAAAAGGGAAATAGTGAGAGTGCGGGTCCAAAATGTTCCCATAAAGGTGAAGGGTGGGACCAACAAGTTCACAGAACCCTGGATGTCGAAGAATGTACAGGATTGGATAAGGAAAAAAAGGGACGCTTATGGTAGATACTGAGGGCTCAAAATAGCGGAAGCTCTCGAGGAGTATAGAAAGTGCAGGGGGTTACTTAAAAAAGAAATTAAGAGAGCGAAGGGGGGGTCATGAAAAAATACTGGTGGGTAAAATAAAGAAAAATCTGAGGCGTTTCATAAATATATTAAGGGCAAGAGGATAACCGGGGAAAGAGTAGGGCCCATTGAGGACCAAAGTGGCAATCTGTGTGAGGAGCCAAAAGGGGTATGTGAGATTTTAAATGAGTATTTTGCACCTGTATTCACTATAGAGAAAGACGATGTAGTTTTAGAGATCAGGGAGGGTAATTGAGATATACTTGAACAAATTAGCAGAGAGGGAGGAGGTTTTATCGGACTTAAAAGTGGATAAATCCCCAGGCCCAGATGAAATGCATCCCAGGCTGCTGTGGGAGGCAAGGGAGATTGCAGGGGCCCTGACATTAATTTTCAAATCCTCTCTGGCCACAGGAGAGGTGCCGGAGGAATGGAGGACAGCTAATGTGGTACCACTATTCAAGAAGGGTGGTAGAGATACCAAGAACTATAGGCCAGTGAGTCTAACATCAGTGGAAGGGAAACTTTCGGAAAAAATTCTGAGGGACAGAATTAATCTCCCCTTGGAGAGACAATGATTAATCAAGGATAGTCAGCATGGCTTTGCCAGGAGGAGATCATGTCTAACAAATTTGATTGAATTTTTCAAGGAGGTGACTAGGTGTGCAGATGGTGGTAGTGCAGCTGATGTAGACTACATGGACTTCAGTAAGGCTTATGATAAGGTTTCGCATGGGAGACTGGTCAAGAAGATAAGAGCCCATGGAATCCAAGGCAATTTCGCGAATTGGATCCAAAATTGGCTTAGTGGCAGGAGGCAGGTCGAAGGTTGTTTTTGTGACTGGAAGCCTGTGTCCAGTGGTGCACCGCAGGGATGGGTGCTGGGTCCTGTTTGTAATGTACATTAATGATCTAGACTTGAATGGAGGAGGTATGATCAGTACATTTGCAGATGACATGAAAATTGGTGGTGTGGTAAATAGCGAGGAGGAAAATCTTAGACTACAGGACGATATGGACGGGCTGGTCAGATGGGGAGAACAGTGGCAAATGGAATTTAAAAAGAAAAATGTGAGGTGATGCATTTTGGGAGTATTAACAAGGCAAGAGAATACACAATGAATGGTAGAACCCTAGGAAGTTTGGAAGATCAGAGGGACCTTGGTGTGCATGTCCATAGATCCTTGAAGGCAGCAGGACAGGTAGATATGATGGTTAAGAAGGCTATGGGATACTTGCCTTTATTAGTTGAAGCATGAATACAAGAGAGGGAGGTTATGATGAAGCTGTATAAAACATTAGGCCACATCTGGAGTACTGTGTGCAGTTCTGGTTGCCACACTATAGGAAGGATGTGATTGCACCAGAGAGGGTGCAGAGGAGATTCACCAGGATGTTGCCTGGGCTGGAGCATTTCAGCTATGAAGAGAGACTGGATAGGCTGGGGTTGTTTTCCTTAGAGCAGAGAGGGCTGAGGGGGGACTTGACTGAGGTACACAAAATATTGAGGGGCATAATGGTGTAGATAAGAAGAAATCTTTCCCCTTAGTGGAGGGGTGAATAGATTTAAGGTAAGGGGCAGGAGGTTTAGAGGGGATTTGAAGAAAAATGTTTTCACTCAGAGGGATGGGGATTATCTGGAACTCACTGCCTGAAAGGGTGGTAGAGGCAGGAACCCTCAACATTTATGAAGTATTTAGATGAACTCTTGAAATGCCACAGCAAACAGGGCTACGGGCCAAGTACTGGAAAATGGGATTAGAGTAGATAGGGACGGACATGATGGGCCTAAGGGGGCTTTTCCGTGCTGTATAACTGTATGACTCTATGACAATAATAAGTAGGTTTTGAAAGCTTTTGGATAATTTTTTTTAAAGTCACCAGGAGGCTGACTACTGTATACAATCTAACTAGAAAATAGTCATTGTCAGTCTTTTAAAATCAGGTTACTGTCAGGTGATGGATTGGCACCACGACTTAGATTGCTTATTTTTTGGGATGAAGACATTCTCAGCTGAGTTACTGAGGCTGCCCTGAGTTACTGCTCCTAAACATTTCAAGGAATCATTTTGAAAGCGCAATTTTTAAAAAGTAAGTTACATCTTAAAATGCTGCCTGATTGCGCAGGTTCATGGCACATTAGCATTTGGTGATATGCAAATGAATTTCAATGGAAACCCGCGGGAAACACTTTTCAAAGCAGCCGCAATCTTGGGTACAATATTTGTCAGAATCGCCAACTGTGCCCAAAATGGAATCTCTAGCCCTCAGGCTTCACATTCTGTCAAGTTAATGCTGAACCTAAAATTAAAGATAGCTTCAATGATCCTTCCTCTGGTTTAAGGCAACTTTCATATTGATAGTTTTTAAATAAAACTGCGCAAAGATATCCTGATTCAATAATATATCTTAGCAAAGTAATTATGCATTTATGAATTCCACTGCAGCACAACCGCACCCCCAGGCTAATCGTTTTTGATTTGAATTGACTTTGCAAACTAGATTAATGACCTTGTACCTTCGAACAGAAAATTAAACATAAGTCAACCTAAGAGAACAGATAAGATTTGTTCAGAGCAGTTTTCAATTTATGAAGCACCAAGAGTAATGCTTACCCGGTTATTAGAATGCCATCTCTGTACAATGATGCCAGTATTCATTTTCAAAGCTAGGTCAAAGTACAACAACTTTTTTCCACAACACTCACTCATTGTAATAATTTCATTTGTGCTAACAGTGTAGTAATTCCTAAAAAAAAATGTAGGTGTTCTTCTGGGGGAGATTGGGCATGTTAGATTCTGGCTTGGAATTCATGCCCCAAATTTGTTTGCCCAAAAAACTGGATGCACTGTTGTTCAATTTCTCCTGAATCTCATAACTACATGAGGCAGTTGAGTTGGATATTAAGAGATAAAGGAAGAATGCAGCTCGGGCTATCTAAACACATCCTTGGAATAGTGAAGGTCGTTTCATAAAACTACTAGTCCAAAAGCTTGGGTGAAAGGCTGTCATGATTACCTCATTACAGTGACTACCTTATTACAGCAATCTCCCTTATAAATGTTTGTTATAAATGTATGATCTGTTTGCCTACATAACTGTCACTTTACTCAATGTAATTCATTGTATGTAAAATGCTTTGAGACAAGATGTGATAAGGCTCTAAATAATTACAGAAAACGTCTGTTGAAGGGTCATGAGGACACGAAACATAAACTCTTTTCTTCTCCGCCGATGCTGCCAGACCTGCTGAGTTTTTCCAGGTAATTCCATTTTTGTTTTGGATTTCCAGCATCCGCAGTTTTTTGTTTTTAGCACAGAAACATGCTATTTGGTTGAACCAGTTGGTCTGTCAAACTGTTTAAGTTGCACTCGATACTCGTTGGACCCTACTTCATCTGCATATCCTTCTAGCCATCTGCATACGATGGCAGAGGCTTCATTTTTTTCATATAGGTGGGACCATTGTTGAAAATCTGTGATCATTGATCAGTACTAATTCATAATGGTCAATTTCCCCTTACCTCATCCAATCAGCCTCTGAATTGTAATCAATATGCTTCAATTTTTCTGAGGAGGCAACGAAGGGCAAAGGAAATTTGGCAAGGCCAGGAATGTAAACATCCTGTTGAATTTAACAGCATGTAGGGCCTTATGGAAATCTTTTTCTTCTATTTCCTGCCTGGAAGCCAGACACATTGGAGCCTAGATAGCTGAAAGCACAGCCATTAGTAGTGGGGTAAAACAAGTGCTGGAAACGCAAGGGACCAGACTTTGAGGAACAAAGAGTTCTTGGAAGTTTCCCCCGTACCCCACCACTTTAATTATTACTGCCTCATATGAAACAAACGGCAGATAACTGGAAAAACATGCTGGAAATATTCAGCAGATGTAGCAGCTTCTCTGGAGAGAGAAACAGAGTTTACATTGTCAGGTCAATGACTTTTCATCAGAACTGCAATCTAAAGTAACATCTTTCAATCAAAGTGTTGGTAGTTATGTTTGGATGCGAGTCTTTGTAGGTATGTTTTGATTATTTGCTTCATGAAAATAGTTTTGGATTTCTCAGTAACAAAGCATATTCTGCAGGTTAGAATTGCGTAATCAAAACCTCCCTCTGAGTTCTGTAACTGTATCGTGGACAAACACAAAAGAACAAAGGACCGAGCAGAGGGAAAAGAATGACAAAAAAAAGGCAAGTTTACAAGTGGGGGTAAACATAAGGACACTGACATCCAAATCTATGGACAAACAAAACAGAAACAATGTGGTGGGGCAGGGGATGGGGGAGTGGAGAATACAGACAAAGTTGAAAAACCAAGAAAAAGCTTAGGGAAAACAGCTTAAAATGAACAGGTTCACCACCGAGAGAGTGAATTATCAAAGGGCAATTTTGCTCTGGGGGGCCACTCAGTGCGGAAAAACTCCTGAGTTGACATTTGAAAATTGATCAGAGCACACATGAGCAGAGCAAAATTAGATGGTAACGGAGAACACGCAGATTAGAAATTCAGCATCTATCAAGTATGCAAGGTGACAGAAAGTGGTCCAGGTTTCCAAGAATGACTGACGCAGACAAGAAGATTTGACCTGAAGCTTCAGAAATCCCAGCAGGGACAAGGTGCCAGTGTGTGCAAATGATGATGGATTAGTTGGAGAAAACTGCTGACTCTTCAGCCATTTTTCACCAATCAGTCGCAGCGATTGAGTAACAGGTTGGAAGGGCTCTCTCCGTTTCTCATTCTCATTTTCGCTGACTCACTCAAGGACATTTATCTGACATGTTGCTCAACATCACAGGAAAACATAAGCATCTAAAGTATCACAGAATGAGCAAAACCTCTGAAGATTACCATGCCCATTCCTTTCGCTGGCTAAATAAAGTCTAGTTGTCATGAGGCTATTGGTCCAGCCAGCACCATCTCCTGAGGAAAGGTTCTGCAACGTTTCCCCTGGTTCCCCCCAAATTAATCAAAACTCCATTTTACCCAATTAATTTATTCTACATCCTAAGCCAGCACGGCGTTCCCACACAGGAACCTTCCATGCTGCTGTATTTGCTCATTTATTTCTATACTTACTTTTATGCTCCGGCAACTTGTTTCTAAGTAAAAGTATCCTTCCAGCTGTTTTTTTAAAAAGGGCGTTAATTGACATTTTATTGGATGTTTCGCTTGGAAATTGACTCTTTGTGTGAGTTAGTCTGTCGGGAGAAAACCCTCCCAGCTGCAAACTCACTGAGGCTTGTCAAGGCATTCTGCATGGAATCCCAGAGACCCCAGGGTCCCAGTTCTTCTCTTCATATATAAATGGACATGTGTAATTTTTTTCAGACTCTCCAAGCGTTTAACAGTGCCATTAAATCTACAGAAAGGCTTAGTTGCAAACATAATTGTCTATTTTCTGTCAGCTCTCCAGTTCTTTTGGATTCATTACGATTGAGACACAAAAATCCAAAGAGTCTTTAATTACAGTCCCCATATATACTGTCTGCACTCATCAAGGTCACTGCCTGCATCGTGCAAATGGTACTAAATTATTTGACTTTAACGTAGGCATCAATTATAAAGATGCCACTTCGAACACCTTAGGCCCGATTTTAATCCTGTGCAAAGGGCTTTGAGCAAGTTAAAAATCTCATCTAGTGGGTGTTGAATGAGTGAAAATTGAGCTTTTTAAATGAGCCAGTTATTTTAAGCAGCTGTTTTTTTTTTTGATTTTTTTTCCCTTCACATATTTCTGAAACCTGGACACTGCACAGCACAGGCTGCAAGGAAAGAGATAGAAATATTGATCTTTTCTTTATAACTTTTTCTTTTCCATTGCATGAGCAATATTTAATGGAGACAACAGCGGTTTTGCCCACTGGCTGGAGACCTGGCAAGAGCCCTTCATTGCCTCCTTCTGGGTATGCCCACCTCAGTGCCCCTCAGGTATTTAACTGGTCAGAGGCTGGTCTTCCCCAGAACCAACAGCCCTGGGGGTGGAAATCCTGCCTCCTCAGAGCTGCTGCCAGCCATTCAGAGACCTGTAGCTGTGCATTGCTCAGATCGCCTCGACTTTTAAAAATATTAAAAATAGAGAAAAAAAAATCCCTTACATGTCCCCTCATGTGACAATGAGTTGGGACATGTTCATAATTTACATAACAACTTTATTACAATTTTTAAATTCCTACATGAAACCTCATCCCGCCGCTGGATGAGGTTTCATGTTTTTTCTATTACCCGCCGGGGCTCCTGGCCGACCCGACAACCTTAAGGTTGGACGGGCAGGTCCTTTAATTGTTTAAATGATCCTGTCAATGGCCTCAATTGGACATTGACTGGTCGGCGGGTGAGCAGCTGATTTTGCTGCGCCCCCGCCTTCCTGAAAATTTAAATGGGGCGGGGTGATGTCGGAGGTTCCGCCCAATGTCATCCCGCGTCATTTTATGCGTCGGCGTGCGGGCCCCGGCCCATGTGTGAGTGATGGTGGGATGGGGGTCATGGACTGGGGGTCACAGGGGAGGGGAGGGAAAGAGGAAGCAGGGCAGCAGCCACCCCTCCCCACCCCACCTCCCAATGTTGGGTCCTTTCATCAGGCAAGTGCCTTTGACTGAGGAACCACCTACCCCCCAGGAGTTTGCAAGCAATCCTGACAGGGTTTGCTTTTCAGGCTTCCCACTTGACAAGTCCCCTGCCAGTCACTGGGTGAATACCAGTGGCAGTGGGGTGAGGCTCTTTAGAGAACATTAATTGCCTCAATTAGGGCAGGGCGGTGATGCTGTCCACAAGCTTTCTTACCCCAGACTTAAATAGGCCAGGGGTGGGAAGGCACTGGGGTCCCCGCTGTTGTAAGGGTTTGTTCAGTAGGTCTCATGGAAAGGTTCAGAGGCTTGTAAGGTTGAACAGTAGTGTTCATTGGTAACAAATAACTATATGCATATACACAAGGTATAGCCAAACCTGGCAGCTAACTCCATGTTGACTCCTACTCAAATCTCTCCATACAACTCTGTCCCTTGTCTACTGTCATGTGTCTCTCTACATTATACTGTGGGAAGTACTGTTCACCAGTCCCATATTAACTCTTGCTATGCCGAACACCCTTATACTACACCTCCCCCAAGTCTTTACCCAACATATTTGCTGTATAATCTTTCTTTACATGCTCCCCCGTCTCCCCACCCTTCACCCCACCCAATTCTCTGACTTTAGAAATTCAGACAGTCTGGAGGCTTGACAATTCTTCCAGGTCGTATTGTAGTCACATTTGGAGGAGCGGCAGGCTCCATTGCTTTGGGCAAACTTTGTTGGCCTGGAGTTGAAAACGCAGTATTCTGTGTTTCCGGCACTTGGTTGTCTCCATCTGATTCACTCTTTGCACTCCTTCATGTTGAATTTCTCTTTAGGAACCATCCGTCTTCTGTGGATTTCACTTGCTTATCCCATTCTTTCCGGAGGGAATGTTCACTCTGTTCATTCATAGAATGGACTCAGGCTTTCTTTTTCTGGGGCTCAGCCAAGTTCTTCCCAGAAGCTGATGTTTCAAAACTGGAACCTTCATTTCCATTTGTTTCACAATTTCACCCCGATATTTGTTCACTCTCTTATTTTCCAATTCTTTTTCAAGGTTATTATTGTTTTCATTCAGCTCTGCCGCTCCCTCTGGTGAGTTCAGCTCTCTTTGTTTCTGAGTTTTCTCATTGTACAAACACAACAACTGCACCTGGGCTTTCAGTTCACTTCAGCATCTTCCTTCCAGGGTTACTGACTGCTCCTTAGACTCTTTCAATTCACTCATTGGATCCTCAATCTGTTTGTTAGACTTTTCCTTGTCTGCTTTAAAGTCTGGACTTGCTCTGCCACACTGTGCATCTCATCTTTCATGTACTTCAGATTGGATCAAAGTTCAAGAATTTCACCAGTTTTGAATGTTAGTTCCGCATTCAGCCATCTGTTCAGATTCATCAGCAATTCCTTCAAGCTCACATAAGAACATAAGAACTAGGAACAGGAGTAGGCAATTCAGCCCCTCGAGCCTGCCCCGCCATTCATTACGATCATGGCTGATCTCATTTCGGCCTCAACTCCAATTTCCCGCCCTCTCCCCATAACCTTTCAACCCGTCACTAATTAAAAATCTGTCTATCTCCACCTTAAATTTATTCAGCGTCCCGGCATCCACTGACTCTGAGGTAGTGAATTCCACAGATTCACAACCCTCTGAGAAAAGTAATTCCTCCTCATCTCTGATTTAAATCTACCACCCCTTAGCCTAAAACTATGGCCTCTCATTCTAGAATGCCCCACAAGGGGAAACATCCACTCCATGTCTACTTTGTCTATCCCCTTTAGCATCTTATTTAACTTAATTAGATCTCCTCTCATCCTTCAAAACTCGAGCGAGTATAGGCCTAAACTGCTCAATCTCTCCTCATAAGACAAGCCCCGCATCTCTGGAATCAATCTAGTGAACCTCCTCTGAACCACCTCCAGTGCAACCACATCCTTCCTCAAGTAAGGGGACCAAAACTGCGCACAGTACTCCAGGTGCGGTCTCACCAATGCCTGGTACAGTTGCAACAACACTTCCCTATTTTTATACTCTATTCCTTTAGCAATAAATGCCAAAATTCCATTTGCCTTCCTTGTTACCTGCTGTACCTGCATACTAGCTTTCAGCGATTCATGCAAGAGGACACCCAGATCCCTCTGCACTGAAGCGTTCTGAAGTTTCTCTCCTTTAAATAATAAGTCGTCTTTTTATTCTTCCGACCAAAATGGATAACCTCACACTTATCCACGTTAAACTCCGTCTGCCAAATTTTGGCCCATTCACCTAACCTGTCCATATCCATTTGTAAATTTCTTATTTCTTCATTGCAACTTACTTTCCCACCTATTTTGGTGTCATCTGCAAATTTAGCTATACTACCTTCTATTCCTGAATCCAAGTCATTAATATAGATTGTAAATACTTGGGGCCCAAGGACCGAACCCTGTGGCACCCCACTAGTTACAGCTTGCCATCCAGAAAAAGACCTATTTATCCCGACTCTCTGCTTTCTGTTGGTTAGCCAATCCTCTATCCAAGCTAATATATTACCCCTAACTCCATGTGATCTTATCTTGTGTATTAATCTTTTGTGCGGCACCTTATCAAAGGCCTTCTGGAAGTCCAGATATACGACATCTACAGGATCCCCATTATGCACTTTGCTTGTCACATCTTCAAAGAACCCTAGCAAATTAGTCAAACACGATTTACTCTTTATAAAACCATGCTGACTCTGATGAATTGCATTTTGACTTTCCAAATGCCCCATTACTACTTCCTTAATAATGGATTCCAACAATTTCCCAATGACAGACGTTAAACTAACTGGTCTATAGTTTCCTACTTTCTGCCTCCCCACCTTTTTGAATAAGAATAGAATTAGCATCATTCCAACCCACTGGAACCTTTCCAGAATCCAGGGAATTTTGGAATATGATAGCCAATGCATCCACTATCTCCACTGCCACTTTCTTTAAGACCCTGGGATGTAGGCCATCAGGTCCTGGGGACTTGTCACCCTTTAACCCCAATAGTTTTCTCAGTACTTTTTTTCTAGTGATGGTGAATGTTCTAAGTTCCTCCTCTATACCCTCTGCACTACCTGTTACTATTGGGGTGGTACTAGTGTCCTCCACTGTGAAAACTGAGGCAAAACATTGATTAAGCGTCTGTGCCATTTCTGCGTTCCCCACTATTAACTCCCCAGCCTCATCCTCCAAGGGACCAACATTCACTTTAGCTACTCTCTTTCCTTTTATATACTTGTAGAAGCTTTTGCTATAGTTTTTACATTTTGCGCTAGTTTTCTTTCATAATTTACCTTTGCTCTATTTGTTATTTTTTTAATAACCCTTTGTTGATCTTTAAAAGTTTCCCAATCTTCCAGCCTGCCACTGACCTTTGCAATTTGGTATGCCTTAGATTTTGCCTATATGATATCTTTAACTTCCTTGCTTAGCCATGGATGCTTTTCCCCCTCTTACCATCTTTATTCCTCATTGGGATATATTTTACTTGGGAGGAATTGAATATCTCCTTAAATATCTGCCACTGTTCATCAACTGTCCTACCTTGTAGTCTTCCTGCCCAGTCCACTAAGGCCAAATCTGCCCTCATAACTATGTAGTTACCTATGTTTAACTCCAGAACACGCGTGTGTTCTGTACTTTTACTTTTGCTAATTGTTTCTGAGACTACTCATGTTTCTTTGTGAGAATTCCTACTTTCTTGAGTAACTGTTCAACTTTTTCGTGACATTCTAGATTCTTGATTTTCATTTCAGCCATTTCACCTTTCAACAATTCAGTGGTTCCCAGGACGTTAGAAGCATCCAGTGCTTTTCCTTCTAGTTCCTTGATCTCCAGCTTCAGATTTATATTTTTTGATCTTATTTCTGTATTTTCTTTCTCCGTCTGCAGCAGAGCTTTTTCCTTGTTCTTCATTTTGGTTCCACTGTTGGCCAGGTCTGCCTCCAGTGAAACCTCAACTTGTTTCAGTTCTATATTCATGCTACCTGTGGCTTCATTATCCACTTGCAGCTTGGAACACTCTACGACTTTCAGTCAGCTGCCTGCTGTTGCTGTTTGGGTTATGTGTCAGCATTTTCAAAAAGTTCTATACTTAAGCCTTCCAGCTGTTTCTCAGCCTCCTCTTTCATCTGCACTAAACACCTTGACTCTGGTCATGAAAGGTGCTATATAAATGCACGTGCACAAAATACTGGGACCCAATTAATGAGGAGACAAGCTGTGATTTTCCAACATAAAGGCAAGCGAGAAATGCCCTTTGTTGTCCTGCTAAGACCCAGGCAGGAATATGAAGGCAGCTATTAGACCATAAGACCATAAGACATAGGAGCAGAAATTAGGCTATTCGGCCCATCGAGTCTGCTCCGCCATTCAATCATGGCTGATAAGTTTCTCAACCCCATTCTCCTGCCTTCTCCCCGTAACCTTTGATCCCCTTACCAATCAAGAACCTATCTATCTCGGTCTTAAATACACTCAATGACCTGGCCTCCACAGCCTTCTGTGGCAATGAATTCCATAGATTCACCACTCTCTGGCTAAAGAAGTTTCTCCTCACCTCTGTTCTAAAAGGTCTTCCCTTTACTCTGAGGCTGTGCCCTCGGGCCCTAGTCTCTCCTACTAATGGAAACATCTTCCCCACGCCCACTCTATGCAGGCCTTTCAGTATTCTGTAAGATTCAGTCAGATCCCCCCTCATCCTTCTAAACTCCATCAAGTATAGACCCAGAGTCTTCAAACGTTCCTCATATGTTAAGCCTTTCATTCCTGGGATTGTTCTCGTGAACATCCTCTGGACCCTCTCCAGGGCCAGCACATCCTTCCTGAGATACGGGGCCCAAAATTGCTCACAATATTCTAAATGTGGTCTGACCAGAGCCTTATAAAGCCTCAGCAGCACATCCCTGCTTTTATATTCTAGTCCTCTCGAAATAAATGCCAACATTGCATTTGCCTTCTTAACTACCGACTCAACCTACAAGTTAACCTTAAGAGAATTCTGGACTAGGACTCCCAAGTCCCTTTGCACTCCAGACTTCTGAATTCTTATTTCACCCCTCTCCTAACTATACTCAGTTCTGTTGAAGGGTCATGTGGACTCGAAACGTCGACTCTTTTCTTCTCCACCGATGCTGCCAGACCTGCTGAGTTTTTCCAGGTAATTCTGTTTTTGTTCTGAATTCTTTCTCCATTTAGAAAATAGTCTATGCCTCTATTCTTCCTACCAAAGTGCATGACCTCACACTTCCCCACGTTGTATTCCATTTGCCAGTTCTTTGCCCATTCTCCTAACCTGTCCAAATCCTTCTGCAGCCTCCCCGCCTCCTCAATACTACCTGTCCCTCCACCTATCTTTGTATCATCTGCAAACTTAGCCAGGATGCCCTCAGTTCCTTCATATTAAATATGTCCTGCTACCTTCAACCACAACCTAAATAATGTCTAGGTTAAGAGATGTGGGGTGTGAAGTATTTTGCCTACCCTTCATCAAAGCCATAAAATGTAACTCGGACAGACTTAATAAAGGGCTGGTGATCAGCTCCAGCAGATAACCGCCCATGCAGTGAAAGCACAAAAAGTATGCTGTATTATTTCTAATTGATTCTATCAATTAACAGGGGAATGGGCAAATCTTATAAACAAGTAGAGCTGCACTTTTCAATGAGTTTTTTTATATTTATGCCTTCAGGAACCAAGAAAATAATTTCGAAGGGAAAAGATAGACAGCAAGACAAAGAGGGCATGTTGCACTGAGAAATGATTCATAACAAATTTTAATTTTCTTTAATGATATATGAATATGGAAATGGAGAAACTCATTGACAGCAACTAACCCTTAATGTTCTTATTTCTCTGTAGTAATCAGAAACTGCAGCTTGTAAATGTTATCATTATCACAGGTAATAACATTGCATAATGGTTTTAACACTACCATAAAAAGTTCTGGTACCATTGCGGACAGACTGTGCCACCTGGAATCAGTGATGCTACTCACTTGACTGCAGCGACTAATTGATCACTCTGTAAAATCAGCACACAAATAGTTTGGTGTCGCTTAATGAGGAAAGTTGCTCTAATCCTTTTAATTAGGTGGACACGCTTTCTTATATCGAGAGACGATTTGGGACTCCACTAGTTATGATAGAACTGGACGCTTGAATGGAAACCATGACTTTGAATCTCAATCCTGACATAGGCATACACTAAGGCTTTTCTCTTGTGAGTTTTCCCTGCCTTGGCTAAATTACTTTAAACCCAAGTCATGGGAAAGAGTGCTGGGAAGGGAGTGTCTTTCTATATCAAGAAGTGGTATTGATAATATCTGTGGAAATGTTCACAGTCTCCATATCACCATCATTATCACCTGCCCAAAATCCATAGCATCATCACGCCAAGTGCATAATGATAAGAATATCCCTTTAAAGTTGGCCTTTGTATGTTTGTTTCTAGCTGTGTCATGAACCTGTTCCATTAATTAACAGCTTTTCTATTTCAGGGCATTGCTCTATGCTATTTACATTCCGACACTGTACTGCTGGCTGTTCACTTTCTAGTAAGCAATTTCTTTTCTCACTTGGTTTAATACACTCAGCTATGCTTTTGATAAAATGTACATATCAGCTTTACTTTATCTTCCTCTTTCTTAGATGACAGATTCTTCTTCGTTTCCTTTTGTATGGATTTAAAAACTTGCCCTCCCTCAGATATCAATGCTATTACATTACCTGATAGTCATAATGACAACTTGCATTTATGTAATGTCTTTAATGTAGTAAAATGTCCCACAACACTTCTCAGCAGCTACATCAAACAAGATATAACACCAGGCATCAGAAAGAGATACTGGAAGTTAACAAGAGCTTGGTTGAAGAGTTAGCTATTAAGGAGAGTCTTAATAGAGATGTTTAGAGAAAGATATGCATTTATATAGCAGCGTTCATATCTTCAGGATGCCCCAAAGAACTTTACAGCTAATGAAGTACTTTTGAAGTGTAGTCGCTGTTGTAAGGTAGGAAATACGGCACATTAAATTTATGCACAGTAAGCTTGCACATACACCAATGTGTAATGTTCCAGTCTATTATGAACTTTCAGTCAATATTTTAAACTTTTGAACATAAGCAGACTATTAAAATGGCCTTGGCAAATCCATGTGACCATTGGCATTCTGAGCTCCTGACAGTCCTGAGTCTCAAGAAAATACATAATTAAACATAGACATTCACAGTCATCTGGGGAATTCACACATGGCCTTGTTTAAGCAGAGAGGAGCACAGTTAACGTTTCGAGTCCGAATGACCATTCAACAGAACTAAGTAAAAATAGAAAAGAGGTGAAATATAAGCTGGTTTAAGGCGGGGTGGTGGGACAGGTAGAGCTGGATAGAGGGCCAGTGATAGGTGGAGATAACCAAAAGATGTCATAGACAAAAGGACAAAGAGGTGTTGAAGGTGGTGATATTATCTGAGGAATGTGCTAATTAAGGGTAGAAAGCAGGACAAACAAGGTACAGATAGCCCTAGTGGGGGTGGGGTGGGGTGAAAGAATCAAAAAAGGCTAAAAGGTAGAGATAAAACAATGGATGGAAATACATTTAAAAATAATGGAAGTAGGTGGGAAAAGAAAAATCTATATAAATTATTGGAAAAAAAAAGGTGGAGGGGGAATCAGAAAGGGGGTGGGGATAGAGGAGAGAGTTCATGATCTAAAATTGTTGAACTCAATATTCAGTCCGGAAGGCTGTAAAGTGCCTAGTCAGAAGATGAGGTGCTGTTCCTCCAGTTTGCGTTGAGCTTCACTGGAACAATTTGAGCTGCTTCCTCAGTGGTAATTTTAAGTCATCATGTTGCTGAATTATGCAACCCTTTCTTCAGTCACTTTAACAATTGCAAATGCACTCAAGTCAAATCCAGCTGCCTCTGACAATGCCATATAAATGGATTAAATTGCTTATTGTATTATATCATTGAGCATTTCTTAAAGGAGCAACAGTCAAAAAGTTAGTGACATGGGGCCCGAGGGAAGGCTATCTATTTTACTGACCCAAACACACTGACCATTCAGCTAAAAACCCTCAGGTGCCTTTCATGTTAAATCAGTGCAATAGTGAATCCTTATGTCCACTGTCTATTCCAATTCATATGAAACATTGGGATGTTTTCTCCGAGTTTCTGCCAGAAGGTCCTGATCATAGAGATAATGGTCAGAGGAAGAGATATGTTTGGACAGAGGGAAAAAAAAATCTGAGCATTCATTTCATCTCAGCCAAAAAGAAACAGACTTTCATAGGTTTTGAATTAAATTTTTATTGCTCTGTCCACCCATTTGCCTTTTAATGTTTTTCTCACAGTTTGTACAGGATGTCATTCCCCAGCCTTGTTATGCTTGCATAGTCCTTGCATGCTGTAACACATGGTAAGCTTGTATATACAAGATGAAGAAGAACAGTATGTGCAATTCCCTGTTTACAAGAACAGGCAGCGGACACGTAAAATTCCTAGTGTCATTTAAGCAACAGCAAAATGCTGCTTAATACATCAGCTAATCTCTCAGGGATCAGCATGTCAATGAGAAGTGCAGTTTGTCTCTCTGAGGCCCCAGTTGTCAACAATTAAAATGTAGATAGGTGGCAGGTACATCTCAAGATTTTCAAAATATATTTCAAAGACTGCTCAATCCTTAATTGCTTCAATCTGAAGCATTACCAAACCGTGTTCAAAGTGGACGTCATGTCATTAAATTCAGCAATAGTGCAGCTATATGATTGGTCCCTCGGGAACCCTGTGTATTGAAACTGGAATATTAATAGTTGACTACATTATTTTCAGATCAGTTGTTATATTTCAGAGAGTATTCAGATGTACTACATTCTATCCCATTTATGTAGCCAAGCACATTTTATCCTTTGCCATATCTTGAAATTATGCCTTTATCCCAACCACCAAATTAATATTAAATTCTTATTTGATAATATTAAATTACTTTATGGCACATGTCATTCCTCAGCCTGGGGAGAGCAGGAGAAGTGGTGGCAAGATCTCAGGTCTCCTCAGCATGGAAGAAAGACTGGTGATAAATTATCCCACCTCTGACACCTTTTCCAGGATTTTCCACTGGAGGCCTGATCAGGTGTACAATAAATATACTGCATTTTTATCACCTTCATTACATTCCTTCTGTGATGTAATACATGTGTTCTGCTATTTTCACACTGACAACAATGGACACAAAGGTACATTTCTGCCATTCGGCATGACTCAGGGTAGGGGTTTAAAATCCCAGTCCCAATCCTGGACCCCAGCTTCCAATCTTGGATAGCTGGCTCCAAACCCAGCCCCCTGTCCCCAATCGTAGACTTTTAGTTTGATCCCAGATCCAATCCTGGGCCCCTCCAGCATTTCCAATCCAGAAAGCCAGTTGGTGCAGGATAGAACTGGAGCCAATCTTTACACACGGTGTTATGAACATATAATTTCATGATTTGTATGTTTGAGGAATATAACTTTTAGTTTTGGAAATTGAATTTGAAAATTCAAGTTAAGTGGAAAAAACTTGGGGCAGGATTTTCTGACCCCAACTACCGCTGGGATTATCCAGACCCGCTGAAAGTTACTGGACTTTCAGCTGGGCTGCCGAATCTCCCCCGGCAGATCCCATCACGACATGGCTGAAAAATCCCAGCCCTAGGTTTGAGAAACTGATAAACACTCCTAAGATAATTAGCATTCAAAAGGTCAGAAGTGTGAAAGCACTGAACAATGGCTAACCCCTTTCTAAGTCTTGGTAGACATGAGGTGTCTACAGTTATCTTCATAAGGGGCTTAAGTTATTCACGTGTGTCCCAGATCAAAGAAAGATTTGGAAGCAATGGGTAAACAAGAGAAGATATTAAAGTAATCATAGGGCCAGAATTTGATGTCTTGAGGGTGGGCATGTGCCCGACCTGAACAAATGAGAAATAGTGCAAGATGACGTCAGGAGAGCGTCCTGACATCATCCCACACGCGAGCAATCTTCAGGTTGGCGGGAGCATGTGGGTGTCGGTGCCATGCCTGTCAACAATTAAAGGGCCACTTAAGGACATTCAAAAGCCAATTGCACTCGATTTCACATTGCCCGCTCATCACACGAGCAAAACAGGCAGATGGACACCCCACTTTTAACAAAACCTCATCCAAGGGCAGGATAAAACCAGCCAGCAGCAATACCAGTGTGAGTAGTGAGGAGTTTAGGAGCTAGTTTGCTGCTGGTTGCTTATCTGAACTTGACAGCTTCACCTTTGTACTGAGATTCATTCTCAGCATTCCCAGGCTTCGTTTCAGAACTCATTGGTTTCTCCAAGGCCCCCGGAGAATTTTGACTGTGTGGACATTCCAGGCACCAGACAGCCTTCCCTTACCCTGGTAATGGGGATTGTGCTCTCCGCTGGTCTGTTGAAGACCTGTTGAAGGGTCATGAGGACTCGAAACGTCAACTGTACTCTTCTCTGTCGATGCTGCCAGACCTGCTGAGTTTTTCTAGGTATTCCTGTTTCTGTTTTTGTTTTGGATTTCCAGCATCCGCAGTTTTTTGTTTTTATATATATTTTTGTTTTTATTATTAAAATTGAAGTTACTTAGTTGAAATCTCTATCTGGGAAACCCTAGGTGTGCCATATTGCTATGAGGATAGATTGCAGAGAGACAGTCTTTTGGTTTGGGTTTATCTCTGTGTTTTTCTCACAGAAATAACAGTTAGCTTGGGATGTTATGAGAAAGCAGTGGTGTATCTCAGTCAGAACCAGGGGTATAGAGGCCATTGGGAACCAGGGGCGTTCCTGAGTTGGGGGCACTAAGCAGAGATTTCGAGTGGGGCCCACGCTCAGAATGAAAAGTCTGAGTTCATTAGAAGTTAAAAATTGTCCGATCTGTCTGGTAAACCTAGTGGAAAAATCACCAATGGAATCCTCACTGAGAGAGCTCTTGAAGTCTAAGTGTCAAACTGGGAAACTGAGGAGAGTCAAAATGAATTCCTTAGAACTTCTGGCACATGGTTTTAAATTTAATGGCAGGATTTTTGGCTCAGTGTGTGGGCGTGCACCCATCACGCCCGAGTGTGAAGTAAAGCACAATGATGTCAGCGGAGCGTGCCAATGTCAACGAGCATTCTTGCAATAGAGTGGTCAGCGGGCGTGTGCTGGAACCAGCAGGGTTCCCACTGACAATTAAAAGGCCTATGAAGGCTGTTAAGTTATCAATTGTCCTGTATTTTCACTGCCCGTTCAACCTAACAGTTGAAGGGCAGGCGAAAAGGTCAAGCGACCTTTGCATTTTTTAGGAAACTTCATCCATGGGCAGGATAAGGCTGCCTAAAGCAAATAAAAATAAAATAAAAAAGTTACACTTGAATTAAAAACATGTCCCTGATTATTTGATGTGTTTTATGACATTTTTATTTTCTTCATTTTTTTTAAACAGCGTTTCATCTCCCCGAGGGAGCTCCGTGCCTCAGGGAGATTGAAATGCTCTTTCACCCGCGTGCGTGAAGTTCACACTAGACCTGCTCACTCTCCTCCCCCCCCACCCGCACAGGCTGAGTGCTGCCATTCGCATTTCATGCTGGGCGGGCCTTAATTGGCCCCTGGCCCCCCCTATCACCACCCCCCCCACCCCACCCCCGGTGTAAAATCGTGGTGCGGTGCCGATAGCGGGTGGTGATCAGCTTCCTGACTGCCCCCACCAAGCACCCCTGAAAAGGGCAAATTTCTACCCAATTAAACTTTCATTTTAATTTTTTTTCAATTAATGTGACCATCGACTGCACTCATTGTTGGGAAGTAGTTCAGAATTTTGGGTTGAAAGAATGAAGGTTTATGAAATATGGTGCTGACTTTGCAGTACTTACTTTCTTTAATTATTGTACAGTAAAAATTTTTGTTTAAAACGTAATATCTTGAGGCGTAGTTCTTTCAGGTGATACTGTTCAAATTGCTTTTTAAAAACTAATGGTCTCCATCGATCATTACAACTATTATAAGGATTTATTTAGAATTATACGTTACAAACAAGCACCCTCTAAACCCAACCACCAGTTTCATTCTGATCCTATCTATAGGGGTCAAGGGAATCGCCAGTTAATGCCCATCACCTGCATACAATTGAATACAATCAATATGCAATGAATACCGAGCCCCTATTCCAGGACCCCTGCCAATGGCTCAAATCCCAGAAATTCCTGCCCCAATCCCAGACCCCAATGCCCAGACACACATTCCTGAGTGCCGGCAGCAACTCTACTTTTCCCATCACCTACCCAACATTTGCCAACAGTGATAGTGACCTTACCTCATTAAGCAATGGTTTACTGCCATCTCCCAACATAGAAACATTACACATATACACAGACACACAGGGCTGAACTTTCACTCCCAGGAGCACAGGGTTGGGAAAATTCCTGAATCTGCAAACAAGACTTGGGAGAAATTGTCCCGTTTTTGTTTTGTTCTTTGGATTTTTGTTCTGGGCGCTAATGGGAGTTGGCCCCGCCAAACCCGGAAGGAGTATAGAGGCGAAGGAGGGCCCAGCGTAGGTTACACAAATCTGTCAAGGTTCAAAGGCAAAGTTTGAGCACTGACATCCATGGAATACATGAGGAGCTACAATCCCCTAACAGGACGGTCGCACTGGTGGATCAGCAGTTGCTGGAATGGACAACTGCTTTGCACCAACAGCCAGCCCCAACGAACCCAACTGAAGACCAACCCAGGGCTGTGGAGGTTAGTGAAGAGGGTAAGGTACTGAGGAGCTCCTGTTGTGAGGCAGTAAGTTTATGGAGGTGCTGCTTTTTCTTGGAGAATCAATCAACAGTTAGGTGAGTTCAAACTGTAATAGTTGTGCAACTGCTTGTTGACACTGGAACAGATGGCCCATCATGGGCTTTCCATAGGAAAATATAATCATTGCTGCTGCCTATTCCAGAATGGCCAAACTTTCTGAAGCTTTGAGCCATATGCGATCATCTCCCGACATTCAAGATCCTCAAGACACATAAACCTTTACAGACACATTTTTATCACTATTGCACACATTTACATGCCCTCCCTCCCCACTCAGCACCCCCACTAACCCACACTCAGTCCACGGTCCACTCAGAGTCTGAGCACTGACATCCACGCAATACATGAGGAGCTGCAATCCCTTAATAGGACGGTCGTACTGGTGGAACAGCAGTTGCTGGAATGGACAACTGCTATGTACCAACAGCCAGCCCCAACGAACCCAACTGAAGACCAACCCAGGGCTGTGGAGGTTAGTGAGGAGGGTAAGTATCTCAGCACCCTCCTTCCATCTCCCCAGCCTCTCTGCCTGAGACCTCGTCTGCTCTACTTACCCCAGTGACAACGACTGCCCCTCCAGAAATACAGAGACCATCTAAGTAGGTCCCCAACGGGTCCCTTCATGCAAGCATGCTCCTCATTGCCATATAGAATGAGAGCTGAACAGCCTGCCTCCACCTCCTCCAAGGCAACACAGGGGACACTATGTAGGAGTGTATGTGAGTGCAGGGTGCCGTCTTGCCTTGATCACTAATGGGTTCATCATGGTAACACTATCACTTTGCACATATCATAATTAAGCACTTTTTATAATACATATCACAATAGTAAAAAAAAAAGTCTCAGTCTGCTTTTGTACGGTAATACCCTCAATAAGAATGTTAACGCAATGAAGGCAGCCCTTACCAGTAGCACTGAAGGCTGCACATTGAAGTCTATGTCGCATTGACTCCATCAGGAGTAAGGGTGTGCCCAAGCATGATTGGCAGTGAAAGGCTGTTTCCTTCTCTAGACCTTCAGATAAGCTGGTGTAACCAAGGGGTGCAGACTGAGATGTCCCTTGCAGTATTTCTTGTCCATCAATGAAAGCCTTTAAGGAAGGATCAATGATCAGATGCAAGGGTCAAATCCAGTTTATTAGGGGCAATTCAAGCATGAATGTTGTGTCAGAGGCAGTCATCCTTACATCAGTGTTACACAGTCACTTAAGTGGATACTCCGCATGTCAAGGTGCCATGTACGCTCCAGGGAAACATGATTGTGTGGTTTTCCCGCCACATTGGAAGCCTTGTTTTCCAGGCGGTAGAGGCTTGTGGTTTCTAAGGGAGCGGAGATTACTGGCAGCATCGTATGTTGCAGATGTTGGATATTGAAACTGGATGTCAGCAGTGAATGGATAATGTGGAAGGTAATTAACGGAGTTGTTCAAACACGGTTGTGGCCTCACCCTGCACAATATGCATTAGCTGCAGTATTGTTAGCACATGATTCATATCGGTAGGTATGGGTGTAAAGCCCAACTTCCTATTAGCAGTCTCAGTATTGTGGCCATGGTTTGAGTAGGCACAGGGTGGCGTATTTGCTGGCTCATTGGCAGCCACTAACATATATGTGCAGGGTCCAGGTTGTGAAGGACTTCTCAAGGTGTATGTGTTCATTGTGTTGAGGCCAAGGCTTATCTCTCAGATACAGACACAAAAATAAACATAATCTGATAGACACACATGAACACACAGAACCATAGATACGTACAAGCAGATGCACACACAGACATGTGTACACAGGCACACACATAAACACAATCAATCATGCAGACACACACAATCTCAGGCTGCATTTTGTGTTCACTGTCTCTCGCTAACTAATTAGCTGCTTTATTGCTGTCTGCACTTTATGTTTTATAAGTGCTGACAAATTTCTACCTCCTTGGTAAGATACGCAGCTTAATCAATGAAAGGTTACATCAAATTGCTTCAAGATCAAATGTCAAGCATGAGCCCCACATACTAAAGTAGACATGCTTTGTGGTACCCACATAAGCTAATAGATATTTTGAAATGAGATACAAAGCAGTAATCTGAGTGAGTTGATGATGTCAACAAAGTTCAACTGAGTTATGAATATTGACAGAACTGAGAGATTGAATATCCTACTTCAAACTTAGCAGGGGATCTCTGCTACTCTTTGGGTTTATCTAATTTACAGTTTATTAATGTAGAGTTTGTTAGGGTTGATGTAACCGAAGTGAAACAGTAATTATAACATTAATGATGTGTAATTCTGTAGTACATGACATGAATTATAATGTTATGATAGCGTCTCACAGTTTGTACTATTTGTGCTGGTGATTCCTATTTGTCATCCGAGGTATTTGTATGAAAATGACTATCTTTACTGAGAAGCACACACTGCTAATGATAATAGTGAAGCAGGTTTTCCTGCAATAACAACTGTAAAGTGGCAATACCATTACTCTGCACAATTCCATCACCACATCTCAATGCCGAGAGGTGCAGAGAACCAATGGGGTGAATTTCCACAAGGGTTCTCCTGCTTATCCACCCTAAATTTAGCAAAAGAACAACAGAAACCCTAGAAAGAATAAATAACACTTACACCATTTTCCTTTGTCTCATTAGGTGAGCTTTGCTATTTGTATCAGTCGTATCAGCGCAATACTTCACTCGATGGGCGCACTTCCCGCCACAATGCGCGCCCGCCGATAATTAGGTGGGAAATTAAGCCCAAAATGATGCAGTCAACAGCGATTCTACTTGGCCGGTCCACATTCTCCAGGCAGAATTCACGTTCTTGCTCAAACCTCGATCCAGAGCGGGATGAAATCTCAGTGGGGAAATAAAATAAAGAGATGTCTGGTTACTGTTTCTTTATGAGGCTTTCAGGTGCTTGATTGTGCAGCATGGACATATTTTGCAGCATTTTTGTTGTGTCCTTTAGTCTGTGGAGGTCTGCAGCTCCCTGGGACAGCTGTCTGCCTTCAGCGAGCTTTCTCAAAGCGCTCACCCACACCCTCGGTTACATCAGTGCCCACCCTCTTCTTGCCCCTGCCCTGGCAGCACTGAGCAATTAAGCGTGCACTTCACGCTGACTGGCTATTAATTGGCCAGCCCAGGTGAAATCGTGGCCGATGGCCCATTTCCCTTCCACTCCCGGGCCTGCCGATTGTGCGCGCCCGAATACCGAAAAATTCAGGCCTGTGGTTTTGCGCCCTCATGCCAATAGGTTATGATCACAACTTAAACTAATCTAGTCTACCCAGCCACTTCTCAAATCCCACAATATTCCTTTGAGATGAGAAGATGTGATATGAAAGACACACAGGTGCTGTCTGAAGAAGAGAAAGGAGTTCTCCCCGTGGATGATGTTTGTCTCTCCTTTCTTAGCTCAGGTCCGAGTGAAGAAAAGATCATCAGGTCAAGTCCGATCCTGGCCCTGCTTGGCATCTTCTGTCAGCTACTCCTGCAGCAAGACTGACGGCAAGCAGTCAAAGGAGGCACAGTGGAGAACTGAGGAATCCTGGAGAGAGGATTCCACAAAGAGTAGGAAATTGGCTCAAGATCAACGTTTTGCTGAATAAACCATTATCACCACCGACAATGGAATAAATTTGCTTGACCAATGCCTGACTGTACAAAATTTCATGCTTATCTGCCTAAAAACATGCAGCCACTCTAAGTGATAGTTAACAATTCTTATCACCTAAACAAATAACCCTTTTGCAATCCAATTTCAAACAATTTGTCAACATTCTCTTAAATGAATTACTTGGTTCCAGCACTTCAGAGCTTGGTACAGTTCGCAGAATTTTTGAACAGTCTGAATGCATTCGTATCTCACAGCTAAGGTTTTTGCAAGCCACAGCTCCCTTTATCTATATCTTTATGACTGAGTTAAAAACTGGGTCATCACTTTTCTCCATTAACCTACTGTTCAACTGTGACCCATTTATCTTTTAAACCCGTGTTCACCAGCTAAATGAGGCGTCAAATATTCTGAACATATCTAAATTGCCTTAACACTTCATACTAGTGCACCATTTCTCATGGAGTTTGAAGGAGAGACACATAATTACATGCTTGTTGTCAAAATATCTCCTCAGTTTTATTCCTTTCCATTATGCTTGCTCAGTTCAATGGCTACCCCGTCAGTTAAAAGCAAAGCTAAGAGTCCGAGCAGGGTCACAGTTGCTGTATTAGCTCATGCTATAACAGTCAACAGAATGTAGCACCATCCTTAATTGTTTAAGATTGTAAATGTTATTAAACACAAAACCTCATGAAGAAGGAATGTGTATAAAAATGTGAACATTTTCAATAAATTTTCAATGTCTGATCAGCAGGTGGCAAAGTATTTGCCTGTCACCAGTTAATGTACACCAGTGCTTTCCTAGTGTATATGCTGTAATGAGCAACTTACCTTTCCATTGGTGCAGACACTGAAAATACTTATATAAAGACCCCCCTAAAGTGGAGCGCCAGTTACAGCCATGTCATCTATTAGGAAGCTGGATACATAGGAATGTATTGAACTGGGAAAAAGAGGTATTTTGATCTACCTGGTCAGCCACAGAGTTCAAAAACAGTTCACTTTTTATATCTCCCAAGAGCCTTTCTACCTCTTGCTTGTCCAATTCAGCCTCAGTCACCTTCCTGGACATTCCATTACAAACCTGCATTGCTCAGGTATAGCAGTTGTATATCTTCCACTTTCACTCCTTTGTGCTTCACATTTCACTTCATTTAGGGTCAGTGTTAACCGGATACATCAGTTCAAGATCATACATCCATGGAAGGAATGGCCAACACTATGACCATTAGAGCTTCTGAACAGCTTCAGTGAAAACTCAGATTGTTGTCACATTGACTTTGGGATGAAGCATCTCCTCTGGTTTACAGAACCTGTTGGAGCGTGTGGATAGCAGCTTTAAGAGCCTCCTAGCACACCCTATTCTCATGCAGTGGGTTTGCTGGGGCTGGGCACCATAAGAGTAATACTGACTCCATAGAGGAGGTACCTGGTGTCTTCTTAAGGTAACAGCACACCTGCTCCCACCAACCTCTCAACCTGGGGCTCTGTGGGTATCAGACAGCCATATGCACCAACTGTAGGATAATGGAGTACGTTAGGCTAAGTCCCATTGAGGGTTAACTGTAACAGTTTGTAGTGCCATGGACAGAAGTGACATGCACTCATGTGAACAGGGACCTGATCAGAAGCTAGTAAATATGTTACAATAAAGTTAGCGGATTTTGCAGTCAGCAGTCTTTGAGAATTTATTGAAACTACTCCAACCCAACAGCACAATAGTATATGGTGACAACAGTAAGAAAAATATGGCACTATAAAAATCTCTCTCTCTACTGGAGCACTTCGAGACAGTCACAGGCCTAAATCATGCTGAAGCATGGCCAAAGTGGTACAGGAGATTTGCTCCATTTTGCAATGATTCGGGTCTCGCAGTGAAGCCAGGCTGTTAACAGGTCGTTACATTTTTGTTCGATATGGGCGACTGTGCAGAGGACATCCCAGTTACCCTGGGGCTCGATAAGGGTAAAGCCACATATGCCAAGGTTACTAAAGGTTAGGATTAAGAAAAATAGAGAAGCTTATGACAGATATCGAGGGCTCAATACGGCAGAGTCCTTAGAGGAGTATAAAAAGTACAGAAGGGAACGTAAAAGGAAATTAGAAAAGCTAAGAGAGTGCATGAGAAAACATTGGTGGGTAGAATAAAGGAAAACCCAAAGGGGTTTTTTAAATATGTAAAAGGCAAGAGAATAACTAGAGAAAGAGTAGGGCCAATTAGGGACCATTGAGGTAATCTGTGTGTGGACCTGGAAGACGTGGGTACAGTCCTCAGTGAATACTTTGCATTGGTCTTCGCAATAGAAAAGGATGACGCAGATATAGGTATAAGGATAGAGGATTGTGATATATTAGAGGAAATTAACATAGAGAGAGAGGAGGAACTAGCATGTTTAGGGCCTTAAAAGTGGATAAATCCGTAGGCCCGGATGAGATGTATCCCAAGCTGTTGAGGGAGGCAAGGGAAGAGATATCAAGGGCCCTGGCAGTAATTTTCAATCCTGTCTGGCCACAGGTGAGGTGCCAGAGGACTGGAGAACTGCTAACATTGTCCCATTATTAAAAAAGGGAGGAAAGGTTAGACCAGGAAATTACAGGCCAGTCAGTCTAAACTCATTGATGGGGAAGTTCCTAGAAAGAATTATGAGGGACAGAATATATCTGCACTTGGAGAGACATGGATTAATCAGGGATAGTCAGCATGGATTTGTTAAAGGTAGGTCATGTTTGACAAATTTGATCAAATATTTTGAGGAGGTAACCAGGAGTGTTGATGAGGGTAATGCATTTGATGTGGTCTACATGGACTTTAGCAAGGCTTTTGATAAGGTCCCTCATGGCAGACTGGTCAAGTAAGTAAGAGCCCATGGGATCAAAGGCAAAGTGGCACGTTGAATCCAAAATTGGCTGAGAGGCAGGAAGCAGAGGGTGATGGTAGAGGGATGTTTCTGTGACTGGAAGTCTGTTTCCAGTGGGGTTCCGCAGGGCTCGGTGCTGGGGCCCTTGCTGTCTGTGGTGCACATAAGTGATTTGGACTTAAATTTAGGGGGTATGGTCACGAAGTTCGCGGATGACACAAAAATCCGTAGGGTGGTAAATAATGAGGAGGATGGTAAATAGGATCAATGGACTGGTCAGGTGGGCAGAGCAGTGGCAACTGGAATTCAACCCAGAAAAGTGTGAGGTAATGCACTTGGGGAGGGATAACAAGGCAAGGGATTACACTATGAATGGTAGGACCCTGAAAAATACTGAAGATCAGCGGGACCTTGGTGTGCATATCCATAGATCCCTGAAGGTAGCAGGGAAGGTAGATAAGGTGGTTAAGAAGGCATATGGGATACTTTCCTTTGTTAGCTGAGACATAAAATACAAGAGCAGGGAGGTTATGCTGGAACTGTATAAAACGCTGGTTAGGCCACAACTGGAGTACTGTGAGCAGTTCTGGTCACCACATTATAGGAAGGATATGATTGCACAGGAGAGGGTACAGAGGAGATTTACCAGGATGCTGCCTGGGCTGGAGGGTCTGAGCTATGAGGAAAGATTGGATAGGCTGGGGTTGTTTTCCTTGGAGCAGCGAAGGTTGAGAGGGGACCTGATAGAGGTGTATAAGATTATGAGGGACATATATAGGGTGGATAGGAAGGCACTTTTTCTATTAGTAGAGGGGTCAATAACCAGGGGGCATAGATTTAAGGTAAGAGTTAGAAACTTAAGAGGGGAATTGAGGAGAAATGTTTTCACCCAGAGGGTGGTGGGAGTCTGGAACTCTCTGCCTGAGAGGGTGGTTGAGTCAGAAACTCTCGTAACATTTAAGAAGTATTTAGATATTTACTTGCGTTGTCTCAGCCTCCAAGGCTAAGGGCCAAGCACTGGAAAATGGGATTAGTGTAGTCAGATCTTTGTTGACCAGCATGGACACGATGGGGCAAATGGCCTCCTTCTGTGCTGTAGACGTCTATGAGTTATTCATGCATTGGAGATGTATTTCAAACTCCACAAGAACACCATTGTGGAGCGCGCAAAATTCAATAAACATACTCAGAGACACTGGGGAAGCATTGAAACATTTATTAAAAATTTGTACTAATTAGCAGAAGACTCTGAGTGTGGTAATCTGAAAGAGGAGATAATTCACAGTTGTTGGAGTAGTGGATGATGCATTATCAGATAATTTGCAATCTGAGATGACTTGACGCTAGTGATAGTGATGCAATTAAGTTAACAGGCTGACATCAGGAGGCAAAACCGATTGCTGTCAAAGGAGACAGAGATTGCCTGATTCCCAAAGTTACAGAATCAGTTGAATTTGTTGAACATAAAAAGGGAAAATAGAGAAACAGAGATGTGCAGCTGTCTAGACCAGCTGCTGCTGGTGTGGTAAAGAAAGACATGGAGTTGGGAATTGTCCTGCCAACGCCGCACAATGCCATTGGTGTAAAAAGATGGGGCATTTTCAGACAGTGTGTCACCATAAGAAAAATGGGCAGAACACTCAAAGAGAAAAAGTTTTAAAAGGAAACAGAGTCCATGAGGTAGAAGATTCACAAGACATTGAGATATCCTTCTCAGGAGAAATTAAAGAATTAAGCAGAAATTATTGGAGTGCAGGGATCCTGGTAGAAGGTCACAGGACAGACTTTAAACCAGATACTGGAGCAGCAGCTCCAATTCTTTCAGGTGCTGAGCCCTGGTTAAACAAGAGAGTTCTTCAATCATCCTGCAAAAAGCTACATGGACCCAGAGGGATAGAGCTGAATGTTCTGGGAGAATTAACATCCACTTTAAAGCACAGAAAGAAAGCAATTACTGAAGCACTGTACATAATTTAAGATCAGAGTTGTTCACTCTTAAGTAGAAAGGCATGTACAAAATTGAATCTAATTCACAGAACATAAGAAATTAAGAATGGTGAAGGTCAATCAGGAAACTTCAGAGCAGAATTCCCCAAGTTGTTTACAGGGTTGGGGGAGCTGAGAACAGCATATCATACAACACTAAGCCCAGAAGCGAAACCAATATGTATATATATACACCCAGCAAGGTTCCACACCCTGTACTTCCAAAGGTAAAGAAAGAAATTGATTCAATGGTAAGGCAAGAAGTCATTTCACCCATAAAAGAGCCAATGAGCTGGTGATCAGGGGTGGTACTGGTTTCAAAACCAAATGGTTCCATGTTGATCTCACACAACTCAATAAAGCTGCAAAAAGAAAAGCCCATCCAATGGTCAGTAGATGAGAGTTTAGCAAAATTAGGGAAGAGCTCAATATTCTCTAAATTAGACGCTAACAGTGGATTCTGGAAAACATGACTAGAAGAGGAGTTGAAGCTTCTCACAATGTTCATTATACCGTTTGGAAACTTCTGTTTTAACAGGTGACTCTTTGGAATAACATCAGCACGAGAGACTTCTCAAAGTACAATGTCAAATCTTTTGGAGGGCTTACACAGAGTTGTTTGCCACATGGATGGCATGTTGACACATGGGCCCTCTCAAGCTGAGAATGACATGAGAGTAAGTGCAGAGCTGAGACGACTAAAGAGGCAGGATTGAGATTCAACAGTAAGTGCAAGTTTTCATCGCCAACAATCAGGTTTCACAGTCACAGTGAGAGCATCAGGAATAAAGGTTGATCCACTGAAGACTAGAGCTATAAAAGAATTTCTAGATTCAAGGAACATCACAGAGGTTCAGGGAAATAATGAATCATGCAGCAAAATTTCTAAAAGATTAACGCTGAACGTGCCAATACGCCAGCTGTTACTCCAAAACAATGAATAGTCCTGAGAAGAGGCACATCAGATATCATTCGAAAAAAATCAAGGGGAGGTTGATGTCATCAGAGATATTAGCATATCATGACCTGGAGTGACCTACAATTATTGCAGTGGATGCATCCTCTACAGGACTGGGCACGGTACTTTTCAGGTACATGCAGGTCTATTACAGTCATTAACAGATACAGAGAGGAGATATGCAGTAATTGAAAAGGAAGCGTTGGCATCTGTGTGGGCATCAAGAAATTTCCTGACCACATCCTTAGTCTTCACATAATGATAGAAACAGGCTACAGGAATTTAGACACGTTATTGGATTTGACAGAGTTTGCAGCGATACCATCAAGAGTTCAAAAATTTAAATTAAGATTGATTTGATACACACATAGGGCAGAATTTTCCCGTTGTCATGCAGGAGCGCGCCCCGCACGTCTGTGCTTAAGATGATACGTGGTGACGTCGGGCGAATGTCCCAAAGTCACCGTGCGCCATCGCGATATTTGGCTGGGCAGGCGGGCGATGTCTGACGCGCACCCGCCATAAATTAACGGGCCACTTAAGGCCCTTAAGTGTTCAATCGATGCTGATTTTTCAGCGCCCGTGCACTCTTCAGGTCAGCGCACAAGCGCAATGGGCAGGCGGGTAGGACACATTTGTATTAACCTCATCCACAGGCGGGATAAGAGGGCTCACTGGGATTGTGAATATGCACAGCCAACTATTTATTGTTGAAAGTTTTTCAAACTTGCCTGTGTGATCTGCAGTACTTCAGAACGCATCCCAGCTGTTTTTTCTGGACTCTTAACCCTCAGGTCCGCTCTCTACAGTGAGGAATCTTATTTGGGCCTGCATGTTTCAGGAAGCCTTCCCTTAGCCTGGGAATAGGAGCTGAACTGTCCACTGGAGGCACCTCCTCTGAGGAGGAAGGGAGGGCTGGAAGGGGAAGGAGGCCAGGAGTGCACAATCAGCCTGCAGGGGAGCCACCTTTGGGAGGCCAGGCGCAGGCACAAGGGGTGCAGGGCCAAGAGGTAGTCCAAGGCGGAAGGGGCCGCAGAAGACGCCACTATCCTGCTGCCAGGGTTTACAGGCGGCGAAGCTGCTACCTCAATATGTCTGAGGTGCAGTGCCGAAGGAGGATCCGACTCTCAAGGGAGACAGTCAACTATATCTGTCAGATGATTGGGCCTGAGATCTCCGCTAACTGTGTGGGTGGACACACCATGCCAGTGGCTCTGAAGCTCACAGCTGGCCTCAACTTCTAGGCCTCTGACTCCTTCCAGGGCTCGGTGGGTGATCTTTGCAGAGTCTCCCAATCAGCTGTCCACACTTGTGTCAAGCAGTTTACAGACGTTCTGTTCAGATGGGCATTGACCTTCATTCACTACTGTTGGGACCAGGTAAGTCAGAGCCAGAAGATTCGTGGCCATTGCTGGCTTCCCCCGTGTCCAGGGTGCTATAGACTGTACACATGTGGCCATCAAGGCGCCAGCAGGTGAGCCCGGTGCCTTCGTCAACAGGAAGGGCTTCCACTCCATGAACGTGCAGATAGTGTGTGACCACAGGATGCTGATTCTACAAGTCTGTGCAAGGTACCCAGGCAGTTCCCACGACGCCGACATCCTCAGACACTCCCAGGTGCCGGGGCTCTTCAGTGCTCCAGCCCGGCTGGATGGATGGCTGCTGGGTGACAGGGACTATCCCCTCAGAAGGTGGCTCATGACGCCTCTCCGCCATCCAAGAACAGAAGCTGAGCAACGGTACAATAGGAGCCACGGCATCACTAGGGCTGTGGTAGAGAGAGCCATCGGTCTTCTCAAGATGCGCTTCCAATGCCTGGATCGCTCAGGGGGCGCACTCCAGTACCCCCCAGATCGTATCTCGGTGATAGTGGTTGCATGCTGCACTCTCCACAATCTGGCGCTGGAAAAGGGGGGACACAGTGGACAATGAAGACGTCGACGCAGTGTCTGCGGCTGAACATGATGAGTCCAGCAGTGAGTCCGAGGATGAGCACAGGGAAATGCTGAGGGGGTAGACGCTGACCCAGGACTACTCCAGGGAGGCAGGGACACCCGGGAGGCTTTAATCCAATGAACCTTCAGCTAGAGCAACACAGATGGTCCATTAGGACCAGCCTGGGCTGGCGCCACGATACTCGACTCCTAAGTGCAAAATCTGCCAGGTTAGCAACAGTAACTAAGGGAATTGTTAATAAAGCTGAATGTCCAAAAAAGCACTCATTACAGTTTTGGAAACCATCCACATGCAGAAGAAAAGAGACACCCTCAGCCATGGTGACATCTCTGAATTTAATGTGTGAAACAAAGCAGCTTATTACAAAAAAAAGACAATAGTGTTACAAATCAAATTATATCATAAAGGCCTCATCTCAGACCAACAAAAAAGCATCAGTCACAAACCCGTGGGGTACCTTACGTTTACATTTGCAGGCGCTACGTCTTGGTGCCGCCCCATCACTCGGAGTCGCTTGTGAGCCAGCCTGCTGACTCTGCTGTCCTGTTGGCCTCGATAACTTTGGCGGGCGTCCTCTGGCCCGTGGAGCCTGTGATGGCCCCGCCTGGGAGGGAGCTGCCAGTTCCAGAACTGGCATTTCCCCAGTCATCGCAGCCTCACTGGGTGCAATAGTCACTGGGAGAGGGGCAGAGGAGCTGCCACCCTCATCCGGAGCACCCTGAGAGGTGCCCGCAGTGACGACAGGCAGCTGCTGCGCCAACATGAGGTCGCTTCGGACCTCCCTGCTCACTGTGGATGCATAGGCACCGAGCTGGGAAATTTGATGTCCACACCTTCTCCCACACTGGCACTGACCAGCTGAGGTCAATGCCAATGTGAGGGCTTGCTGGTCTGAGCGCATCCCCTGGAAGCCCTGGCAGGTCTCCTGGAGTAGTCTCTCCATGAGAGTTGCCACTCTCCACGGAGGACGTTTGGTGCTCAGACATGTGGCTCATTGCTTCAGCGATAGTCCACGTAGACTCCTCCACCACAGAGACCAAGCCAAGCATAGCCTCATGTATCTCCCCCAGATGCTCCCACACACCAGGCCGCATTTCCAGCACCTGCTGCATCGCGGACGACTCCAGAGACACATCATCAGGCACCGACTGAGCATGTGCCTGGTCCCCTGCAGTCCTCCAGCTGCTGGCACCATGGGCACTCTCTGTCTCTGCCAGCTCCTCCAGCGACTGTGAAGTGCCCTCACCGCTGTGCTCTGGGACATTAGCCGATGTTCTAATTCCTACCGAGGTGCTAGTATCTGCGCTGGTGCCTGCCTGGCAGGGATGGTGTGACGCTGGTGAGATTTCAGGGCCCTCAGGTGTGAGAGGGGCCTCTGCTGCTCCTCCTCCCGGCCCTGCTCTGCTGATGCTGAAAGGAAGAACAAGGACATTGGATCAGTTACCATGGAGACAATGTCAATGTGTATCCCTGTCCCCCGGATCATTATGTGCTCATCCTTCCATAAGCAATGGTCAAGCCATGTTGCAAACTTCAATCACTGAACATTAGCAGTGCCATGGCTGCTGGGAGAACTATGGTGACCTCACTGTTGGGCATAAATACCTGCCCGTGGCACCCCAGCCTCACCAACACCGGTGGACCTGGGCACATGGCGCCTCTCCCGATCCAGGGCCTCCTGCTCGATACAGCTAAGAATGGTGATCTGCGCCTGGCCGCCGCCAGTCCTCACCCGCTCTGCCGCGTTCTGATCATTCTTCTCCTGAAACTGAGAGACGAGCATTGATTAGTGCAATTTGCACACGGGCTCTGTTCACGCACAGCCCACCCCAACCAGAGTGGGACATATCAGGGCTCTAGTCTCTCCTCACCCCACTGCTGCTGAGTGGGCCTGCTCCACACCCACCACCCCCGCCTTGGACACATGCTGCCTGCATCACATTAGGCCCCACACGGTCTATCCTTCCATAGCAAGGAGGCGCAAGCATGTGGAGCGCAGAGGGCAGCAGATGGTTCGTTGCCAACGCCACCTTGAAGCTCCCCTCCCAGCATCTCATCACTCTGACTTGGACATGTCCTGGAGTTCCCAGGTGCAGCTCCTCCAGGTTACCCCCACACCAGTCATGTGGGACTCAGTGTACCACATGCTGCGGGGGCAAAACCCATCTCCTCATCACCCTCTCAGGGTGACCTCAGCATGGGCAATATCTGCTGGCCCACCCAGCAAAGGACACAGGCCGTCAATGATTCAATGCAGTCACTACACTCACACTTGGAGGGTGGGGGTCACCAGGGGGGTAAGCCGACCTGCTGGGTTAAATGCCCAACGCCAACATTGTCCTCACCCTGCCAGAGCGCAACAAATCATTGAAATGCTTGCGACATTGGATCCAGGTGCGCCGCACCACATTGCGGGAGCTCACCACCTCCACCACCTCCTCCCAGGCTCGTTTCATCATGTGGATGGGGCCTCCTCCTCCCATCCTGGGGGACCAGCACCTATCACCGTGCTGCCACCTCCTCGAGGAGGGCAACAAGGCAGTCATCCGAAAAACGAGGGGCACACTGGCCCTCCCACCCTACCCTCCGGCCTGGCCTGTCCCGATCACCTACCCTCCGGCCTGGCCTGTCCCGGTCACCTACCCTCTGGCCTGGCCTGTCCCAATCACCTACCCTCCGGCCTGGCCTGTCCCAATCACCTACCCTCCAGCCTGGCCTGTCCCAATCACCTACCCTCCGGCCTGGCCTGTCCCGATCGTCTACTCTCCGGCCTGGCCTGTCCTGCTGGCCTACCCTCCGGCCTGTCCCGATCGTCTACCCTCCGGCCTGGCCTGACCCGATCACCTACCCTCCGGCCTGGCCTGACCCGATCACCTACCCTCCAGCCTGGCCTGTCCTGCTGGCCTACCCTCCGGCCTGGCCTGTCCCAATCATCTACCCTCCGGCCTGGCCTGTCCCGATCACCTACCCTCCGGCCTGGCCTGTCCTGCTGGCCTACCCTCCGGTCTGGCCTGTCCCCATCACCTACCCACCGGCCTGGCCTGTCCTGATCATCTACCCTCCGGCCTGGCCTGTCCCGATCGTCTACCCTCCAGCCTGGCCTGTCCCGATCATCTACCCTCCGGCCTGGCCTGTCCCGATTGTCTACCCTCCGGCCTGGTCTGTCCCGATCATCTACCCTCCGGCCTGACCTGTCCCGATCACCTACCCTCCAGCCTGGCCTGTCCCGATCATCTACCCTCCGGCCTGACCTGTCCCGATCACCTACCCTCCAGCCTGGCCTGTCCCGATCACCTACCCTCCGGCCTGGCCTGTCCCGATCGTCTACCCTCCGGCCTGGCCTGCTCACCAGAAGCCCTCGGCTGTGGGCCTTGCATTTGCCATTGTGAGCAGCCTACAGGAGGCTGCCAGGCCTTTATTTAAACGCTGGGCGGGGCCTTAATTGGCCCACCCGGGTAAAATGGCGGCGTGGACCCAATCACGGGTGGCGATTGGGTCCCCACCAGCCTGTGCCCGCTCCCGCTCTGCATCCCCCCCCCCACCCCCCAAGCCAACCAGGAAACTCAGGCCGTGGTATATGTTCAAAGGAAACAACAGAGTACAGCAGATGCATTATCAAGCATTGGAACAGAGAATCCTGAAAGACACTATGTTGAATTTGAGGAAGAAGTCGAGTAATTTGCTATAACGACAGTCCATACATTACTGGCGACTACACAGAGATCGTCACTCCTCTTATGCCCGGATCCTTCCTGATGGACTCAGCAAAGGGTTCTATGCAATACACAAACAGGACAGGAGAGAGAGGACAGCCCTGCCTGACTCCAGATTTAATCGGAAAGCTACCTGATTCCCACTCATTGATTGAAACTGCGCTACTGATATTTGTGTAAAGCAGTTGGATCCAGTTGCGAATTCCCTCCCCAGACCCCATTTTGGAGAGCACATCCATCATGTAGGTGTGCAATATCCTGTCAAAGGCCTTCTCCTGATCCAAGCTGATGAGGCAGGTATCCACACCCCTGTCCTGTACATAGGCAATCGTATCCCTGAGCAGCGCAAGGCTGTCAGAGATCTTCCTGCCGGGCACAGTGCAGGTCTGGTCAGGGTGGATCACCAATTCCAGAGCGGATTTGACCCGGTTGGCGATGACCTTGGACAGAATCTTATAGTCCACATTCAACAGTGAAATGGGTCGCCAATTTCTAATTTCCTCCCTTTCCCCCTTGTGCTTGTAGATGAGGGTGATGATGCCTTTCCTCATGGATTCTGACATACTACCGGCCAGGAGCATACTCTCGTACACTCCTAGCAGGTCTGGGCCGATCAAGTCCCACAGAGCCGAATACAACTCCGCCGGCAAGCCGTCGCTTCCGGGAGTTTTACTCTTCTCGAAGGACTCAAGGGCCTTAGTCAGTTCATCAGGAGTTAGCGGTTTGTCCAGGCTTTCCCGCGTACTGTTGTCTAAGACCTCCGTGATAGAGGACAGGAAGGACTGGGAGGCCGTGCTGTCTGTGGGCTTCATGTCATACAATCCGGCATAAAAGGATTTGCTGATCCTCTAAATGTCGGACTGCGATGACTTTACTGAGCCGTCTTCTTCCTTCAGGCTGCTAATCACAGAGCTCTCTCTGTGTACCTTTTGGAAGAAGAAATGTGAGCACGTCTCATCCTGCTCCATGGAGCGGACTCTGGAACGGAAGATGATCCTGGAGGCCTCCGATGCAAAGAGCGAGGCTTGCTGGCTCTTCACCTCTTGGAGTTCCTCCTTGTCATCGACCCCCATCGACTACAGCCGGAGCAGATTCTGCATGTTTCTCTGGAGTCGGGACATTTCCCTCTGTTCCTTTCGAGTTTTCTGGACGCCTTTGAGGATGAAAAACCTCTTGATATTTCCCTTGATCGCTTCCCACCAGTGTGTCAGGGACTCAAAGAGGCTTTCACGGTTCTCCAACCTTTGTTATCCCTCTTGAGCTCCTCAATGTTCTCTGGGGTCAGCAGTTGCACGTTTAGCTTCCATGCCCCCCTGCCCACCCTCTGGTCTTCCTGTAAGTGACAGTCAGCCAGTAGGAGGCAGTGGTCAGAGAAGAACACCGGCTTGACGTCGGTGGATCTGACTGCGAACGCTCGGGACACAAACAGGAAGTCTATCCTGGAATGGATGGACCCGTCTGGCCGCGACCAGGTGTCTCTACGCTGTGCTCCGTCTGCAGGGTTGGTGAAGACGTCGTGCAGCTTGGCATCCTTAACTGTTTCCATCAGGGATCTGGATGGAGCGTCCAATCTGCTGTCGGCCCTGCCGGATCGTCCAGCTGCATCGATGGTGCAGTTGAAGTCACTGCCCAGAATGACCGGCCTGGAGGTCGCCAGCAGCAGTGGGAGCTGCTGAAAAACCTCCAGTTGCTCGGCCCCTTGTGCCGGGCCATACACGTTAATTAACCGGAGTAGAGCGTTCTTGTACATTACGTCTGCTACGAGGAGGCGCCCGCCCACCACCTCCTTAACCGCGGAGACGGTGAAGTTGCCTCCCCGCAGCAGAATACCCAGGCCGGAGGAACGAGAGTCGTTTCCACCCGACCAGATCGATGGCCCATGGGGCCACCATGGTGACCATTGCCTGTAAGAGCTGAGGTGCGGTATCGCACACTCCTGCAGAAACAACAGGTCAGCTTTGACCTTGGCAAGGTCGTCCAAGGTTGTAGGACATCAAGTAGTAGATTTAGTGCTACGCACGTTAATGGATACAATCGTTATCCCCATTTTAAAGCATTTTGTCACTTACCACACCTGTTGTCTTTGACAGTTCCAGTCCTTTGGTCTGCTCCTGTATACCCATAGTGTTCGCAAATTGTCTCACTTTGGACGGGCTGGGGAAACCACCCTGAACCGTCCCATTGGAGATGTCCCACTCAGGTGGCACTGGGGGGTTCGGGCCAGGAGCAAGGTTTGAATTGTTCTCTCCTGGAGACGTCTCTCCAATCCATTCCCCTTCCGAGCCATTGCTGCTCCTGGCTTTCTGGAGCTGGGGTGCGCTGAGCGCTTCCCTCCTCCCAGCTTCCTGGGACCGGGGCGCACTGGCCTCTTCAAGTTGAGGGCAAAGTTGGGGTGCACTGGTCTCTTCATTGTCTCCAATGTTCTGGAGCTCAAGTGTCTCCTCCTCCAGCTTCCTAGAGCTTTGCCGCTTCTTCAGTAGGTGCCGACCTTGCCCTTCTTTGTCCGAAGAGCAGTCTGCCAACACCCACTGCCTCAACTCACATGCTAAAGATGACACCTTGGGTGGAATTGGAATACCTTCCCCCAGTTCCTCAGCCTCTCCTTTAAGATTTGCCTTATTAACTGAGCTTTTTGATTATCCCTTCTAATATATGCGTCCTAGACTCAGCACCTATTTCCTTAAGCCTCTGCAAAGAACATTCAGATGTATTTTTTCTATATTATAGGCACTTTATAAGTTCAGGTTGCTGTTTAGAATGCTGCCTATAATAATTTCTATCATCGTGAAAAGTAACAATGACATAGTACAGAATGCCTGCAATTCCTGGGAGCAACAGAAAATGAGCAATTTAGCTGCTTTAGCATTCTGCTTATACAGACCCAAAGTTCATTTTATTATGCCACCCAAAGTATGGACTAAGGCCTTAGCATTGCAACACAACTGGCAACCACAGGCATGGTTTACATTTCTAACAAAGATCAAATACATTCCCTGCTGTGGAAGGTCAGACATATCCACCTCACTAAACTGTGTTTACATTTTTAGCTTAATCGCAGACAAACCTGCCAAATACCAAATGTTACTTTGATTACACCTTTTCTAAGCAAACCTATTGACATGAGAAACCTGAGAGTGCATGAAAAGATTAGGCCTCAGGGTCAGGTTAGTGTGAAGTTTGACAGCGCTTGAGAGATTCTTTGAGACTTGCCTGTCCTTGCATTGTGAATAATGACAGTAATAATTTTCAGAGTATCATTCCCTATAAATCAAATTGTCCAGCAGCCAAGTTTTGTTCTAGGGATTGCATTTTAAATCAGCACAGACTTCCACTTCACACAAGGTGACATTAAGATAAAATGCCAGTGACCATTAATGCCTGCCAGTGTCAACATTAATGAGGGTGTCATCTATCTAACAGAGAGATATGTGTGAGCACATGGTGGACTTGGCCCTGGAACAATGCGCATATGATGAAACCCTAAAACCATCACTAGTTTAATCCTATAACATGGCTCTAAAGTAGAGTGCACAATGGCATCCATGACACATTTTTGTTAATTTGACTCAAAATATGTATGATTGTATTGAATTGCATGGAATTTAACGAATTCAGCAGAACTTCTTTACCCAGGGAATGGGTAAAATGTGGAACTCGTTACCACATAGAGTAGTTGAGGTGAATAGCAGAGACACATTTAAGAGGAAGCTAGATAAACACATGAAAGACTCCTCCCAGCCTACTTCACCCAACCCTTTAAAAATATCCCTTTCTTTCTTTCTCTCTCATGCGTTTATCTGGCTTCCTCTTAAATGTGTCTCTGCTATTCACCTCAACTACTCTATGTGGCAACGAGTTCCACATCTGAACCATTTCCTGGGTAAAGAAGTTTCTGTTGAATTCGTTAATAATTAGTTTATATTTACAGCCCCTGGTTCTGGTCTCCTCTACAAGTGGACATACCTTCTCTAAGGGCAGGATTTTTAGGTTGGTAGATCGGCGGGTCTGGGATCGGCCTGGGAATGGACCGCTGACCACGATCGGCCCATGACCGCGAATTCCTGCTGGCTGGTCAGTTCATGGCCAGCTAGTGTGAAGCACACGCTGAAATGCTCAGCGCTGCTGGGGAGGAGGGCGGGCACCGAAATTCAACGTGGGTGTGGGTGAGCGGCAGAGAGCTGCCTCAGGGGAGCTGAAGACCTGAACAACCTAGAATAAAGGTCACAGAAACCGGAAAAAAACTGTCCAAACTTCATAATCGGTCACCTGAAAATGTAAATAATGAAAATGTTGTTCACAGAAATTTATTTTTAATTTATCATGGAAACCTCATCCCGCCCATGGATGAGGTTTCATGAAAAATGCAAAGTCTGCTTTGCTGATTCGCCCGCCCACCCACCATAACATCGGATGGGCAATGAAAAATCTCTGTTAATTGCGCCATTAATGGGCTTAATTACCATCTTAATTGTCAGCGGGCGCACTTCTGAGTTTAGCGCGCGCCTGCCAATCGAGATATCGCGCAAGTGCACAATGACATTGAGACGCTCGCCCAACATCATCATCACGCTATTTGACGCTCGAGCAGGTTGGGTGCGCGCCTACCCATTCAGTGAAAAATTCTGCCCTATGTTTAATCCAGCAGCTCCTTACATAGATGTGAATGTCTCTATCAGTTCACTCTGAGCCTTCAAGCCAGGATATTATGTGAGCAAGGTAGGGAATGTTTCATCCTGGAAACCCTGAAACCTGAGTTTCCTTATGTATTGTGGAGTTTGAAGTCCCCAGCGTGTGCCTCTTGGCACTGACAAGTTCCCCATCAGAAGTTAGTTTGACTGACAAGAGTTAGCTTCCACTCAGATGGGCAACACTCTGGAGTAGGTCACAGATCCAAGCAGCTCTGATCCACCACAGTGAGAGATGGAGGGGGGGTGGAATCTGATCCCAGAGGGTAGGGGGGAAGGGGGTTGTGAACCCCCACCCAGCGGGGTGTCCAATTCTGGGAGGGGTCCAATCCCCAACCCCAGAGAGCTCCATTCCCTGAGCCTACAGTGAGGGTGGCTGAACCCAAGGGCCTTCACATGAGGGGTAGGTCTGATGGGGGGAGGTTTGGGGGTGGTGGAAGCACACCTGCTCCTCCTGGTCCACCTGCTGTAAAGGCACTTACCTTCTCCACTAAGTCCTCACCTCACTTCAGGTGCCAGGTTTCCCAAAGCCTGGGAAACTCAGCCATCTAGTGCATGAATGAAATGAACTTTAGTTTTGGGCCCATGAGTTAATACATCTGACCAGTGTATTTCCGTACTTGGTGTATGTGACTCACGCAATGGTTAATGCACCTCAGCAACATTGATTTTCATCCTAACTCAATGACCAGTTGTTCCAGGGAGGTTCAGGAGAGAGCACGCACGATATTTCAGTTGGCGGACGTGAGTGGGTGCCAGAGCCACGCCCGCCATTAACAGGCCACTTAAGGCCATTAAGAAGCCAATTGATGGCGATTTTTCTCTGCCTGTGCGATTTCACACTCGTCGCACAGGCAAAACGGGCAGTGGGCAGCCCACAATGTCAAAAACCTCAACCAAGGACGCGATAAAAAGGGTCAGCAGCATTGCCAGTGTGAATAGTGTGAAGTTTGGGAGATAGTTTGTTGCTGGTGACTTATTGGTACTTGGCAGCTTCATCTCTGTTCAGGGCTTCACTGTTAGCATTTCCAGGCTTCATTTCAGGACTCCTTGGTTTTCTCCAAAGACCCTCAGAGGATTCAGACCGTGTGGACCCTTCCAGGTGTCAGACAGCCTTCACTTACCCTGGGAATGGGGATTGTGGTCTCCGCTGGAGGCACCTCCTCTGAGGAGGGAGAGAGGGGCAGAAGGGAGAGGAGGCCGGGTGTCCCAATGCAGCTTCCAGGGGAGGGACCTGTGGGAGGAGAGGCGCAGGCACAAGGGGTGCAGGGCCAACAGGCAGTCCAAGGCAGAAGGGGCCACAGAAGACGCCACTATCCTGCTGCCAGGTTTACTGGTGGCGATACAGCTACCTCAATATGTCTGAGGTGCAATGCCGAAGGAGGCTCCGCCTCTCAAGGGAGACAGTGACTTCAGCCCTGAGATCAGCTCCGACTGTGTGGGTGGACACCCCATGCCAGTGACAGTGAAGGTCACAGTGGCCCTCAACATCTCTGTCTCCAGCTCTTTCCAAGGGTCAGTGGGGGATCTATGTGGAGTCTCCCAATCAGCTGTCCACAGTTGTGTCAAGCTAGTGACAGACGCTCTGTTCTGTTGTGCATTGACTTTCATTCACTACAGTACAGACAAGGCCAGCCAGGCTGAGTGAGCCAGAGGCTTTCCAGCGATTGCTGGATTCCCCCGTGTCCAGGGTGCTATAGACTGTACACATGTGGCCATCAAGGCGCCAGCGGGTGAGCCCGGTGCCTTCACCAACAGGAAGGGCTTCCAGTCCATGAACGTGCAGATAGTGTGTGACCACAGAATGCTGGTTCTACAAGTCTGTGCAAGGTACCCAGGCAGCTCCCATGACGCCTACATCCTCAGACACTCCCAGGTGCCGGGGCTCTTCAGTGCTCCAGCCCGACTGGATGGATGGCTGCTGGGTGACAAGGGCTATCTGTTGAAAAGATGGCTCATGACGCCTCTCCACCATCCAAGAACAGCGGTATAACATGAGCCATGCCTCCTCAAGGGCAGTGGTAGAGAGGAGCATAGGTCTTCTCAAGATGCGCTTTCGATGCCTGGATTGTTCGGGGGAGCGAGTGTCACTGATAGTGGTTTCATACTGCGCTCTCCGCAATCTGGCACTGGCAAAGGGGGACCCACTGGAGGAGGAGGATCTTGACGCAGCTCCACAGGCCAGAGGATGAGTCCAGTAGTGAGTCAGAAGAGGAGCATGGTGAGGAGAATGCTGAGGCAGAGCTCTGTAACCTCCAGGGAGTCAGGGACAGCAGGGACGCCTTGATCCAACGCTCCTTCAGCCAGGCTGCCAAAGATCAGCTTTAACTGTATGCCAGGGCTGCTGCCTCCATCCCCGATGTCTGAAATGACCCTTTCATTTGCACCCAAAGTCCACTCAGTGCCTGTGCAATAAAGTTTCGAGCCAGCATTACAGACTGACATAGCCTGTAGGACATTAAATAAAAAAGGTGAAGCTACTCAGGCCATTACGACAAAAGGAAATTTATCTCATGTTGACACTCATACCAAATTAGTGAACCTTCTCTGGTCTTCAACCCCAGACCAGTTAAAATAAACAAAACATTGCAAAACAGAAGATCACCCGTGACCAGTCCCTCTTGTGCTCCTGGTGCCTTAAACTTAAGTTTGTGAGGGCTATGTCTTGCTGCCCCCTGTCGCTGGCACTGGCATTGGAGACAGCCTGCTCACTCTGGTGTCTTGTTGGCCTTGATGACCTTGGCATCGCCCTCTGGCCACCTGAGCTCAGTGTCTGTGGGAGGGCTGCAGGTCCGAGTGCAACCCCAGGAAGCCCTGATTCTGTCCCTGGTGCTGCCTCTTCATGAAAGTTGCTACTCTCTCAATGGAGGAGACAGTGCGCTCGGCCATGAGGGTCACCCAGTGCTCATGCTCCACATGCACTCCTCCATAACAGAGACCATGGCACACATGCCCTCATGGATCTCTGCCAGATCCTCCTGCACATCTCGCTGGCCACCCAGCATCTGCCACCTAATGGACAACTCCAGAGGCTCATCATCTGCCTTTGACTCAGCATTGTCCTGGTCTCCAGCAGCCCTCCTACTGCTGGCACCCTGGGCACTCTCTGCCTCCGCCTGTACTCAAGCGAGTGTGAAGTGCTCTCACCGTTGTGCACTGACACTTTAGCCGAAGATCTAACACCCACTGAGGTGCTGGTATCTGCGCTGGTGCCTGGTTCAGAGAGCGGGTGTAACGCAGGTGAATGTGAAGCCTGGTGGTCCTCTGGCATCAGGGATGATCTGCGGGGTCCTGCGATTGGGTGCGTGATGGTAAACCTAAGGAAGAACAATGACATGTCATTACTTTAAGTCATCACACTGTCGCTGTGCATGCCAGGCACCCTGGTGAGACAATGGAGATCTGCATCATGGTGCCATCATCTTTCAATGATTAATGGGGAATGCAGTCTTGAGAATCCCATCAATGGTGAGACTACACATGAATGTTTGCAGCATCTGAAACTCTCACCTCTGTGCACTGCACTCTGACCTTCGTCTGACACCCCAGCCTCTCTGTGTCTGGCTGACCAAAGTGCGTGGCACCTCTCCAGCTCCAAGGTGACCTGATCATATCTGGAAAGGATTAGAACATCAGTGGGGCCTCCGCTGATCCGTGACCTTTCAATGTTATTATGGCCGTCTTCTCCTGAAAGGACAGAGAAGCATAGATTAGCCCCCTCTCTACCTGCAGCACCATTGCAGCCTGGCCAACCCCACTTGAGGAACACCTCACAGGGCACATCCAAGTCGTGCCCCTCGAGCTGCAAGGCACTCAGGCCAAGTGTCCAGGGCTCACCCCCTTGGCCAGCTCCATCGTCATTGACAATTGGCATTCAGACTCTAACACCCCTGAGCTCCACGTCAGCCAGACCTTAACACTTCAATACACTGACCCATGTCAACATGGTGCTCACCCTTCCTGAGCGCAGCAGGTCACTAAACCTCTTGTGGCACTGGACCCAGGTGCGCCGCACGAGATCATGGCTGCTGACGAGCACTGCCACCTCCTCCCAAGCTCTTTTTGTTAGGTGGGGTGGCCTCCTCCTTCCATCCCTAGGGACAAGGGTGTCCCTCCTAGTAGCCCCCTCCTCCAGGAGGACTGCGGGACACACATCAGAAAACTGGGGGGCCGAATGCCCACCCGACCTGCCCGCCTGCCTGGCGTCTGCAGCCGCAATACTCTCCATAATTGATACTCGCCTGCTGACAACGCTGGAGCTCTCCTCGCCGCCGGCAGCCTCCCGGGGCCTGACTGTGCAGGTTGTAAACCAGGCGCCGGGTTGTCTATGGACCTGGCAGACAACAGACCCTCACCCCACCCACTGCTTGCTGACCAGTGATGAGCTGTGTTTCACACTGGCCTGGCCTTAATTGGCCCGCCAACCTGGAATGATGGTCGGGAGCTGATCGTAGGCGGTGGACTGTTTCCAGGCTGCTCCCAGGCCCACCTTCCGCACCCGCCCAACGACTTCAAAATTCTGCCCCATGAATCAAAGACCGGAGCTCTTCTCGGGTCTAACAACGTGTCCCTTCTCCCTTTTTCAGCAGGAGAGAAACTTCTTTAGCCAGAGAGTGGTGAATCTATGGAATGCATTGCCACAGAAGGCTGTGGAGGCCAGGTCATTGAGTGTATTTAAGACCGAGATAGATAGGTTCTTGATTGGTAAGGGGATCAAAGGTTACGGGGAGAAGGCGGGAGAATGGGGTTGAGAAACTTATCAGCCATGATTGAATGGCGGAGCAGACTTGATGGGCCAAATGGCCGAATTTCTGCTCCTATGTTTTATGGTCTTATGGTCTCCTTTTAAACAAAGTCCCCTTTGCTCAACCTTTGAGTACAATCAAATGGGCTTCCCTTTGAAAGGTGACCTCTGGTGATTCCATGGGCTTTCACTCTTCACAATCCTTGTTTCCTTGAATAGGAGTTCCGTCTTCTCCAGCCCTTCACTAGCTGAGTACCCTTTTCTTCTGCTAGGCTTAGCAGCACTGGTTGTGGCTCTTCTTCCCCCAAAACTTTCAGTCTGACTGCCTCTGTGAGTCCGAGAGTCTGCAAGTAGCAAGAACAGCTACCTTCTCCTTTGTGTCCATATGTTAAAGCCCCCACCTGACTTTCAGTAGTGTTGGACTTGGGCCCCCTATCCCCATGGCAACCAGGTCAGTTTGGCCTGTCTCTGGGCAGAGTTCACACCATTTCCTATTCCAGTGCATTCTGTTTTACCTTAAATTAAAGGAGGCAGTTTAAAACATAATAAAATTTAGCGATCATAACAAGGGCTACAGGGAAAGGACAGGGGAGTGGGTCTAACTGAATTGGTCTTGCAGAGTCTCATAGGCTCAACATGGCTTCCTTCTGTGCTATAGCCATTCTATTATTCTATGGTTCTATTTATGCCATTGGAGCTCGATTTTCATGTTCAAATGGGTCTGTAGCCTGAAGCAGGTGGGAGTAGAACCAGCTGCATTACGTGGTGGTAAAGTTACTGAGCCCATGTTGAGCCCCATTAGCACCCGGCACAGGCGGTGAAAACCAAGCGCTCCTGCTTTTTAATTCACCTTTAATGTGTCTCTTTCAATTAGCTCCAGTGATCAGCTGGGCAGGTTAATAAGCACCTTCTTGCACAAAAGAAGTTGTTTCATTGAGGCTAGACCTACAAATATCTACAAATAAATACAAATATCAAATAAGGAGGCATAAAAAATAATCATTTTCTCAGCTACGTCAGAAGCATTAAAGTAGATTCTGGTTTATTGTTCACTCTTTCCTCCTTAAATGGCTGAAGGTAGAAAATGCAACAGTAGAGAGCATAATTAATACAAAAATGGCTGTTTACTGCCAACACCGTACATGTGCAGTTGTGCTGTTTTACTCTGTGATTTCATTGTGAGTGATGGAGTAGGCAGTGACCAGGAGAGAGATGCTTATCAAACAGTTATTAATACAACGATCAAAAAAGCCTCACCTTCTCCCCCTTGCTTTCCCTCTATCCATTCCAATCCGTTTATATTCTCAAATCTTTGCTGCTTATTAATCCCAATCCACACACAGTTTGGCATCGGTGACAGCCCCTGCTCGGGGCCATTTTTCACTCAGGTGCCTGATTTACTCCAGATTAAAGCATTGCTCTGGTGGGGTTAATATAAGAATTTGAATAGTTACAGTTAACGTGAGGTAGCTGAAGATGTGGAAGTTATAAATGAGGAAACTTCAGGGAGTTAATCATCTTTACAGGGTTAACCTCTAGCATTCAAACTGACCTAGTTAAAGTGTCCATCTTACATCAGTGGAAAATTTGCAGTCGAATCAGCCAATTCCTAACACAGCAAAGAGCTTTGAGTGTACATTCCTAACCTCTGATGCTGTTTTATTTAATGCATGCTGTTAAAGATGCTTTTTTACTCCATGTCATATGGCTTGTTGCTAGCACTATGTGTCGTACAAATGACATCACTGATTTTCGGCACATGCATTGATAAATGCCCATGCGCAGACAGGTATCAGCTGCCATCTTGTGTTGGCAGGAGACACAGTGTACAAAAGTACACCTACAGCAAAATGAAAGGTTAAACTAACCTGCATCTTTTCATTCTTGCTCTAAGAGCTCTGACACCAGCTGTGCCAGTAAGTCTTTGTCACAATGCAAGATTGATCTTCTGAATAGAAGTCTACGTTAACATGTCAACATTCAGGACTTTAGTCCAGGAATCCCCATCTTTTGTTGATGGTGCATTTCTTCCATGAGCTCCTTCCTTAAGCTATGTTGTTTTTCTGTCTCAAATCCACATCATAAGAGTCAACCACCTCCACCACTCACATTAATAAGTCCACAAGCAATGCAAAATTTCACTTGTCACAATTAGCTAAAGGAATCTTCCTGATGTGTTTGTTTCATGCTGATAACGATGAATATCGGTGTCTTTGATATAAACTGTAAAATTTCCATCCAGAAGATTCTACAAAATATAAAGGTTATATAATTGATCTTTTCCAAATATAGTGTAATTTCAAGGTGCATGATATTGTGCTCCCACACTGCTCACTGTATTATTATTTGCATAGTGCAAGCCACCTATAGCAACCTAATCCAGACTGGCCTGATTTCATGAGTTTAGTTCACATGTTTTATAAATAGAATGACCCACGTTAGGTTTATCTTTCCATTAAGTTTGCTCAAAAAGAGTTTGGAAAACAGTAACTTTTCATTGTTGGGTTCTCAAAGCAAACTGTATCCACACTAGCTTTAAAGAGCCTTACTGAGACACAAGGTGGTTAGGCCACCGACAGAAGAGTATAGAAAATTAACAGGTGATCTCATTAAAGTGCTGAAGGCGATTAAAGGATTGGATAGGTAGATAGGGGGAAGTTATTTCCTCTGGTTGGGGAGTCCAGAATATTGGGGCATAATTTTAATATTGGAAATAGGCAATTCAGGGGTGATGTCAAAAAGCACTTCATACAAAGGGTAGTGGAAATCTGGAACTTTCAGCCCCAAAAAACTGTTCATGTCGGGGATCAATTGATAATTTCAAAACTGAGGTTGATAAGAGTTTTCTTAGGGAAAGGTATTAAGTATTATGAAACCAAGTGCTAATGTTGAGTGTCAGCCATGGCTTAGTTGGTAACACTCTTCCCCCTATGTTACAAGATTATGGGTTGAGGTCTCACTCTGCTGCTTTATGCAAAAATCCATGTTAACACTTCAGCGCTGTTACTGTTGGAGCAGCCACCTGCTCCATCCCCCCTTAAACAGTATAAACTTCATCACATTTCCACTTCTCTTTAGCTCTAAAGAAGAGTCATACAGACTCAAAACATTAACTCTGTTTCTCTCTCCACAGATGGTGCCAGACCTGCTGAGTTTTTTCCAACATTTTCTGTTTTTGGGCAGAATTTTCAGGGGGGGTGGGTCCCACATGTCAGTGTGTAAAATGACGTGTGGTGATGTCAGACGAGCGTCCCCACCTCCCCGCACACCATCGCGATATTTCACTGGGTGGGCGCGCGATGAAGTTCGACGCGCGCCCGCCATTAATTAACGGGCTAGTTAAGGCCCTTAACTCGACAATCGACGCTGATTTTCAGGGGCCTGTGCGATCTTCGGCTCAGCAATTGGTACAACGGGCAGGCGGGTAAGGGACTTTTTAATAAAACTCATCCACAGGCAGGATAAGAGGGCTCAGTGGGGTTGTCAATCTGGTCGGTGAGTATTTATTGCAGAAAGTGTTTTAAACTTGCCTGTGTGATCTGTAGCTGTTCAGAACAAATTCCAGCAGCTTTCTCTGTACTTTGAACCTTCAGCTCAGCTCTCTGCAGACAGGAATCTTTATCAGGCCTGCAGCTTTCCGGAGGCCTCCCTTTAGCCTGGGTATGGGTTCTGACATCTCCACTGGAGGCAGCTCCTCTGAGGAGGAAGGGAGGGATAGAATAAGGAGGAGGCCAGGAGTGGACAATCAACCTCCAGGGGAGACACCTTTGGGAGGACAGGCGCAGGCACAAGGGGCGCAGGGCCAAGAGGGTGTCCAATGTGGACGCCACTATCCTGCTGCCAGGGTTTCCAGGCGGTGAAGCAGCTACCTCAATATGTCTGAGGTGCAGTGCCGAAGGAGGCTCTGACTGTCAAGGGAAACAGTCAACTATATCTGTCAGATGATAGGGGCTGAGATCTCCCCTAACTGTGTGGATGGACATCCCATGCCAGCGGCTCTGAAGGTCACAGTTGCCCTCCACTTCTATGCATCTGGCTCCTTCCAGGGCTCGGTGGGTGATCTTTACGGTGTCTCCCAATCAGCTGTCCACACTTGTGTCCAGCAGGTTACAGACGCTCTGTTCAGACGGGCATTAACCTTCATCCACTTTCGCTGCGACCAGGCAAGTCAGACACAGTGAGCCAGAGGCTTCGCGGCCATTGCTGGCTTCCCCCGTGTCCAGGGTGCTATAGACTGTATACATGTGGCCATCAAGGCGCCAGCGGGTGAGCCCGGTGCCTTCACCAACAGGAAGGGCTTCCACTCCATGAACGTGCAGATAGTGTGTGACCACAGGATGCTGATTCTACAAGTCTGTGCAAGGTACCCAGGCAGCTCCCACGACGCCTACATCCTCAGACACTCCCAGTTGCCGGGGCTCTTCAGTTCTCCAGCCCAGCTGGATGGTTGGCTGCTGGGTGACAAGGGCTACCCCCTCAGAAGGTGGCTCATGACGCCTCTCCACCATCCAAGAACAGAAGCTGAGCAGCGGTACAATAGGAGCCATGGCACCACAAGGGCTGTGGTGGAGAGAACCATTGGCCTTCTCAAGATGCGCTTCCGATGCCTGGACCGCTCAGGGGGCGCAGTCCAGTACCCCCCAGATCGTGTCTCGGTGATAGTGGTTGCATGCTGCACTCTCCACAATCTGGCGCTGAAAAGGGGGGGATGCAGTGGATGATGAAGACCTTGATGCAGTGGATGCGGCTGCACACGATGAGTCCAGCAGTGGTTCAGAGGATGAGGAAGCACAGGGGAATGATGAGGGGCTAAACGCTGACCCGTGACTACACCAAGGAGGTAGGGACACCCGGGAGACTTTAATCCAATGAACCTTCAGTTAGCTCCACACACATGGATCAGGAGGACCAGCCTTGCCTGGTGCATCCACACGTGGCACCTCAGTGTGAAATCTGCCACCTCATCAGCTGCAACTAAGGGCTTTGGACATAAGCCTCAATGTGCACTCAAACACTCATGATATGTCTGTGAAACATACAAATGCAGCACAAAGGAACCACCCTCAGCCATGGTAACACATCTGGATTTAATTTTGATCCAACAAAATTGTTACAACATCAAAAAATAATAATTCCCTAATCTAGGGCCAACGCAAAATCACCAGTGAGAAACCCGGGGAGTGCCTAACGTGCCTTATGTTTACGTTTTCGGGTGCTATGTCTTGGTGCCGCCCCATCGTTGGGAGTGGCACTGAGCCAGCCTGCTGACTCTGCTGTCCTGTTGGCCTCGATGACCTTGGCGGTCGTCCTCTGGCCCGTGGAGCCTGTGCTGGCCCCGCCTGGCCAGTTCCAGAACTGGCATCTCCCCAATCGTCGCAGCCTCACCCGATGAAGCAGTCACTGGCAGAGGGGCGGAGGAGCTGCTGCCCTCATCCGGAGCGCCCTGAGAGGTGCCCACAGAGACGATAGGCAGCTGCTGCGCTGATGTGAGGTCACTTCGGACCTCCCTGCTCACCGTGGATGGATGGGCACCATGCTGGGAAACTTGGTGCCCAGACCATCTCCCACACTGGCAATGACCAGCTGTGGCCACTGGCACTGTGCGGGTTTGCAGGTCCAAGCGTAACCCCAGGAGAAGCTGCTTGTTCTCCTGGAAACCCCTCTCCACGAGAGTCGCCACTCTCTCCATGGAGGAAGCCTGACGCTCTGACATGAGGCTCATGGTATCACTGATGCTCCGTGTGGACTCCTCCACCATGGACACCAGGCGAAGCATAGCCTCATGTATCTCCCCCAGATGCTCCCACACACCCGGCCGCATTTCCTGCAGCTGCTGCATCGCGGACGACTCCAGAGACACATCATCAGGCACCGACTGAGCATGTGCCTGGTCCCCTGCAGTCCTCCGACTGCTGGCACCATGGGCACTCTCTGTCTCTGCCAGCTCCTCCAGCGATTGTGAAGTGCCCTCTCCACTGTGCCCCGGGACACTAGCCGATGTAACAATGCCCACCGAGGTGCTAGTCTCTGCGCTGGTGCCTGCCTCACTGAAATGGTATGACGCAGCTGACAGTTCAGGCCCCTCAGGTGTGAGGGGGCATTTATACTTCCTCCTGGCGGCCAGGCTCTGATGATGCTGAAATTAACAACAAGGACAGTGGATCAGTTAGCGTCCACACAGTGACACACTTCATCCCTTTCCCCCAGGCTCATTATGTGCTCAACCTTCCAGAACCTACAGAGATGAACATTGGTGGGTGGCAAATAGTCAGGAGGAGACCCAAACATTACAGGCGGATACAGACGGTCAGGTGGTCTAAGGAATGTCAAATGGAATGTTATGTGGATAAGTGTGAGGTGATGCACTTGGGCAGGAGAAACAAGGCACGGGAATACACGAGGAATGGTAGGACCGTGGAAAGTAAGGAGGATCAGGGGGACCTTGCTGGGCATATCGACAGGCCTGTTAAGGTAGCGGGACAGGTACATACGGCGTTTAAGAAGGTAAATGCCATACTTGCCTTTATTAGCCGAGGAATAGAATATAGGAACAGGGAGGTCATGTTACAAGTGTAGAAAACGCTGCCTAGGCCACAGCTATAGTTCTCGGTGCAGTTGTGATCAGTGCTTCATGGGAGGGATGTGATTGGAGTGGAGAGAATGCAGAGGTTCATGACCTGGATGCTGGCTGGGCTGGAGAGTTGGAGTTATGAGGAAACATTGCATACACTGGTGACATTTGCCGTGGAGCACAAGAGATTGAGGGGTGACATTATTGAACTTTATAACATTATGAGGGGCATAGATAGGGTTGACAGAAAGGAACTTTTCCCCTTGGCGGAGGGGTGAGTAACCAGTTGGCATTGATTTAAGGTAAGGGGCATGAGGTTGACAGGTGAGGCGATGAGGAACTTTTGCACACAGTAATGTGGGATGTACTGGCTGAAAGGGTGGTGGAGGCAGAAACCCTCCTAACATGTAAGAAGTATTTGGATGTGTGGTTGCGATGCCCTGGCATACAAGGCCATGGGGAATAGTGGTCAGAAATGGGACAAGGCGACTTTGGAAGGTGGTTGACATGCGCATCTTCGAAGGGCTGAGGGGCCTTTGTCTATGACCCACACGCCTGACTCTAACAGTCTGTGAATGAGCAATGTTGCTGCATTAACAATTCAAACAATCATCAGTGCTTTGGATGGTGGGAAGACAGAGCGGATGTGACTGTGGGCCTCAAATACCTGGCTGCTTCAGCCCAGCCTCACCGACACCTGTGGACCTGGGCGCTTGGAGCGTTTCTAACTCCAGGGCCTCCTGTTCAAAATGGGTCAAGATGACGAGCTGGGCCTGGCCGTCTCCAGTCCGCAAACGTTCACGTGCATTATGCGCATTTTCTCCTGCAAAACAGAGAAGACCACTTATTGGGGCTGATTGCACATGGACTCTGCACGTGCACACCACACCCCAACCACAGTGGCCCATCTGAGGCCTCCAGTGCCTGGTGATCGATCACAAAAATATAATACAGCTGCTCACAACCCCCTCTCAATGGCCACCTTGGACACATTCTGCGTCCATCACTTTCAGAAACACAGGGTCTTAGCTCCCATGGTGAGGAGGCACAACTACGTGCAGTGTCGAGGGCAGCAGATGGCTCTTGGCCATGAGACCTTGAGGCTCCCCTTCCACAATCTCATCACCGTGAATAGGACTTGTGTTGGAGTTCTGAGTATGCGCTGAGCTGTATCTCCTGCAGGTTGCCCCCAGACTAGTCATGTGCGACTAAGAGCAACACATGGTGCGGGGGAGAACTGATCTCCTCATGAACCACTCAGGCTGATGTAAGCATGGGCACTATCTGCTTGACCACCCAGCGTGAGACAAATGCCCAACATGAGTCAATGCAGTCCCCACAGTAAGACTTGGGGGGAGGCCCTCAAAGGATAAGGCTACCTGCTGGGTTAAATGCCCAAGGCCGACATGGTCCTCACCCTTCCAGAGCGCAACAAATCATTGAAGCGCTTGGGACACTGGATCCAGGTGCACCGCACTACATCACAGGAGCTCACCACCTCCTCCACCTCCTCCCTGGCACGTTTAGTAATATGGGGGGGGCCTCCTCCTCCCATCCTGGAGAAACAGCACCTCCCACCGTGCTGCCATCTCCCCGAGAAGGGCAGCAAGGCAATCATCGGAAAAGCGAGGAGCAATTGGCCCCCTGCTGGCCCACCCTGCAGCCTGGCCTGCTCCTCTGGTCTTCCCTCAACATTGGCCTGCGGTGCAGACCCCCTGCGGTGCCACCTGTAGCTGGCCATTGCGAACAACCTAAAGGAGGCTGCCTGGTCTTTTTTTATACAGACTGCCAGGTCGCCATTGGACCCAATGGCCTGTACACGCCCACTGCAAATTTAAGACTCCCGCACTCCACGGGAGTGAGAAATGCGCTGGGCGGGCCTTAATTGGCCCATCTGCGCAAAATGGAGGCGCAGCCCACATCAGCTTCAGCTCCGCCCACCCGCCTAACGGAAAATTTAGGCCTTTGTTTCTGATTTAAATGCAAGTCTTTATTTTCCTTTTCAAGGCAGACAGATGGAGTTGAGATGTAGATCAGCCATGATATAACTGAATGGTGCAACAGGCTTGAGGGGCTGAATGGCCTGTTCCTTTGTTGTTAGGACCTTGGCATTGAAGTTGTTTCCACAAAGCCAAAACCCAATAAACAATTCAGCACTCAGTCTCAAGAACTGACAAACACCTTGTAACTTTGGTGATGGAAAGTCCCAAGCCCTCACCAGTGGTTGTCCAGCATAGATGCTCCCTCAGGTTGTGGACAAAAGGACACATGGATGGTCTGTGTGCTTTAAAGCAAAAACCCAGAAAGATAGGATGCAGGAAAGTAGCTGGAAATTATTTTGTTTAAGTTGAGCCAGACAACCCATTGACGCGGAGCAGTGTAAGTTTATCCCTCTCTCCCCTTTAAAATGTTTCTTGAAATCTCACATTCATCATCATCACCTGAAAACAAACTGCACTCGTTCAAACTCATTGAGTCCGGTTATAAGTGTAGCTCTGTATGAAATTTGCCATCTAAGATATGAAACAGCTTAATTCAACCTCATTCTGCAGAAGTATAAGCAGTCACACTACTGAAGATTGGAGAAGCCCCTGTGTGGGCATGTTTGAAAGACTCAGTGTCCAATTCATGTATCCGGGAGATCCATTTTGTAGGTTACATTGTCAAATGTGTAGATATTGGATTGTGTGAGTCAACTCCAGAAGGTAAGGAACAGGGGCCCCATTAATCTATTGAATACCTTCTGACATTGAACACTTAGTCCGCAAGTTGGCTGAACGATCTTTCGATTACTGGCTACAGATAGGGTTAAGAGTTCAAACTCTTAACGGAGCAGCAGGCAACATTTCACTGGTGTCACAGAGAACAAAGCAATTCCTCACACGGCCATGCAGGCAGTGACGGTAATGTAACTACAATTCCCTTAACAGTCGTTAACTTGAGTGAAGAATTGTCTGTAGAAACAGAATATGCATTACTTTAGAATGCATTGGTTTGGGAGAACTGTTTGCGCCTGGATTGCCCTATAACCCTGGAAAACCACCTCTGTGGTTCCTTGCGCTGCTTCAATTGTTCACTCCCTCCTCCTCCTCCCAGTGGCATTGCTTCTGTGGAGTCTGTCATTTTAGTGAAGACCTTTGATTTTAAGTTCCGGTCACTTTTCTTCAAACCTTCCTTGCCTCCATGTCAACTTACAGCACCTATAACTGTGCTGTAACAGCACAATTTTAACTTTTAAGGAGCTTCGTTCCTGTAACATTATTGTTTGAATCAATGGGAGTTGAAAATGTTATGAATGACTGGAATTTCTATGTACTTGCTGACTGCATAGAAGTTAATTTTTGTTAACCACAGGAATGGAAATATCTTGTATCACCATAACTACAGTCATCTCATTACAACTGCAAACCCACTGTGACATGATTAATATGTATATTTAATGTATCTAAACTGTCCAAGGCCACCCAGCCAGACCTAAATGACTGTCTGATCCTGAGCTAATTTGCTTTACATTGCACAAGGTTGTAAAACTGTGACAGCTCCAAATGTTTAACCTTAAATCTTTTGCTTCAAAACCACCTCAATATTACCTATAATATAAAATTTTCAGCACAGAAACAGACCATTGCTCAACTGGTCTATGTTCTTTTTGTTTGCCAAATGAGTCTTGTCCCACCCCAATTTGTCTCACCCTATCAGCATATCATCATATTCCTTTCTCTTTCATGCACTTTGCTAGCTTCCTCTTAAAGGCATCCATGCTCTTGTTCTCATCTATTCTATGTGGCAGCAAGCTCCACTTTCTAACCACTCTCTGCACAAAAACGTTTCTCCTGAATTCATGATGATTGATCAGTTATTATCAGGCATGATCCTGCTCCAAGGTGGGTGTGAACAAGTGCAAGTGATGAAATGTGCAAGTGATTAAAGGTACAACTGACGAGCAAGAAAGAGAAGTCTTATGGACCTGGCACTAGGACAGTGTGGAACAGGCGTATGGCAGGAGAGCAGAATGTGAGAGGAGGATCCTGGGACAGGCAGTCAGCAGCACCTAGAGGAGAGTGAGAGAGGAGGACTCTGGGACAGGCAGTCAGCAGCACCTAGAGGAGAGTGCGAGAGGAGGACCCTAGGACAGGCAGTCAGCAGCACCTAGAGGAGAGTGAGAGAGGAGGACTCTGGGACAGGCAGTCAGCAGCACCTAGAGGAGAGAGCGAGAGGAGGACCCTAGGACAGGCAGTCAGCAGCACCTAGAGGAGAGTGAGAGAGGAGGACCCTGGGACAGGTAGTCAGCAGCACCTAGAGGAGAGAGCGAGAGGAGGTCCCTGGGACAGGTAGTCAGCAGCACCTAGAGGAGAGAGCGAGAGGAGGACCTGTTTCTACCTGTCAGAGCCAAAGTGTGACATCAAAGGAAAACAAGTAGGTGATTGTTGGGTTTCTCTTCTGTGTCTCTTTTGATTGGCAAGTGTTTTAAATCTGGGGACATGATTACAGCTGAAGTGTACAGTTAAGAAATTCACTTTTAAAATATTTAACATCCAAATTAATTAATTAAATAGAATAGAGATGGCTCCTCTCACATTCTGCTCTCCTGCCATACGCCTGTTCCACACTGTCCTAGTGCCAGGTCCATAAGACTTCTCTTTCTTGCTCGTCAGTTGTACCTTTAATCACTTGCACATTTCATCACTTGCACTTGTTCACACCCACCTTGGAGCAGGATCATGCCTGATAATAACTGATCAATCATCATGAATTCAGGAGAAACGTTTTTGTGCAGAGAGTGGTTAGAAAGTGGAGCTTGCTGCCACATAGAATAGATGAGAACAAGAGCATGGATGCCTTTAAGAGGAAGCTAGCAAAGTGCATGAAAGAGAAAGGAATAGGAGGATTTGTCCCACCCTAATTTGTCTCACCCTATCATACTCTATAAATGGACACTCTACAAATGGACAGGTCAAGTGAGTAGGCAAAAGCTTGGCAGATGGAGTTTAATGTAGGAAAGTGTGAGGTCATGCACTTTCGTAGGAAGAATCAAAAGGCAGACCATTATTTAAATGGAGAGAGACTCCAAAAACGTGCAGGACAGGGGGATCTGGGTGCTCTTATGCATAAAACACAAGAAGTTAGCGTGCAGGTGCAGCAAGTAATTGAGAAGGTAAATGGAATTTGGCCTTTATTGCTAGGGGGCTGGAGTTTAAAAATAGGGAAGTTTTGATACAACAGGCCGCACCTGGAGTACTGTGTACAGTTTTGGTCCCCATATTTAAGAAAGGATATACTGGCATTGGAACAGTTCAAAAGAGATTCACTGGGTTGATTCCTGGGATGAAGGGGTTGACTTATCAAGCTAAAGAAGTTAGGCCTTTATTCATTAGAGTTTAGAAGAATGAGGGGTGACCTTATTGAAATGTACAAGATTCTGAGGGGGCTTGACAGGGTAGATGTTGAGAAGATGTTTCCACTAGTGGGGGAATCTCGATCTAGGGGACATAGTTACAGAATAAGGGGACATTCATTTAGTACAGAGATGTGAAGGAATTTCTTCTCTCAGAGGGTAGTGAATGTCTGGAATTCTCTACCCCAGAGAGTTGTGGAGGCTGGATCACTGAAAGTATTTAAAGAGGAGGTAGATAGATTTTTGAAATATTGAGGAGTTGGGGGCTATGAGGAGCTGACACGAAAGAGGAGTTGAGGCCTGGGGCAGATCAGCCATGATCTTATTGAATGGCGGGGCAGGCTTGAGGGGCCAAATGGCCTACTCCTGCTCCTATTTATTATGTTATGTTCTTATTATGATTTATGGCTCGGACTTTATATTTATGGCTCAGACTTTAGCTACTTGGTCCTAAGCTCTGTAATTCCCTCCCTTAGCCTTCCTGCTTCTTTGTCTCTCTCTCCTTCTTTAAGTTGCTTCTTGAAATCTCCCTCTTTGATAACATTTTTTGATTGCCGATCGTAGTACCTTCTTCAAATGTCAGCATTCTGGACTTTAATCCACAATTCAAGTTAGTGTCAAATTGTCTTTGAGAAAGCACCTGGTATGTTTTACTACATTAAAGGCATGATATTAATGCAAGCTGTTGTTGTAAATTTAAATTTAAAACTATTGATATGTTTTCCAACTGGCATACAAATGCTCGTTATGCTCATTCAAAGTTTCTCAGTGCGATATTTTACATTCTGTGTGACGACACTGCAAAGTACTAAATTGGTTGTAAAGGTCTTTGGGGTGCCCTAATGTCAGGTAAGTTGCCATAGAATTGCAAGACTTTCTTTGAAATGGTTTATTTTTCCAAGTTTATTAGTTGCATTAAAAAAAGCATACTGAGTAATTTAGTTAAAAGCAAAATACTGCAGATGCTCGAAATCTGAAACAAATACAAAAATAGCTGGAAAAACTCAGCAGGTCTGACAGCATCTGCAGAGAGGAACACAGTTAACGTTTCAAGTCCGTATGACTCTTCAACACAACATGAGTAATTTAGTGATGCGTTAAACGCAATCGATAAAGTAGTTGGTTGACAGGCGACAGGCTGCCCACATTGATGCCAGAAAATTATAAAACAAGGGACTATGGTTTGCGAGGCAAATGCTGGACAAGAAGAGCTGCAAGGCACAGATTCCACCTAAGATAATACGACTTGGTGCCTGCACCTAGACCTGGAATTTCCTGTGTACTTGTCCACAGGCATGGACAAGTGGAGCGCAAGGCAAAAATGCAGTCTAAAAGATTTCAGAACTTTGGGAGCAAATGAGTTACATGCATTGGGTACAATGACCCCATATTCCCTTGACCTTGTACAAACAGCCATCCATTCATCTGCCCGAGTCCATCTACGCTCAAAATAACGGCTCCTCCCCCAAGATAAAACCAGAAACAACAACTACTACAGTTTAACCTTGGCGGTGGTAAAGCTTTTCAAGACAATTATCTGGGACAAAATTTACAGTCACTTTGAACAAGTGTAAATTAATTAAGGAAAGCCAGCATGGGTTTGTTTTTTGGTGAGGTAACAGAGAGGGTTGATGCAGGTAATGTGGTTGATGTGATGTATACAGACATCCAAAAGGCATTGATAAAGTGCCACTAAGTAGACTTTCCAGCAAAGTTGAAGCCTATGGAATAAAAGGGACACTAGCAGCATGGATACAAGGTTGGCTGAGTGACAGGAAACAGCGGAGTAGTGAACGGTTATCTTTCGGATTGGAGGAAGTTATATAGTGGGGTTCCCCAAGGACCGGATATATATTAATGACTTAGACATTGGTATCCAGGACATAATTTCAAAATTTGCAGATGACACAAAATGTTTCAAGTATTGTGAACTGTGAGGATGATAGTGATAAATTTCAAGAGGATGTAAACAGGCTGGTGGAATGGACAGACACGTGGCAGGTGAAATTTAATGCAGAGAAATGTGAAGAGATACATTCTGATAGGAAAAACAAGGAGATTTTTATATAAACTAGAGGGTACGATTCTAAAGGGGGTATAGAAACAGGAAGACCAGGGGGTATATGGGCAAAAAACATATTGAAGGTGGCAGAACAGATTGAGAATATGGATAAAAATCATGCAGGATCCTGGATTTTTATAAATAAAGACATAGGGTTCAAAAGCAAAGAAGTTATGATGAACCTTCATAAAACACTGGTTCAGCCTCAGCTGGAACATTGTGTCCAATCCTGGGCACCACACTTTAAGAAGGATGTGAAGACTTTACAGAGAGTGCAGAAAAGATTCATGAGAATGGTTCCAGGGATGAGAAACTTCAGTTACATGGATAGATTGGAGAAGCTGAGGTTGTTCTCCTTAAAGACCAGAAGAGTGAAACAAGATTTGATAAGTGTTCAAAATCATGAGGGATCTAGACAGAATAAATAGCGAGAACTGTCCCCATTGGCAGAACCCAATGGCACAGATTTAAGGTGGTTGGCAAAAAAGCCAAATTCGACATGAGGAAATTCTTTTTTGTGCAGGAGCAGGTTAGTATCTGGAATGTCCTTCCTGAATGTGCGGTGGATGGAGATTCAATCGTGGCTTTCAAAAGGGGAATCAAATAAACACCTGAAGAGAAACAAACCTGCAGGGTTATGGGAAAATGGCATCTAGAGGAGTGAGACTAGATAAAATGGCCTTTCAGAGAGCTGGTTTAGACTTGATGAGCCAAATGGTCTCCTTCTGTGCTACAACCATTCAATGATTCTCTAAGCAGCAGAGCTTAAATATGAGTTTCCTGCAACTGCATTTGCTGAGAGTCTTTCAAATTGTAACCAGATCCTTAAGGGACTTTTTAAGGGACAGTCATTTCTTTTGGTGCTTTATCTCAATTTCCTTTAAGCATTTTTTTAAATTTCAGTTTCTTTGAATGCACTTTTATGGCCTAAGTGCATAAGTCACATTAAAATTGTAACGCTTCTGTGACTGCAAGTTCTTGAACAATGTCCTACCTAATGTGCATGAATGATGACGAAATGAGCTTCAACTTTGATTTTCATGCACAAAGAAGAGAAATATGTGGTGAGAGTTTGGCAATTTCCTTGTCGTTTATGCTGATTACCAGCAACTTCTACGCTCAGGAGTACACTTGTGACATTGGCAGGAAATTAGCAAGTGCAGAATGGGTGTGGGAAGAAGCGTAATTTCAGGTAATTTCTGGGTCGTGTATCTATAGGAAATGCCAGGTCCTGTAGCAGTGCAAAAGGGAAAACAAAGGGGACTCTGACACATGGATCCAGTGGAACTAGGTGCAGTAGCTTGTGACACCAAGAGGGGGAGCTAGAGGCTCAAAACAGGCTGAAGGGAAAGATAGCAACAGCTTGCCGAGTTTTGAATCTGGAATTGGCGTGGGTACTTAGCAACACCAATCAATGACTCTGAGATTGATGGTGTATGATTTGATTTTAACAGACAGTAAAACTGTAGGTATCGAGTCCACAGAGGAAAACACTGTCCTCATCAGAGAGAACCTTTGTCCTGGCCAAAAGCACTTTAGAACTATAAAGCAGTCAAATTAAGTTGGATTCTCCTCTGTGGCCCTGGCCAGAATTGGGTGGTTACCTGGGTTCATCGTGGAGAATTTTTTAAAAATTAATTTATAGGATGTGGGCTTCGCTGGCTGGGCCAGCATTTATTGCCCACCCCTAATCGCCCTTGAGAAGGCAGTTATGAGCTGCCTTCTTGATACACCCACAGTGCTGTTAAGGAGGGAGTTCCAGGGTTTGGGGAAAATTCAGGTGGTGAGGATTGTCTCCATCATTCTTTCTTTCTCTCTCTCTTTTTCCTTTCTTTCAAAGTTAGTCTTCCCAGGAAAAAATACCTGCCATGTAATTCACCAGCTGTTTGGATATTTTAGATATCTCAGAGCAATGTAGAGATGACACTAGTTTCTAAGTGTACAACAATTTATTTACAAGAGTTCTAAAATATCTCTGCAATCACAAAATGTCTACACTCATGCTGAACCCAACTCAGGCTTCTCGTGGCTTCTGTGGTGTCTGTTCACTTTAGCACTGAGTCCACACCCAGGTTTAACCAATCAACCACAATGAGCATGGGTCAGTTACCAGTCTACATAATCAAACACAGAATCATTGAACAAATGAACACCACAACACCAAAGACCTTGAAGTGATTGTATGAGTGAAGTTAATATAATGAAAATGGAAAACAGGGAGAATGTGGAAGGAAAGAAATGAGAAAGGTGAAGAGTGGGAAACACAAGTAGTGTTTGGTTTTGTTACTTAAAATTGAATTGAGTCCAGGACTTGACTTATTGAAGAAACAGGTAGCTACTGCAATGGGAACATTGGTAGGGTTGTTAATGTGGAAAGATGGGTCTCCTTCATCACAGCTTTGGTTTGAGTTCATAAATAACAGTTGCCAATGTTAGGAAGATTGTACTTAACTCATTTGTATGACATCCTTCTCTCTTATATTTTAACAGAGGCACTATCCCATTTCTTTGAAATGCACTAACACACCAGCTCAAACAGCAGACAAATGTAAATTATACAAACCAATTCAGCAATTGTCCATTAATATCATTAAGTATTTCCAGACTCTGAAAATCCCTTTTCTGAAAGGAGAAGCAAATTTCTTCAAATGCGAGGGTTAAACGTGGAAGATTCCCAGTCATAGCATTGTGTCTGTACAGTGCCTTCATCCTTTATCTTGCTGATTGATAGAGGCCAGGATTTTCCGTGCCCACTGACATCGGGCATGTTCAGTAGCATGAGCGGACAATATGGCGAGAAGGCCAAAAATTGGTTTCACGACGTCGTGAAAGCAGTTTGCGATTGCCTGACGTGTTTCACAACAGCGTATATAGGGTGTGCATTGGCGGACTGCACTTTGAGGGGAACTCGGAGGTGAGCGCACAGTAATGCTGCGGAGCACTCACCCGGGTTGTCTGTTGGGCGTTGAGGTTGAGGCACGTTGGTGGGGTGGTGGCAAGGGCTGCCCTGCAGTTGAGGCAACTTGGGGGTGGGTGAGGGAAGTGGCCACGCATTAGGGAAACCTGTATAAAGTGACCATTCATCTGCAGCTGAGACAGTTCAGGTGCAGCCACATGGATATGACTGGAGTTGAGCCTCTAGCTTATCTGCCCACTCAAGCAATGCAGTGGCATGAAAGTGACACCAAGTGCTCCAGAGCTTTTTACCCCCAACCCCCAACCTGTCACAGACTGCAAAGTTATGAGCGTTTTAGTGGACTTCAAAGCAATTGGCCAACTGGCCACATTGGACAACCTCCTTGCGAAAGCCGGCCATGGAGCAGTCACTGGCGGAGGCCCCTTGCAATGTCTTTATTCAGGTTTGGACCAGTCTCCCCCATGGTTCAAGCTAACAGGGCAGCCTTGCAGTGCGGGTTAGGAGTATGCCTGTGCCTGAGCTGAGAGCACAGCCTGCAGTCCAATGGGCAAAGCTGCCACCAATCGGTCAGGTTGAGATGGGCGGAGGTGGGTGGAGTTTCGGGCAGCCATGCAGCGCACTAATCTCTGGCCATCCGAGTGGTGGCCAACACTCTCCGGGATGTGTTAAGGGGCCTTCAAACTTAACCAGGACAGGTTCTTAGTGCACCCAAGCTAACCACGTCTCTCTTTCATCCTGCAGGAGGAGTACATCAGGATCATGGAGCCTGGTGAACTTGCTGTATGCCTCGTGGAATACAGAGAGCAGAGATGATGGAAAAGAGAGTGATGGAGGTGCCTGACTGCCCAGAGGGAGGAGCAGCACCATCAGGAAGAAGGGGCACCTGGGGTTCCCGCACACACCACTGAAGAGTCACAGCGAGTGGTCACTGGTCGGTGTCTGGCTAGACCCAGGGTCTATAGAAGCCGCCTGTCATTCCTGCAGATGACCGAGAACCAGCGTCACTGAAGACTGCACATGTCTAGGGAACCGGTCGGTCACATCTGCCAGCTGCTGCAGGATTTGGTGCCAAGGGGACATGGAGGGTATCCACTGCCAGTGGCCGTGAGAGTGACTGAGGCGCTCAATTCTTACGCCAGTGGCTCCTTTCAGGGCTCCACAGGTGATCTCTGTGGGATATCATAAGCCTCCACCCACAAATGCATCCGTGAGGTCACGGATACCATCTTCCCGAGGGCACACAACTTTATGCATTTCGCCCAGCACTAGTACAGACAGGATGCAAGAAAATTTGGATTTGCCCAGATCTCGGGTTTCTGCAGGTCTGCGCACGATTTCCAGGGAGTGTGCACGACGCCTACATCCTCAGTCGGTCACAGATCCCTGTCCTCCAGGGTCCACAGAAGCTGCAGGGTTGGCTCCTCAGGGACAAGGGCTACCCACAGAGGCCGTGGCTGATGACACCCGTGTGGCAGCCTCAGACTGCAGCAGAGCGAAGGTATAATGAGGCTCATGCTGCAGCTGACAACTTGGTGGAGCAGACCATCGGGATGCTGAAGATGAGGTTCCGGTGCCTGAACCGGTCTGGTGGAGCCCTGCAATACAGTCCACAGAGGGTGTCACACATCATCGTCGTCTGCTGTACCCTTTACAACCTGGCGCTGCAATGGGGAGAGGAGCGGCTGAGGAGGAGATGGAAGAGCTGGGGGTCTCCTTTGATGAGGAGAACGCTGAAGGGGATGAGGGTGGAAAGGTCCCCGAAGGCGACGATGACGGCGATGAGGCCCTCGCTCTGGCCAGACGAGGCAGGTGCGCTCGGGCAGACTCATAGCTGCTAGATTTGTGGAGGATGATGACGACATGCAGTGAGGAGACACCATAGATCCTCACATTGTATCTATGAATGTTTGAATCCAGTCTGGCTTATGGCAGTGCACATACCCTCTGTGAGAATGCTCCTGTCATGGAGACGCAGTGGAGGCCCTAATAGTCGCTCGATTGCAGGAGGATGATGACGACATGCAGTGAGGACACTCCATAGATCTTCACATACCCTCTGAGAATGTCTGACTCCTGTCTGGCCGAGGGCAGCTCGCTTGCGCTCTGTGATCAGGGTCATATAGAGACACAGTCATGAAACTTTAGATGTATCTGATCCTTTGTCCACCTTCAGCACCTGAGCCCTTCAGAAACACAGCATCACCAGTCACAGATGCTGATGTGATGGGGGCCAGCCCCACCTTAAAGGTGCTGAGAGCACACAGAGAGAATGAGGGAACTCGGTGTCACCTGCCCACTACATTCTGGCAGCAATGACCAGCACCATCGAGGTGCAGGCATCAGTAATGTGTCCAGGGAGAGTGAGGCTGGACCATCACTTTGGTCTGAAGGCTGCACAAAGCACAGGGAAGAGGCCCTGGACTGAGACACCTGCCTTTATCTTGTGCAGAAAGGTTTCACATCTGAGTGACATGAACACTGCTCATCAGAACAAGGAGCCAGAGGCAGGGAGATATTCTGGGGAGTTTATTGACAATAGTGAACAGTCTGTACAAGTGATTAACACCCATGCCCAGGCTGTGCATTAACATCTTCTTAACTTTCCTAATCCTGCCGCTGCGTCTTGGTGCCCCCCAGACATCCACAGCGGAGGTGGAGGCAGCCTGCTGACTGCGATACTCTGTCTGTGATGACCTTGGCGGACTTCCTCTGGAGGGCCGAGACCTGGAGGGCCCCGGCCTGCTTTCGGGGTCCTGCTGTGTGGCAGTGGCTCCCTCCCCAGCCTGTGGAGCTGGAGCTGCTGAGGTCACAGGAAGAGGGGAGTCGAATGGCCCAAACAGTCCTGGAGTCACCTGGATGGATAGCCCTGGGGGTACACCAGCTGATCCACCTCCCTAAGGCTGCCCAAGGGTCCCTGGTTGGCTCCTTGAGGAGGAAGGGAAGCTGGAATAAGATCGAGCTGCCCAGCACCCCTCTTGATTACACACTGTTGGAGGCCGACTATGGCATCAGTGATGGAGTTGAGCCCAATCAGCAGTGTAGGAGCAACATCCTGAACCAAGGTCTCCATGGCGGTTGAGGTGTGTTTGGGTTGGAGGGGTGGGGGGTGCAAGAGCTGCCCTGTGGTTGAAGGTAGCGCACAAGCCCGTGCAGGGTGGGGGGTGGGTGGGGGAGGGAAGCAGCCACACATTAGGGAAACCTGTATAAAGTGACCATTCCTCTGCGACTCAGACAGTTCAGGCGCAGCCACATGGATATGATTGGATTCAGGCCTCTAGTTTATCTGCCCACTCAAACAACGCAGAGGCATGAAAGTGCCACCAAGTACTCCAGAGCTTTTCACCCCCCACCCCCAACCCGGCACAGACTGCAAAGTTATGAGCGTTTTAGTGGACTTCAAAGCAATTGGCCAACTGGCCACATTGGACAATCTCCTCGCTAAATCTGGCCATGGAGCAGTCACTGCTGGAGGCAATGTCATCATCCCGGTTTGGACCAGTCTCCCCCATGGTTCAAGCTAACAGTGCAGCCTTGCAGTGCGGGTTAGGAGAATGCCTGTGCCTGAGCTGAGAGCACAGCCTGCAGTCCAGTGGGCAAAGCTACCACCAATCGGTCAGGTGGAGTGGGGCGGAGGTGGGTGGGGTTTCGGGCAGCCATGCAGCGCACTAATCTCTGGCCATCCAAGTGGTGGCCAACACTCTCCGGGATGTGTTAAGGGGCCTTCAGGCTTAACCAAGAGAGGTTCTCAGTACACCCAAGCTAACCACGTGTCTCTTTCATCCTGCAGGAGGAGTACATCAGGATCATGGAGCCTGGTGAACTTGCTGTATGCCTCGTGGAATACAGAGAGCAGAGATGATGGAAAAGAGTGATGGAGGTGCCTGACTGCCCAGAGGGAGGAGCAGCACCATCAGGAAGAAGGGGCACCTGGGGCTCCCGCACACACCACTGAAGAGTCACAGCGAGTGGTCACTGGTCGGTGCCTGGCTAGACCCAGGGTCTATAGAAGCCGCCTGTCATTCCTGCAGATGACCGAGAACTAGCGTCACTGAAGACTGCACGTGTCTAGGGAACTGGTCGGTCACATCTGCCAGCTGCTGCAGGATTTGGTGCCAAGGGGACATGGAGGGTATCCACTGCCAGTGACCGTGAGAGTGACTGAGGCGCTCAATTCTTACGCCAGTGGCTCCTTTCAGGGCCTCACAGGTGATCTCTGTGGGATATCATAAGCCTCCACCCACAAATGCCTCCATGAGGTCATGGATGCCATCTTTGCGAGGGCACACAACTTTATGCATTTCGTCCAGCACTAGTACAGACAGGATGCAAGAGCATTTGGATTTTCCCAGATCTCGGGTTTCCCACAGGTTCAGGGCGCCATCGACTGCACTCATGTGGTGCTCAGATCTCCATTGCAACAAGGGGTCAACTATGTCAACCGCAAGGGCTTCCACTCACTGAATGTGCAGCTGGTGTGTGACCACCACAAACCCATCCTGCAGGTCTGTGCACGGTTTCCAGGGAGTGTGCACGACGCCTACATCCTCAGTCAGTCACAGATCCCTGTCCTCCAGGGTCCAGAGATGCTGTAGGGATGGCTCCTCAGGGACCCACAGAGGCCGTGGCTGATGATACCCGTGTGGCGGCCTCAGACTGCAGCAGAGCGACGGTATAATGAGGCTCATGCTGCAGCTCACAACTTGGTGGAGCAGACATCGGGATGCTGAAGATGAGGTTCCGGTGCCTGGACCGGTCTGGTGGAGCCCTGCAATACAGTCCACAGAGGGTGTCACACATCATCGTCGTCTGCTGCACCCATTACAACCTGGCACTGCAACGGGGAGAGGAGCGGCTGAGGAGGAGATGGAAGAGTTGGGGGTCTCCTCCGATGAGGAGGACGCTGAAGGGGATGAGGGTGGGAAGGTACCCAAAGGCGACGATGACAGGAATGAGGCCCTTGCGCTGGCAGACGAGGCAGGTGAGCTCAGGCAGACTCATAGCTGCTAGATTTGTGGAGGATGATGACGACATGCAGTGAGGGCACTCCATAAATCTTCACATAGCCCCTGAATGTTTGACTACAGTCCGGCTTATGGCACTGCACATACCCTCTGTGAGAATGCTCCTGTCACAGAGATGCAGTGAAGGCCCTAATAGTCGCTCAATTCCAGGAGGATGATGACAACAGGCAGTGAGGGCACTCCATAAATCTTCACATAGCCCCTGAGAATGTCTGACTCCTGTCTGGCCGAGGGCAGCTCGCTTGTGCTGTGTGACTGAGACACCTGCCTTTATCTTGTGCAGAAAGGTTTCACATCTGAGTGACATGAACACTGCTCATCAGAACAAGGAGCCATAGGCAGGATTTGGGAGTTTATTGACAATAGTGAACAGTATGTACAAGTGATTAACACCCGTGCCCAGGCTGTGCATTAACATCTTTTCTTAACTTTCCTAACCCTGCCGCTGCGTCTTGGTGCTCCCCAGACACACACAGCGGAGGTGGAGGCAGCCTGCTGACTGCTACACCCTGTCTGTGATGACCTTGGCGGGCGTACTCTGGAGGGCCGAGACCTGGAGGGCCCCGGCCTGCTTTCGGGGTCCTGCTGTGTGGCAGTGGCTCCCTCCCCAGCCTGTGGAGCTGGAGCTGCTGAGGCCACAGGAAGAGGGGAGTCGAATGGCCCAAACAGTCCTGATGTCACCTGGATGGATGGCCCTGGGGGTACACCAGCTGATCCACCTCCCTAAATGTCCCTGGTTGGCTCCTTGAGGAGGAGGGGTAGCTGGAATAAGATCGAGCTGCCCTGCACCCTGCTTACATACACACTGTTGGAGACCGACTATGGCATCAGTGATGGAGTTGAGCCCGCGCAGCAGTGCAGGAGCAACATCCTGGACCAAGGTCTCCATGGTGGCCGCCATCCTACCAGTGTTGACCTCAGTGCATTAGCATGTCAGCGCTATCACCTCAGCCTGAAGGCAGACAGACTCCTCCATCGTGCATTGCAATCTGAGGAGTGCAGCGGACATCCCTTCCTGATGTTCCCGAGCTTGTCTTTGCAGCTCCAGCAACTGTGACATGACCGAGTCCAGAGGCTCCTCATCTGACTCGGACTCAGCAAGGTTCTGGCCTCCAGCAATTGTCCGAGTGCCGGACACCTGGGAAGTCCCTGCCTCCACCTGCTGTGGATCAGACAGTGCGATGTGCTCACCAGATTGTGATCCCGAGGCTACTGTAAAGCTAGGTCCCACCGAGGTGTGTGTCTCTGCGCTGGTGGAGGGTGTGGGTGATGCTGTGATGGGACTCCAAGGCGGGTACCTCCAGATTCCTCTTCTGAGGTTTCTGCGGGGCTTGATTGGAGGCCCTGGGTCCTGGACTCCATCGGATGTTTCCCTGATCTGCCTGTGAAAGCAGGAGGAGATAATCAGTGCATGGCAGTGGCCTGTGAAACAGGACACATCACTCACAGCATGGTTGTCTGATGGATGTTGCACTGCTGGATCCTCACTTGGTTGAGCACCACCGACCTCACCATCAGCACAGGACCCGTCCAGATCCTCGCCGGCCAGCTGGATGGCTCTGTTTTCAAAGTCCATGAGGACCTTGATTTCGGGCATTCCTCCACCAGCCTGCGACCTCTCCCTCTTGTATGTCAGCTTGTCCTGCATAAATAGAGATAGAGAGAGTGTAAGCAGGACACCTGCCAGGCCAGATGATAAGGCTGCCTGGCATGTGTGGGTGGTGAGTGGTCCCATGGACGGGATGAGGATAATGAAGGTGTGTGTGAGAGAGTGAATGGTGATGTCCCTTGAACCGGCAGTGAGTGAGGTCCCTGTGGATGTGTGATGGGTTTGTGAGTATGTGAGTTGAGAGTGATGAGAAGAGTGATTTACTCCAGAGGAACGGAGGAGATCATTCACCCTCTTGCAGCACTGGGTGACTGTCCTCTTTTGAAGGGAGTTGGCACTGACCACCACTGCCACCGCCTGCCAAACCACGCCACTGCCCATCCTGTGGCCAGAATGGGGGTCACAGAGGCCTCCACGCCATCCAAAAGGCATTCCAGCGACATGTCATTAAACCTGGGGGCTGCAGTCCTGTTGCCTTTCGTGGACATCTTCCCTGCAGTAGTCCTGGGCTGGGAGCCCTGAGATTTGTGCGGGCGGATGGACTTTAAATATGGCACCTGGCGTGATGAAGCGGCGAGGTGATGACCGGCTGTCCAATGTGAGCCCGCTCACCATGGAAACGGCGTGTTTCTGGGGAATGCATAATTAATGCGGTGGGTTTGGGATGAAACGGCGCAAGAAGCCACCATTGAGGCATTATTTTACCTGCCCGCTACCGCACTTAGTGCAAATCTGAGACAACTCCGCCCATAGTTTCATAATGAGACTGCTCTGCCTCACTGCCCACATTAGTTTGGTAATAGCACTGAAATACTCAGTGAGAGACTCAATAAATAATGTAAAGTTGAGATTGTTTCTAGTTATAAAAATGAATAGAAGTGAAATGTATGAAACTGTTGAAAGTTTTGGTGGTTAGCTTGGGAAACAATGTGTTATACCATATATGCAGTGAGTAATAAATTGTTATTTTAATTTGAAACTAGTAAAAAGGAAAGCAGCATTGTTCCAATTATAAATTACTATATTGACCAGTAAATTATAGTAAGTTATATGCAAAGCTGCCATTTTTATAAATTTCAGCATAGGCTGTATTCTGTTCATAAGCCTCCCCTGCTCCACCCACACTGGCAGTCAAAAGGATAAGGCCAGAACCAGTGCTGTTTTAAATGCCAAAACAGGACAGGACAGCAGGTTATGAGCGCACAGGATTAAATCCCCATTTCTGAAAGTCCCCTGGTCTTTCCTGAGCTTCTCTACAGCAGCATGGCTGTGATTGGGAACTCACTGAAATGGGTGAAGCCAAACCTTCACTCTGTGCAACTCCAAAATTCCCTTTACATGAATATTTTTCTTCATTTTGTTTTACTATAATGGATTCTCCTCTTTCATTGTGTGTACCACCAGGACAACTAACACCGTTAGAAATGGACTAAGAGCACCCAATGTTCCTCTATAAGCCCATTAGCAAAACAGCAATTGTAAATTTGGATGGGCTTACAAAGAAAGCATGTGATGTGAGGAGAAAAGTGCACGTTTGCAAAATTTACAGAGACAGGAACAATGAATGGAGATTCTTAATTGCTTCTCCATTAGTGATCATGCCTTCCCCTGCCACAGCCCTACGTTCTGAAATCCCCTCCATAAACCTCTCTACCTCTTGCATTCCTCCTTTAAAAGGCTTTTAAAACCTACCTCTTTGATCAAGCTTTTGTTCATCTGCCCTAATATCTCATCAAAAACAAAAACAGAATTACCTGGAAAAACTCAGCAGGTCTGGCTGCATCGGCAGAGAAGAAAAGAGTTGACGTTTCGAGTCCTCATGACCCTTCAGCAGAACTGAGTAAAGTTAGGAGAGGGGTGAAATATAAGCTGGTTTAAGGTGGGGGGCGGGGGAGAGAGAAGTTGGGGGGAGGGTGGTTGTAGGGACAAGCAAGCAGTGATAGGAGCAGATAGTTAAAAGATGTCACAGACTAAGGAACAAAGAGGTGTTGAAGGTGCTGATATTATCTAAGAGAATGTGCTAATTAAGAATGGATGGCAGGACACTCAAGGTACAGCTCTAGTGGGGGTGGGGTGGAAAGACTGACAGGGCATTACAGGTATAGATTTAAAAATAATGGAAATAGGTGGGAAAAGAAAAATCTATATAAATTATTGGAAATAACAAAAGGGAGGGGGAAGAAACGGAAAGGGGGTGGGGATGGGGGAGAGAGTTCAAGATCTAAAGTTGTTGAATTCAATATTCAGCCCGGAAGGCTGTAAAGTACCTAGTCGGAAGATGAGGTGCTGTTCCTCCAGTTTGCGTTGGGCTTCACTGGAACAATGCAGCAAGCCAAGGACAGACATGTGGGCAAGAGAGCAGGGTGGAGTGTTAAAATGGCAAGCGACAGGGAGGTTTGGGTCTTTCTTGTGGACAGACCGCAGGTGTTCTGCAAAGCGGTCGCCCAGTTTACGGGATGCCCTGTCACTTGCCATTTTAACACTCCACCCTGCTCTCTTGCCCACATGTCTGTCCTTGGCTTGCTGCATTGTTCCAGTGAAGCCCAACGCCACCCCCACCCCCTTTCCGTTTCTTCCCCGTCCCTTTTTGTTTTTTCCAATAATTTATATAGCTTTTTCTTTTCCCACCTATTTCCATTATTTTTAAATCTATACCTGTAATGCCCTGTCAGTCTTTCCACCCCACCCCCACTAGAGCTGTACCTTGAGTGTCCTGCCATCCATTCTTAATTAGCACATTCTCTTAGATAATATCACCACCTTCAACACCTCTTTGTTCCTTTGTCTGTGACATCTTTTGATTATCTGCTCCTATCACTGCTTGCTTGTCCCTACAACCACCCCCCCCACAACCTCTCTCCCCCCACCGCCCCACCCCCCCGCCCACCTTAAACCAGTTTATATTTTACCCCTCTCCTATTTTTCCTTAGTTCTGTTGAAGGGTCATGAGGACTCAAAATGTCAACTCTTTTCTTCTCCGCCGATGCTGCCAGACCTGCTGAGTTTTTCCAGCTAATTCTGTTTTTGTTTTGGATTTCCAGCATCTGCAGTAGATTTTTGTTTTTATCTAATATCTCATCATGTGGCTTAGTGTCACAACTTATCTTATAATACACCTGTTACGATAAAGGCTCTATATAAACACAAATTGTCGTCTTTGTTTTTGGAGAGTAGATGTTCTGAAGGCTTTGGAAAGCCTCAGCAGGCACCTTGGTCTTTCAGCAGTTCTTAACAAGGCTGAAAGAGGCAGACTAATGAGTGGAGATAGGAACAAAGTGAAGGGAAAGGAAAGCCAGGATACAGGCATGAGTCTGTGAGGAAGTGCTGGTACATCAAATACAATACAGCCTTTATGATTGCTGTCCTGCAACTGGACACAGTGCTAAGCAAAGAGTTTGTTAGAATCCTTGCTGTTAAATGCTTGAGTTCAGGTTAAAGTTACAAGTTTAATTTATTTAGATCTATGCGACTTCCAGTACTGTGACATTGCATCTCCATAACATTTGTATTTGCCAAGCCCAAGTTGCCTCCTGTGTCCAAAATATTTCTCTTTTGATTCTAATCCTGTGATGGAATCCATGAATTCAAAGTTTGTATTTTTTGAGGCAGATCCTAACTGAAAACAGAAACTGATAAGGGAAACAATACAGGGAAATAGAGAAGGGAAACTGACCCTTTTGGTTTCTAAGAAAACAAAAAATAAAACTGAGATTTGGAAAATAAGCTGCTGGGTAGAGTGAAACTGGTTGAGGCTTTATAAAATAACGCAAAGCCACCAAAGCTCAATAGTAGCAGTTAATGAGTCCAGTGGTGCAGTACAGGCAACCTGAAGAAGACAGAGTCTGGACCCAGAGGCTGAGAATAAGTTTCTGCAGCTGTTTCTGTCACTTGAAGATATCATTGGTGTATCTACCCCATCCAGACCGAGTTGAACAGGTTCTGCAGACCTGCGCCGTTTTTGGTAAAGACCATGTCCATGGAACTCAGGTTGGTTGTGCGTTGTTTTTGGCTGGGGATCAGCTAGCTCCTAGAAGGAGAGGAGCTGCAATTCTTTGTGAGGAAGACTGAGTTTTGAAGGACTTTGTGACTGAGTCTGATGACTTGTATTTTTTATGCTATGTAGACTGCTGAACCAATTTGTAAGATCTGCCTTAGCTGTATCTGCCATTGCATGTGTAATTTATAGTTCATAAACAACATAATATGCCTGTCAATTCATGTTTCATTTATGTTGATTCTGGATGTTAGGGTTTAGGAGGTTATCTAACATTGTATTTAGTGTTTGCTTTGTTTGACCCTTGTATAGAAAAAATTCTTCTGTTTTAAACTACGGAATCTTGTGACTTCATTCTTTTAGTAAATAGCTGGGATTCCACATTTCATTTTTCTTTAAAAATGTTACTAGTCTCTGCAGAAATTATAACATATCACTGTGATCTCTTATGTCCCTGCGTCCTCTGATATTTACTACTTTTCATTCCCAAGTCCTTCTGCTCCATCATTAGCAGCTGGCTCTTCAACTACTCATTCTTCTAGATTGTCTTCTCTGAATCATCTCCTTTCCTCCCTCCCTTCATCAGTGTCCTAAACACCTTTCCCTTCAGCCATGTGTTTCACCACCGTCCCGCCACAATCTTGTTCCTTTGCTCCATCCTGCTCTTCACCAGCCAACAAAGGGCTCCGAGACATTTATCTCTCTGTACATACTTTTTTCCAAAATTCATTCTTGAAACGTGGGCATCAATGACAAGACCAGCATTTATTGCCCATCTCTATTTTCTGTGATACAACTGAATGGCTTGCTCAGCCACCTCCAAGGACAGTTCAGTGTCAACCACTTTGGAGTGGGACTGGAGTCACATATAGGACAGACCAGATTAGGGCAGCGCATTCCCTTCTCTAAAGGACATTACTAAAGCAATTGGATCTTTACAACAATCTGACAACTTCTCAGTCACTTTTACTGCCACCAATTTTCTATTTCCAGATTTCTTAAAACTGAGTTGAAGATCTCAGAAGGCCATGGTGGGATTTGTAAGCCAGCTATCCACAGTACAATCCATTACTGAGCACTAACAAAATTTATTTGTTGCTATTTATGGCAGTCCTACTGAAAGGAATTTTCAAGTGATTTGAATGCAACGGCAGCCCATTTAAAATAGATGCATTATTTCAAGCATTAAAAAAACGTTGGCGAAATATAAGAGCATCAGGGTCATTCCGACTTTCCGCTGACTTTGGACGAAGTGAGAACTGACCGGCCAATCTGACCCTATCTGCTTACTATTGGGCGAATTGCAGCCTGCACCAACCACCATCCATCCCCCTTCAAGTCTCCTGAGACTGGGTCCTTTAAGCGTTGAAGGGTCTCTGTGCTGTAGGAAACCTGAGCTGCGCCTGCTTTTCAAGTGTTTGTTCCCATCGCTTGGTGAACAGCAAGTAGGTGGCCCATTGCACTCTACCATCTTGACAAATTAAATACACAGAACAAGCAATGTTTTAAGAGAAAAAATTATTGACCAAGTGTGGAAACAAGCAAGGAACAATCAAATAAACAATGCCCATATTCCAGCTTTCCAAAACGTTCTTTTGACCCCAAGATTATTTAGTTTTAATTGTTACCAATAGGGTGAGGTTACTCTTAACACAGAGAATGTGTTAAACAGTTCATTTTTACTCTGTTTCTGATACATTGGCAGCTCCACAAAGCTGAACACTGAGCACTTTCTCTGGGGTAACTAAAGTGACCTATAGCAGTGCCACTGAGCCATTCGATAACCAAACACATAATGAGCTGAGATCTACAATCGTTGGGTAATACTCCAGCTGCAGTGCCCAGAACTCTGAACGCCCCTATTAAACCTAGTACAGACACATAGGATTTGCAATAGTTCTAACATTTCAGAAGAATTGCACTCCACAAGTACTGGGACATATTACTATGTTATGGGCACAAGCTGTTGTTGTACTGTTCAGTCAAAGTGACTATGTAGTGAGCTCCTATTTAAAAGATGCTTGCCTAGTCCTTTAACAAATATAAACCAGAACTAAGAGAGAGACATAGCTCAGGAAATTCACTGCACTATGTAACTGGGATTGGACAAAGGACGACGACTGATTTGAGAAGTCTGAGGCAATGACAGGAATTGCTGGGAATACACTGTGGATTGATCAGTATCCGTGTGAGAAGACAGATTAATGTTTCAAATATGCCTTTTACAAAAGTGCTTTCGGTTCCTTTTTTAAAAAAAAATGGAGGAAAATTTAATCGGTTACCAGCGCGCTGTTGCTTTGCGGTGACAATTGCATTAAAATAATGCCTCAACCTGGTAAAACACATCACACAATGAATTACTTTTCAAGGACAGTGACTGCTACATAGGCAGAAGCACATTTAACAGCACTAGAATTATTTCCTTGAATGACCTGGGGGTGAAATTCATCCTGTTGATAAATTTAGTGAAAAAAGTCAGTGTGAGTGTGAGATGGGCAAGAAAATTTGTTGATGTGCCAATTTTTTGATTAAAATTTCTACAGAATGAATATTACCCTTCTTCCTTCAGTGATTTAAACTTAAATTTGCTTTTTATCCAGTGAAAATTTTAATTCACCACCTGCTTTAACCAGACAAAATTTTGATCTTGCTGCTAGTGTCTGTATTGGTATCAATAACATTAAGTTCCTGTGTATTCTCAAGCTAAAAGATTAATTTACTTGGCCACCAAGATGAATTTTTGTAAACATACTTCTTACATGAACATCAGGAAGGAATGACTAAAAGGTTGCAAAAACCCACCAATTCTTTCATCCATACCCTTGTTAACTTGATGGGATAGATTTTTCAACTTGTCACCTAGATGTAACATTGTAAATTGACTGCCCTTTATAGAAACCGCCTGAGACCTGCTGCGTTCAGACCACTGTGCTGAACTTTATCCTCCCCCAGCTCTGCAATCCTTTATAGACTCACCTCTTGTCCATCAAGTCCCTGCAGTTCCTTTGTCCCTCCATTGAAGGGCAATGCCTTTAGTTGCCAAGGCCTTAAGTTCAGGAGTACCTTTCAAACTCTCCCCACTCCACCCCTCTCTCCTCCTTTAATACTTTCCTCAAAACCTACCTTTTGAACTCTAGCCATTAGTCCTAATGTCCCCTTCTTATACTGGGTGCCTATATTTGCCTGATTACATTACTGTGAAGTGCACGTAGACATTTTACTCCATTAAAGGCGATACAGAAATGCAAGTTGTGCTTTCTCTGGTCCTCCAGTGATGTCCAGCGCTCGTCTTTATCTCTACCAGCTTCTCTCAATTCCACACCCAGATCAATGTGTATATTGTACAAGGTACTCACTTTGCGTCACACTCAAGGCTTCTGAACAACTCAGTGGTGTCTGTATAAGTCACCCTGCCAGACTCCACAGCCAAACACTGTACTTAACAATTTAGCAAAGATTGAAAAGATAAATAACAGCTGATTTACATGGGCAGCATCGGAGCCTCAATCCAAGCACTCTCTGTGACCCACAGAACTATCAAATACTTGAGTGCCCCTCAACTTCCCCACTCCACCAGCCCCCCCTCCAATTCACCTCATGCAATTCCTGCCCAATCTTCATCCCCTCTATTAATTGAAGTGTAGATACAGAAAACAAGTCAATGAATCTTCCACTATCCAATTCCGTCATGGAAAAATGACCTGACTTTATTAGACAAAAAATGAGGAGTTTTAATCTCGCCCGAACCTACTTTATTTATTTATTTGGCGCGCCCGCCATTAATAAACGGGTCACTTAAGGCCCTTGACTCACCAATCAACACCAATCGTTCAGTGCCTGTGCGATCCCTGGGTCAGCGCACGGGCGCAATGGGCAGGCGGGTAGGACACATTTGTATAAACCTCATCCACGGGGGGGATAAGAGGGCTCAGTGGGCTCGCGAGTGTGCACAGTCAAGTATCTATTTTTCAAAGTTATTAAAACTTGCCTGTGTGATCTGCAGTACTTCAACACACATTCCAGCTGCTTTGTCTGGACTCTTAACCTTCAGGTCAGCACTCTGCAGTGAGGAATCTGTTCCAGGCCGGCAGGTTTCAGGAAGCCTTCCCTTATCCTGGGAATGGGATCTGATCTGTCCACTGGAGGCACCTCACCTGAGGAGGAAGGGAGGGCTAGAAGGGGGAGGAGGCCGGGAGTGCACATTCAGCCTCCAGGGGAGCCACCTTTGGGAGGACAGGCGCAAGCACAAGGGGCGCAGGGCCAAGGGGTGGACCAAGGCAAAAAGGGCCGCAGAAGATGCCACTATCCTGCTGCCAGGGTATAGAGGTGGCGAAGCAGCTACCTCAATATGACTGAGGTGCAGTGCCGAAGGAGGCTCCGTCTGTCAAGGGAGACAGTCAACTATATCTGTCAGATGATTGGCCCTGAGATCTCCCCTAACTGTGTGGGTGGACACCCCATGCCAGTGGCTCTGAAGGTGACAGTTGCCCTCAACTTCTATGCATCTGGCTCCTTCCAGGGCTCGGTGGGTGATCTTTGCGGTGTCTCCCAATCAGCTGTCCACACTTGTGTTAAGCAGGTTACAGACGCTCTGTTCAGACGTGAATTGACCTTCATCCACTACTGTTGGGACCAAGCAAGTCAGGCACAGCGAGCCAGAGGCTTTGCGGCCATTGCTGGCTTCCCCCATGTCCAGGGTGCAATAGACTGTACACATGTGGCCATCAAGGCGCCAGAGGGTGAGCCCGGTGCCTTCGTCAACAGGAAGGGCTTCCACTCCACGAACGTGAAGATAGTGTGTGACCACAGGATGCTGATTCTACAAGTCTGTGCAAGGTACCCAGGCAGCTCCCACGATGCTTACATCCTCAGACACTCCCAGTTGCCGGGGCTCTTCAGTGCTCCAGCCCGGCTGGATGGATGGCTGCTGGGTGACAAGGGCTATCCCCTCAGAAGGTGGCTCATGATGCCTCTCCGCCATCCAAGAACAGAAGCTGAGGAGCGGTACAATAGGAGCCACAGTTCCACAAGGGCTGTGGTGGAGAGAACCATCAATTTTCTCAAGATGCGCTTCCAATGTCTGCACCATTCAGGGGGCACACTCCAGTACCCCCCAGATCGTGTCTCGGTGATAGTGGATGCTGCACTCTCCACAATCTGGCGCTGGAAAGGGGGGACACAGTGGATGATGAAGATGTTGACGCAGTGTCTGCGGCTGCACACGATGAGTCCAGCAGTGAGTCTGAGGATGAGCACGCACAGGGAAATGCTGAGGGGGTAGAAGCTGAGCCGGGCATACTCCATGGAGGCAGAGACACCTGGGAGGCTTTAATCCAATGAACCTTCAGCTAGCACACCACAGATGGACCTCCAGGACAAGCCTGGGCTGCAGGCTCCATACTCGACACCTGCGAAGTCTGCCAGGTTAGGGACAGTAACTAAGGGCCTTGTTAATAAAGCTGAATGTCCATCAAAGCATTCTACATTTTGGAAACCATCCACATGCAAAGGAAAAGAGGCACCCTCAGCCATGGTGGCATATCTGAATTTAATATGTCAAGCAAACAAACTTATGCAAAAATAAAAGACAATAGTTACAAATCAGAACAAATCATAAGAACCTCATCTTGGGTCAACACAAAAGCACCAGTGAAAAACCCGTGGTGTGCCTAAGATGTCTTATGTTTTCGTTTCTTGGTGCTGCCCCATCGCTGGGAGTGGTATCTGAGCCAGCCTGCTGACTCTGCTGTCCTGTTGGCCTCGATGACCTTGGCAGTCGTCCTCTGGCCCGTGGAGCCTGTGCTGGCCCCGCCTGGGAGGGAGCTGCCAGTTCCACAGCTGGTGTCTCCCCAGTTGTCGCAGCCTCACTGGGTGCTATGGTAACTGGGAGAGGGGCAGAGGAGCTGCCGCCCTCATCCGGAGCACCCTGAAAGGTGCCCACAGTGACGACAGGCAGCTGCTGCGCCAACGTGAGGTCGCTTCGGACCTCCCTGCTCACCATGGATGAATGGGCACCGAACTGGGAAACTTGATGTCCAGACCATCTCCCACACTGGCACTGACCAGCTGAGGTCAATGCCAATGTGAGGGCTTGCTGGTCTGAGTGCATCCCCAAGAAGCTCTGATGGATCTCCTGGAGGAGTCTCTCCACGAGAGTTGCCACTCTCTTCATGGAGGACGCTTGGTGCTCAGACATGAGGCTCATTGCTTCAGCGATAGTCCACGTAGACTCCTCCACCATGGAGACCAAGCCAAGCATAGCCTCATGTATCTCCCCCAGATGCTCCCACACACCCGGCCGCATTTCCTGCACCTGCTGCGTCTCGGACGACTCCAGAGACACATCATCAGACACCGACTGAGCATGTGCCTGGTCCCCTGCAGTCCTCCGATTGCTGGCACCATGGGCACTCTCTGTCTCTGCCAGCAACTCCAGTGATTGTGAAGTGCCCTCACCGCTGTGCCCCGGGACTCTAGCCGAGTTCTAATTCCTACCGAGGTGCTAGTATCTGCGCTGGTGCCTGCCTGGCAGAGATGGTGTGACGCTGGTGAGACTTCAGGGCCCTCAGGTGTGAGAGGGGCCTCTGCTGCTCCTCCTCCCGGCCCTGCTCCGCTGATGCTGAAAGGAAGAACAAGGACATTGGATCAGTTACCATGGAGACAATGTCAATGTGCATCCCTGTCCCCCGATCATTATGTGCTCATCCTTCCATAAGCAATAGTCAAGCCATGTTGCAAACTTCAATCGCTGAACATTAGCAGTGCCATGGCTGCTGGGAGAACAATGGTGACCTCACTGCTGGGCAAACATACCTGCCCGTGGCACCCCAGCCTCACCAACACCGGTGGACCTGGGTACACGGCGCCTCTCCCGATCCAGGGCCTCCTGCTCGATACAGCTAAGAATGGTGATCTGCGCCTGGCCGCCGCCAGTCCTCACCCGCTCTGCCGCGTTCTGATCATTCTTCTCCTGAAACTGAGAGACGAGCATTGATTAGTGCAATTTGCACACGGGCTCTGTTCACGCACAGCCCACCCCAACCAGAGTGGGACATATCAGGGCTCTAGTCTCTCCTCACCCCACTGCTGCCGAGTGGGCCTGCTCCCCACCCCCACCCAGCCCCCCAGACACATGCTGCCTGCATCACATTAGGCCCCACACGGTCTAACCTTCCATAGCAAGGAGGCACAAGCACATGGAGCACACAGGGCAGCAGATGGTTCATTGCCAACGCCACCTTGAAGCTCTCCTCCCAGCATCTCATCACCCTGACTTGGACATGTCCTGGAATTCCAGCCCTGCTCCCAGGTGCAGCTCCTCCAGGTTACCCCCACACCAGTCATGTGGGACTCAGTGTACCACATGCTGCGGGGGCAAAACCCATCTCCTCATCACCCTCTCAGGGTGACCTCAGCATGGGCAATATCTGCTGGCCCACCCAGCAAAGGACACAGGCCGTCAATGATTCAATGCAGTCACTGCACTCACACTTGGATGGGGGGGTCTCAGCAGTGGGATAAGCTGACATGCCAGGTTAAATGCCCAATGCCAACATAGTCCTCACCCTGCCAGAGCGCAACAAGCCATTGAAACGCTTGTGACATTGGATCCTGATGCGCCGCACCACATCGCGGGAGCTCACCACCTCCGCCACCTCCTCCCAGGCTCGTTTCATCACGTGGAGGGGGCCTCCTCCTCCCATCCTGGGGGACCAGCACCTATCACCGTGCTGCCACCTCCTCGAGGAGGGCAACAAGGCAGTCATCTGAAAAGCGAGGGGCACACTGGCCCTCCTGCCCTACCCTCCAGCCTGGCCTGTCCCGATCGTCTACCCTCCGGCCTGGCCTGTCCCGATCATCTACCCTTCGGCCTGGCCTGTCCCGACCATCTACCCTCCGGCCTGGCCTGTCCCGATCGTCTACCCTCCGGCCTGGCCTGTCCCGATCACCTACCCTCCGGCCTGGCCTGCCCCACTGCCCTACCCTCCGGCCTAGCCTGTCCCAATGGCCTACCCTCCGGCCTGGCCTGCCCCAATGGCCTACCCTCCGGCCTAGCCTGTCCCAATCACCTACCCTCCGTCCTAGCCTGCCCCAATCACCTACCCTCCGGACTTGCATGAAGTAAATGAAGAACAAGGGTCACAAGTTTACTTGGGGATTTAGGCAGAGTCAGGATAGAAACTTCCTACTCAAGGGGTTTTCTGCTTCCCTGGTTCAGAAGCAACCTGGCATTTTACCTGAGGTCAACACTCCGAGGAGATGAGGCCTCCATGTAGAGACAGTGAGCCTTGCTGTGGGGGGTGGCGGGGGTGTTCGGAACCTATCGGATTCTCAGAGCCAGGACCCAGCAGAACTGACATGGCCATTTTCCACTTTCTTGAAGACAGGCCATGTGAATTTTCCAACTAGCCCCTTCAGATGCCTTATCAAGTAGGTTTCAGGGTACAGCAGGTCGAATATGTGCCTGCAATGGCAGAACAGGCTGCTGGAAAGTCCAGATGCTATTCACAAGGCCATTTGGGCAGAGGTTGGTTGCCAGAGGCTCATGGTCAGAGTTATGAACCACTGGCTTCCTTGGACTTCAAGTTGCACCTCAGCACAGCACTAAGTTACATCACAGAGAGGCAGCAGGGATGGGGCATGGTGCAAATAAGCAATTTGCTATAGATATATGTGTGCACAGTGAAAAAAGTTGCAGTGTCGAGTTGACATTTCAGATGTGGCTCCTTTACCATCATTTCATCATTGTGAAGAACACGCTGAACCTTAAACACCAAGGCATCTGTTCTCTCCAGATTCTGGCTGACCAGCTTTTGTTGTCTTTCAGAACCAATATCACTCCCGCAGAACTTAAATGCTCCAATAGGAGGCTTGTGTTTTGCGAGGTCCTGTATTCCAAAGTTTGTTCATTTCAGTGTAATGTTTGAACGGATATTTGAAGAGTAGTTTGCCACGAGAGATGGAGTTCCTTCTATGACACCTGACTCAGCTGACACCTGATGAGCTCTCACTCCTTTCAGGCAGTCTGGGAACAACACAGTCACAGCTCTTTGAATACTTTGATTGGAACTATTTGATCAGTAATGAGACTGACGAATGCCACATCCCTTGTCTGTGCTTAGCACCAGTGATGGCAAAGTGTGGCAATGGATCTTGCATCGTGCCACTCTCAACACCAGCACCTGGGGCCTTGCACCCTGGACAAGGCAAGAGGATGGTGACCAGCAATGGCGGCTTCACTGAGACGAGAGTCACCTCAGTCCTTGAAATTTTCAGAACAATCTTCTCAGCCACCAACCCCTCAACTTTTCACCACTCAGAGAGCAGCGTGCAAAAGTAACAGACTAGCAGCTGCAGCTGACACAAAGGCTGGAGCTGGGAGTTAGAAATAGTTGAATTTAAATGTGTTAAATTATTGGAAACCTTTGTCGAAACTTGTTCTGGGAAGTAAAAATTGTTTGACTACTCTGATTTCAGAGCTCATTCATTTGGATGACTGAAAGTTACTAGACTGAGATGATGACATATTCGAGTGTGAATTTTGTACTTTGCAAGTTTGGCCTTTGGGAGTGAGGGTTTTCGGGAGGCACTTGGGAATGAAAGGAGGTTAAAGTGGTGTGAGTGTATCCAGTTTCTAAACTTTTATTTACTGAAAGCACTCAGTTCTAATTTGCAGCCTCCCTTCTCTGGATGTGGGCTGATAGTTTTTACTCCACCTCCCCTCCAATTCACTGTCCTCAGATATAGCCATGGAAGACTCTCTTCTTCTTCACCTTCATCATAATTTCCGCCCCCTTTAGCTTCAGGAAGTAACACACTTTCTGCTTATTATCTTCAAAGCCAGCTCCTATGATTCTGTAGCCTCTATACAATTGGATTGCTCACTCTCTTTGATTTACAAGTTCCATGAAGAAATAATAAACTGTGATGCCCACCATAACATACTGCTGACTGATTGATTTGACAAAGATTACCCAAGCTGCCTGGAAAGATCCGATGACAGAAAAAAATGAAGTCAGTGGCCACTTACAATGCTACAGATAATGCTGTTTTTCTGTCATAAATGAGCTGTAAGTCTTTAGCTATTTGTTGAAATAACTCCCTAATGACATAGGAACAGAAGAAGGCCATTGAGCCCCTTGAGCCTCTTCCATCATTCAATGAGATAATGACCTGACCTCTGAGGAGAATCATATCCTTTGGAGGAACTGATGTTCAGGGAAATCAAGCTGTTGCCTTTTTGTTCTGTTAAACCCTGTTGCAGTTATTGACTAAACGTAAGAAATCAGCACCTATGATATCTCACTCTCAGTTCTCAATCTTGCCTCTTTTGCATCCCTAAGTAACTCTTCTTCATAACCCAGGAAAAGAGCCAGCCGTTAGGAAATCTATTTCACTATTCCTGACGTTTGCCGAGTGTTCACTAAACCCGTCAGGATAAATCGCAAAGAGTAAGAACAGCCAATGATCATAATACAAGCAAAGTTTCTGCAGTTTAAATCTAAACTAAACTTGTGCTTGTAGTTTCTGTCTCAGGGGATACAGTTATTGCCTTACATTGGTAAATCAGAATTGTAACACAACATTTTAAATCCTCATACCATAATTCCCACAGTCAGTTTCAGACTGGAAATTTAAACCTGCCTTTTCACTTTCAGTCAGGAACAGATCACAGTTTTACACCAGTCACTGATTTGACAGCACATTTCACCATTGTTCTTCCTGACTCTAAACACAATTGTCCTGTTCTGCTCACAGTGCAAATTTCCATGGGTGAGGCAATTCTCTGGGAGGTCAGGTTGGGCATAAGTTGGGGATAGTGGAGGGGAAAGCTGACAATTCTCATCCAACACCACCACCGCCCCCCACTCCCACCCACAAACTTCATTTACATGCAGTAAGGTGCATGTTTCTTTTCTGGATCCCATCCTTGGAGTTTTGCTGCTTCCTTATCTGTGCCTACACAGCTACAATTCCTACTTGACTAATGACATCAATTTAATGCAAAACGGGAAATGAAATTGCAAATTGCATGGAATCAAATTGAATATGATTTTCCAATAGGACCAGTTGAATCTACTAAATTGTCAATGAATAGATCCCTATTGTAATGTAAATATATCAGGACTAGGACAGCAGAACATAACTGTACAGGCAGTATATTGCATGAGCATAGATTCTGATACAGCAGCAGGCATGGTTCAAAGTGAAAGTTAATCTAGCCGGGATTTGATATCAATAATTGGCTTACACAATGGGCCTTGGGACAAAAGCTAGTTTTGACAGAGTTGGGTGGGCATGATAAGAGATAGTAATCTATTCCTTGCACTCGCTTGCCTGTTGAAATGTATTCTAATATGATCTGGCTGAGCACAGCTGTTTATTTTTCGTTTCTAAATATAGTCTGCTAAGCTTACAGGCATGACTTGCAGAAGGAAGGACCACAAAAGGTTACACCATTAAAAACTGGGACTGTGATTAGACTATGGGAGTAATAATGACCAAAATCAGAAACTCCAACAAATCCTCTGTGTTGACCTAAAATACTGAGGTGGATTTTCCAATATAAATATCGATTTAATCGCTCGAGGATCCAACTTCTCTTCATTTCATTTCATCTTGAGGGGTTGCCAATGATGTATCACAGATTTATATGCACAGCTCAAACAGATTAAAATTGGTTATTTTCAGGAAGATAAAATCTAGTTTGATTTTTTTTGCCTTCTAAATAAGAAATTATTCTACATTGTACAAAAGATGGTGGTGTTTTATGGGGGACTGAAGAAAGTTTATCACTGCTCTAATTTGAAAGTAACTCTGTAGGGCAACTAAAGAAAAGAAAAACATGTATTTATATAGTACCTTCCACAACCATCAGACATCTCAAAGCACTTCACAGCCAATGAATTGCTTTTGAAGTGTAGTCCTTGTTGTAATGGAGGAAACACAGCGCTAATTAGCACACATGCTCCCACAAACAGCAATGTGATACAGACTAGATCATCAGTTTCTGTGCCATTGATTGAGAGATTAAATATTAGCCAGAGGGATAATTCCCTCCTCTTCTTTCAAACAGTGCAATATTTTTACATCCACATGAGAAGATAGACAGGGCCTTGAAAAGATGGCACATCCAACACTCCCTCAGTTCTGGGTGGGCTGGAATGTCAGTCCTTGATTTTTGTGCTCAAGTCCTGGACTGGGATTTTTACCTACAACCTTCTGACTTGAAGGGAAAAGTGTTACCAACTGTGCTACAGCTGACAGCCTTCACTAGGGTCTTACAAAGGATCTCGTCACATGGTGCATTAACACTCATAATTCAGAGCATGGAATCACATTGTACACAATGGGCCAAAGTATTCACATGAAATTGCTTCATCCACTTTTTTCACTAAAGTAAAAGCATCACTTGGTGCAATTTCACTCCCATATTAATTTAGCAATAAAAATGAAAAGCAGACATTGAAAGTACTAATATCTGAAAGGCACTGCTCAGGTTGTGTTACGCGAGATGTTGCCAGGATTGCTACCCAAACCTTGGAAATGAAATAATTTATCAATTTTTGTGTTGCCCTGAAAGGATTTTTGTTTCATAGCACTAATATACATTCGGCCTTACAGAAATCAAAATATCTCCCAGGAGTGACATTAATTTATCTAAAATGGTAACAATATCACCATGATAAGTGAGGCCTTGTCAGCTAATTGACCAGGATGTTGATTAATAAGTGGCACTGCAGATCAATGGGTTACATTGCACTATGCTTTTGTTTCAGTTTGTTGGTTAACATTGTGAAAGATACTACATGAAATTTATCTCAGGGTCCCTCTCTGTGTTTTATTAGCTGCTAGTGGGTGCGCACTTAAAAGACAACAGCCTAGATTTGAAGTCAAGACAATTCACATGTGTTTCCATCCCAAATAATTTTAAATACCAGACATTTGGAACTTCTGGTCCATGGATGTTCACAGGAGCAGCTTCCCAAGCTCTTCTCTCAGGTTTGACCTGATCCAAATTAAATAAAACTTCTGCTTCAGATGATACATCTCCAGGTCTGTACAACTCTAGTAATAGGCTACAGGCATTTCCGAGATACAAAAATGTATTTTATTTGACTCTTAAAGAGGTGAAGCAACTTGTAATTTAGACGGGTAATTACTGGGACCAGCACTTTCTGAAAGCTTTTTTATTATTCATTCTCGGGATTGTGAGCATCACTAGCAAATTCAGTATAATCTGTTTTAAGGAGGATAATTGATGAAGCTGTGAAAATCTGACCTGTTGGGCTGATTTAGATTTTTTTTTTACAAATGATGTTCTACACGTTACAAACAAGTGATTTACAAATCAGAGGATTTCTCCAGCTGAGTTCAGTTCTTAAATTATTTTTGCCCTAAATAGGAAATAAAAGACAGCTTCATACACATGTGCACCAATGTCTACCTATCATCAGTGCACTGACCTTAATGTTATTCGTAGTTAGGAATTTCTGCTTGCTGTAAATTCTCAATGCCACTGGCACTTCAATAAATCTTGGTGGTAGCCGTTTGTATTACAGCAAGGGCTTGCTGTAAACAATTGCAGTTGAATTATTAAGTAACCCAATGGACTCAGGTTATTTTAGGGTATCTGCGAAAATCACTCTTTAGCTGTTTAAACAGAGTTTTAGGGTGAGAATGTGCACAAGTGGCTCCCTGTTTGACCTTCTAGGTTTCTTCTGCTCTTATTTTTAATTGGAGTGTTTCTCTTATACACAGATCTGATGTTGAACTTCCACCAGAGGGGATATTCAACTGATAAATGTAAACATAGACGCAACACAGATGGTGAATTCTAAATATAATTTGTATTTAGTAAACCTTATTTCCTGTCACCATCATAGTCAGAGCTGATAAAATAGCTGAGCGGGTTAGATTGTGGCAGAATTGCAAATTATTTATCCTTGCAGTGCGCAAGAAAAATTAAAGATAATGAGGCAAATATAATTTTACTTCTTGCATTTTGTTTCCGTGCACAAAGGACACATGATGGAATGGAATGCAGGAAATTGCCAGTCTTTAACTGGAACTGTTGTTCTTAGCCACGTTCTACTTTTCTTTGATGTCACATTCCACTCAGCAAGTAATTTCCTTCGTTGCATTAGGAGCACACATGTTCTGTTTGCGGGAACACCTGGGAATCGAGTGTATGAAAACAGTAAATGGATGTCAAATGGAAAATGACAGCTTTCTTTATGTCCTGTCAGGAGACTGAATGCTAACAAGCCAGTTAAATAACAAAAGGGGAGACTATAATGAAGGCCATCTTATATATTCAAAAAGATATTCTTCCCACAAGGTAGAATATATTGAAGTAAGTAAACCATACTAAAAGGCTTTTATTATTACAGTATTACACCAAGATCATTTCAATTGTTTGTATTTGAAATGGAAAACATGTTTAAAGTGCATCATTTGCTGCTTATTGACTACTTTGGGCTTTGTGCAATCCCTTCAGTAAATCACAGTAACTGTGTATCAAAGACATATAACACAGCTTTAAAAGCCATTAAGCATTGCACAAAGCTTCAAATATCTAATAAAAAACATTAAAAATCCCTTCACCTTGAGAACCTTTACAGTATTAAAGGTGCTATATAAATAACAACAACAACTTATATTTATATAGTACCTTTAATAGAATGAAGAGTCCCAAGGCACTTGACAGGAGCATTATAAAACAAAATGTGACACTGAGCCACAAAAGGATATATTAGGTCAGATGACCAAAAGCTTGGTCAAAGGGATAGGATTCTAATGAGTATCTTTAAGGAGGAAAGCAGGGAATGCAAGTTGTTGTTGTTCGGGGTTAAGGTTGTTGTTAGGATCTTGGAAGAAGTGGGCAGTGAGGTAATTGGTTCATTGGTTTTAATTTTCCAAAAATCCCTATATTTGGGGAAGATTCCACTGGATTGCAAAATAGCAAATATAACTCTTTTATTCAAAAAGGGAGGGAGACGGAAAGCAGGTCAGTTAGCCTAACATCTATTATAGGGAAAATGTTAGAAGCTATTACTAAATACGTTATAACATGGCGCTTAGAAAAGTTTAAGGCAATCAGGTAGAGTTAACATGGTTTTGTGAAAGGGAAATCACGTTTAACTAATTTATTAGAATTCTTTGAAGGAATCACATGTGCTGTGGATAAAGGGGAACCGGTGGATGTACTGAGATTTCCAGAAGGCATTTGATAAGGTGCCACAAGCTTATGGTGTCGGGGGTAACACATTGGCATGGATAGAAGATTGACTACCTAACAGGAAACAGAGCATAGGCATAAATGGGTCTTTTTCTGGTTGGCAGGATGTAATAAGCGATGTGCCACAGGGCTCAGTGCTGGGCCTCAACGTTTTACAATTTATATAAATGACTTGGATGAAGGCACAGATGGTTTGATTGCTAAATTTGCTGACAACACAAAGATTGGTAGGAAAGTAAATTGTAAAGAGGACATAAGGAAGCTGCAAAGTGACATAGGTAGGTTAAGTGAGTGGGCAAAGATCTAGCAAATGGAGTATAATGTGGGCAAATGTGAAATTGTCCATCTTGGCAGGAAGAATATTAAAAAAAACATATTATATAAATGGTGAGAGATTGCAGAGCTCCAAGATTCAAAGGGATCTGGATGTCCTAGTGCATGAATCACAAAAGGTTTATAAGCAGGTATAGCAAGTAATTAGGAAAACTAATAGAATGTTATCATTTATTGTGAGGAGAATTGAATATAAAAATAGGGATGTGATGCTTCATTTGTACAGGGCACTGGTGAGACCACATCTGGAGTACGATGTACAATATTGGTCTCCTTATTTAAGGAAACATTTTTTTAATTCATTCATGGGATGTGGGCTTCGCTGGCTGGGCCAGCATTTATTGCCCATCATTAGTTGCTCTTGAGAAGGTGGTGGTGAGCTGCATTCTTGAACTGCTGCAGTCCATATGGTGTAGATACACCCACAGTGCTGTTAGGGAGGGAGCTCCAGGTTTTGACCCAGCGACAGTGAAGGAATGACGATATATTTCCAAGTCAGGATGGTGAGTGACTTGGAGGGGAACTTCCAGGTGGTGGTGTTCCCATCTATCTGCTGCCCTTGTGCTTCTAAATGGTAGTGGTCATGGGTTTGGAAGGTGCTGTCTAAGAAGCCTTAATGAATTCCTGCAGTGCATCTTGTAAGATGATACACACTGCTGCTACTGTGCATTGGTGGTGGAGGGAATGAATATTTGTCAATGTTTTGCTAATCACGCGGGCTGCTTTGTCCTGGATGGTGTCAAGAGTATTCCATCACATCCCTAATTTCTGCATTGGAGATGGTTAGCAGGCTTTGGGGAGTCAGGGGGTGAGTTACTCATTGCAGGATTCCTAGCTTCTGACCTGCTCTTGTAGCCATTTATATGGCTAGTCCAGTTCAGTTTCTGGTCAATGGTAAACCCCAGGAAGTTGATAGTGGGGGCTTCAGTGATGGTAATGTCATTGAACGTCATGGGGAGATGGTTAGACTCTCTCTTGTTGGAGATGGTCATTGCCCGGCACTTGTGTGGCATGAATGTTACTTGTCACTTGTCAGCTCATGCCTGGATATTGTCCAGGTCTTGCTGCATTTTGACATGTACTGCTTCAGTACCTCAGGAGTCGCGAATGGTGCTGAACATTGTGCAATCATCAGCGAACATCCCCAATTCTAACCTTATGATGGAAGGAAGGTTGTTAATGAAGCAGCTGAAGATGGTTGGGCTGAGGACACTACCCTGAGGAACTCCTACAGTGATGCCCTGGAGCTGAGATGACTGACCTCCAACAACCACAACCATCTTCTTTTCTGCTAGGTATGACTCCAACTAATGTAGAAATTTCCCTAATTCCCATTGACCCCAGTTTTGCTAGGGCTTCTTGATGCCACACTGGTCAAATGCGGCCTTGATGTCAAGGTCAGTCACTCTCTCCTCACCTCGGGAGTTCAGCTCTTTTGTCCATGTTTGAACCAGGGCTGTAATGAGGTCAGGAGCTGAATGGCGCTGGCAGAACCCAAACTGGGCATCGGTGAGCAGGTTATTGCTAAACAAGTGCCACTTGATAGCACTGTTGATGACTCCTTCCATTACTTTACTGCTGATCGAGAGTGGACTGATGGGGCAGTAATTGACCGGGCTGGATTTGTCCTGCTTTTTGTGTACAGGACATACCTGGGCAATTTTCCACATAGCTGGGTAGATGCCAGTGTTGTAGCTGTACTGGAACAGCTTGACTAGGGACGTGACAAGTTCTGGAGCACAAGTCTTCAGCACCATTGCTGGAATATTGTCAGGGCCCATAGCCTTTGCAGTATCCAGTGCCTTCAGCTGTTTATTGATATACGTGGAGTGAATCGAATTGGCTAAGACAGGCATCAGTGATGCTGGGGACCTCCGGAGGAGGCTGAGATGGATCGACCACTCAGCATTTCTGGCTGAAGATTGTAGCAAATGCTTCAGCCTTATCTTCTGCACTGATGTACTGGGCTCCTCCATCATTGAGGATGGGGATATTTGTGGAGCATCCTCCTCTAATGAGTTGTTTAATTGTCCACCACCATTCACGACTGGATGTGGCAGGACTGCAGAGCTCAGATCTGACCCATTGGTTGTGGGATTGCTTAGCTCTGTCAATCACTTGCTCCTTAAGCTGTTTGGCACACAAGTGGTCCTGTGTTATAGCTTCACCAGGTTGACACCTCATTTTTAGGTATGCCTGGTGCTGCTCCTGGCATGCTGATGGACATTGAAGTCCTCCACCCAGAGTACGTTCTACACCTTGCCACTCTCAATGCTTCCTCCAAGTGGTGTTCAACATGGTGAGGAGCACTGATTCATCAGCTGAGGGAGGGCGGTACGTGGTAATCAGCAGGAGGTTTCCTTGTCCCTATTTGACCTGTTGCCATGAGATGTCATGGGGTCCAGAGTCGATGCTGAGGACTCCCAAGGCAACTCCCTCCCAACTGTATACCGCTGTGCCACCACCTCTGCTGGGTCTGTTCTGCCGGTTGGATAGGGCATACCCAGGAATGGTGATGGTGGTGCCTGGTACATTATCTGTAAGATATAATTCTGTGAGGATGACCATGTCAGGTTGTTGCTTGACTAGTCTGTGAGACAGCTCTCCCAATTTTGGCACTAGCCCCCAGATGTTAGTAAGGAGGACTTGGCAGGGTTTTGCCGTTGTCATTTCCGGTGCCTAGGCCGATGCTGGGTGGTCCTTCTGGTTTCATTTCTTTTTTGAGATTTTGAAGCGGTTTGATATAACTGAGTGGCTTGCTAGGCCATTTCAAAGGGCGTTTAAGAGTCAACCCCATTGCTGTGGGTCTGGTGTCACATCTAGGCCAGACCAGGTAAGGATGGCAGATTTCCTTCCCTAAAGAGCACTAGAGAACCAGATGGGTTTTTACAACAATCGACAATGGTTTTGTGGTCATCATTAGACTTTTAATTCCAGATTTTTATTGAATTCAAATCCCGGGTCCCCAGAGAATTACCTTGGGTGTCTGGATTACTTGTCCAGCGACAATACCATTACGCCATCACCTCCCCTGTAAATGCATTAGAAGCAGTTCAGAGAAGGTTTACCAGACTAATACCAGGAGTGGGCGGGTTGTCTTATGAGGAAAGGTTGGACAGGTTAGGCTTGTATCCAATGGAGTTTAGAAGAGTTAGAGGTGATCGAAATGTTTAAGATCCTGAGGGGTTTTGACAGAGAGGCGTTGAAGAGGATGTTTCTTCTTATGGGAGAATCTAGAACTGAAGGGTCACAGTTTAAAAATAAGTGGTCGCTCATTCAAGACAGAAATGAGGAGAAATTTTTTCCCTCAGAGGGACCTGAGTCTTTGGAACTCTCTTCCTCGAAAGGCAGTGGAAACAGGGAATTTGAATATTTTTAAGGCAGAGCTAGATAGATTCTTGATTAACAGGGGGGGATTAAAGGTTATCAAGGGTAGGCAGGAGGTCGCAATCAGATCAGCCATGATCTTATTGAATGGCGGAGCAGGCTTGAGGGGCCGAATGGCCTACTCCTGCTCCTTGTTTATATGTTGTTTGACCTTTGGTAAAATATAAAAAAAACAATTTTAATGTAAGATTTCTGTCTAAATGTTTGTTCTTTTTTTTTTTGAAAAATTCAAAGCTATCCACAAATAGTTCCCTAATGTGGTTTCAATCAAATGTTTCTGAAACATTTACAAGCTATTAATATATCTGGCTAATCAAGATTTTTTTTCATTTTCTGCCTCAAAGACATACTCATGTATAGGAAAATTTGGAAGAAATCATCTGTTTCTCAGACCATCCCATCAAACATGTGCAGCTATATACGTTATTTACCCACTTCTCAGTCACAGAATCTCCCAGAAGAGACAAAGGAAAACGTTTAAAAAAACCTAAGGCCTATTTCAGAAAAGTCTTGGAAAATTCTTCTCCATTCACTGAAGTTAATCAAACAAATTCCCAGGAGGCTGCACTAATCCACAAGCCTCAGCCATCCCAGCTAACCCATGATTTACCTTCTCTAATTCGAAACTACCTCCACTCCCAGGAACTTTTCCCATTCTGCCAGAAACTAGATTCAAGACTTTTAATTAGAGATAAAGGTATTCGATGGTTAAACAATGGGCTGAAATCTCACCCTCGAGGTGCAGAGCTGGAGTGGGGAAAATTCCTGTTTTGGCCTGTCTGGGGGGGTGGTGCTGGGTGTGAGCCACTGTCGGGCAGGCCCACCCAGGAAAGAGTTCAGAGGCAGCTACAGGGGCTTCTGGGTGCTGAGACCAGCTGTTTAGAAAGGCCTACCTCGGTGCTGAGGGAGTTTGTCCCAATTATAATGAAAAAAGTAAGATCTCCTAGCCCTCATCCCACATGCCCCTCACCCCCCACACATTCCCCATGCACCATCATGCCACCTCATGCCCCCCACCCACCCCCTATAGCCTCTCATGCCCCCTATACCAAGATATGCCCCAGCCACCCCCTATGGTCCCTCATGCCCTCCATGCCAAGCTATGGTACTTCCATGCCCCTTCACTCCCTTCTGCATGCAACCAATCAAATCGAAAGTGAGAGCAGTATGTGTAACAAACGCTTTAAAAATAGTAATTCATTGATAATTTTCCACTTTCTTAAAACAAAAACTCCTTTTCACTGCAGGCCAATAAAAGTGTCAACCATCCAGGCCCTTTAAAATATTAATAGATGAAACAGCAAGCACCTGAAACCTCTTTATCTTGTGTAAGTAAACATTGCAAAATTTGCACAGGAGATCAGGGAGACAAAGCTGTCAAACAAGCAATGTTTTCCCTGGGGTTTCCATTCTCTAATGGATTTCTGGGCTCAGCCAAGCCTCATTATGTAATTTTGGCTGAGGGCCCAGATACCCATTAGAGAACTGAAACACCTGGTGTAGTGGTGAAGTGCACAAAGTACTCACAGCCTCTCTTATAGCCTGGTCTGTGGGGATGTCCTGCCTATTTAATGCACACACCAGGCAATTTACAAAGGCATCGTCAATTGCCTTGGAAATAATTGGCCACCAGACAGCAGATTGGGCCCGTGTTCTGCACTTAGTGATGCCCAGGTAGCCCTGGTATATTTTCTGAAGGAACTCTGGCCACAGGAAGACTAGGATGAGCAGCGCTCATCATAGACCAGCAGACACAAGTGGGAGAATTTTCTCCCTGTCGGGTGGGCGTGTTGGGAGTGGGCGCACAGCCAATCGCCACCCACGATCGGCTGCGCACTGCCATTTTACGTGGGCAGGCCAATTAAGGTCCGCCCAGCGTGACACACGCCCGGTAGCGCTCAGTGCTACCTGTGTGGGCTGGGGGAGCAGGGAGAATCGGAGCTGCTTCAGGGAGATAAAGAACATGTGGAGAGTGTCACATGAGTTGGGACATGTTTATGAATTGTGTAAAAATGTTTTATTTATTCAATAAAACCGTCAGGAAACCTTATCCCGCCCGTGGATGAGGTTTCCTGAAAAATGCAAGGCTGCCTGGGCTCTTCGCTTGCCTGCCAACCTTAAGGTTGGACGGGCAGCCCTGTCAATTATTTAAATTAGTCTCCTAATGGCCTTAACAGGCCTTTGACAGTTCGGTGGGCGCGCAGCCGCCAAACGGAAGATCGGAAAGGCACGCGGTGACATCGGGATGCACGCCTGACATCACCGCGCGTCATTTTACATATCGGCGTGCGGGGCCCACCCCAACACGCTGATGTGAAAATTCTCCCCATGGGAACACCACCACCTGGAAGTTCACCTCCAAGCCACTCTCCATCCTGACTTGGAAATAATTTACCGTTCCTTCACTGTCGCCGGATCAAAATCCTGGAACTCCCTCATCAATGGCACTGTGGGTGTACCTACACCACATGGACTGCAGCGGTTGAAGAAGGCAGCTCACCACCCCCTACTCAAGGGCATTTAGAGATGGGCAATAAATGCTGGCCTAGCCAGTGACGCCCACATCCCGTGAATGAATTTTAAAAAAGATGCCTCAGGGGTTCTGTGGTCTGTACCAAATTCAGTAAAAATGTTGTCACTTGTTTTACCATCTGCAAGAATCACTGGAGATCTGGAATTGAGGATGGGATTGGGAATTTGCTGATAGCCTTGGTTTTTTGTGGGTCTGCTGTGATACCTTTATTGCTGACGATGTGGCCCAGGAGTTGAACTGTGTTTTGGAAAACTCACACTTGTCATTGTGTCAGTCCTGCTTCCTACAGGCACTCTAAGACGGCTGTGAGTCCCTTACCATGTTTATCCGCCATTGCACCATGAACCAATACATCGTCCATGTGGCAAATGAGCCTGTAGGATCTGCAAAATGGCTGACATTGTAAGTTGGAATATTTCTGGCACCGAAGTGATTCCCAGCAGCAGACGGTTAAAGCAGAACCTGCCAAAAGGGGAGATAAGTTTTGTCAACAGCCTGGATGCTTTATCAAGAGGGAATTTCCAAAAGCCGTTAGTTGTGTCCTGTTTTGAAAATTCTGTGCTCTTCGATAGTTTAGTCAGGCTTTCGTCCACTGAGGACATGGACTATACTTCTATGGCCACGGCATTATTGAGCTGTGTCAGGTCGACGCAGATATGGATGAATCTGGGACCATCCCGGAACACCATGCAGTTGGTCATGTGACTGGGGAAATGACTCCAATGTTTGTCCTCTCGCCCAGCTGCTGCTGGACCTGCTTCAGGAGTGGGTGGGGTATCTTGTGCGGTGTGAAGAGGTACATGGGTTTAACATCCTCTCTCAGTGTGATTCTGTGTGCCTTTTTCAGTTGTCTAGTCCTGTGAAGAGTTTTGGGAACTCACATTTGTACTTGGAGCCAGGCCCTTGCTGGCTGACCTCATCAATCTTCTGTAACAGGTTAAGTTCAACACTGGCTTTGCTGTTTTTCTTTTCTGGTTGCTGTGCTAATATAACCCTTCTTTATTAGGGCTTTCTTCATTACTACCACTTTAGTTAAAATATTTAACAGATGGTTTGTCTTGCCGGGAGTCTCGAGCTTCCAAATCCTTGTCAATTGAAAACTTCAAATATTAAAGTAGTGATGGCACCAGAATCAATCAGGGAATCTAGAACGAGGGGTCACTGTTTATAAGTAAAGGGTCGCTCATTTAAGACAGAGATGAAGAGAAATTTTTTGTCTCAGAGGGTTGTGAGTCTTTGGAACTCTTCCTCAAAAGACGATGGAAGCAGAGTCTTTGAATGTTTTTAAGGCAGAGCTAGATAGATTCTTGATTAACAAGGGGGTGACAGGTTATCGAGGGTAGGCAGGAATGTGGGGTTGAGCTTACTTTCAGATCAGCCATGATCTTATTGAATGGCGGAGCAGGTTCAAGGGGCCGAATGGCCTACTCCTGCTCCTAATTTGTACGTTCTTATCAGACAGTGACCTAGAAGCAGAAATGGCAGCAGTCAGTCATCATGATTTTTGTGTTAAACGTGGTTTTGGACAGGATCTAAGATAAAATTGTCTCATTTGCTTATAAAAATATCACCCACAGTGCAAACCAAACGTTTCAATGTCATCAGTCTCTACATTCAGACCAGCCTCTTTCATAATAAAAACTGAAAATGCTGGAAATACTCTTCAGCTGATGTGAACGTTTACATTTTAGGTTGATGACCCTTCATCAGCCTTCTTTCATATCAAACATAGTTCTTTCAGAGTAGCACAATACAATTTCTGAAGCCTTGGAAATGAACAGAGATTCTTGACTTCAATTATTTTGGATATCTGCATTTTGAGTGCGTTTAGAAATCTAGGACAGTGTATCAGATGGCTTATCTAAAGACCACAACTGTTCTGCAGCCCCACAGTGCCTTTGCAGCATTAATTCACATACTTCAAACACAGCACCATAGTCAGATAGCACTGAAAATGCACTTTGAGCAATAATCCAAGATGTTCTCAAACATTTCAGGCTATGTGAACTAAATGGAACACATTGGTCAATACAAAATGGAGGAGCCACATTGACTTCAGGGACACATTAAGTGTGCATTGGAATACAGGAGGAGACAGACTGATAATTGTAATGAAAGACAAGGTAATGCCAGAGGATATAATTAAAACTGTACCTTTTTGAAGAAAAACTTTTTTTCTTCTTCTGCAGAGTACTTGAAGCTTGGCAGAAGCAGGTAATATCGATCCAAGAAATATTCTACACAGACTTTGTGAAAAATGACTGTGGTTAAAAACCAAATAGCCATTTGAACTCCTTTCATCAAGCCTCTCCTGCTCTTTTTCTCTGATGATAAGAAACTCTGGAGTTCATGTTATGAGGTTCTGTTGCATTGCAAAATTCATGTTTTTGAATTGTTTGTGAAAAGATTACAAGTTTCTTAAGCCTGAGTCCAAGGTAAATATCTTTGAAAGATTCACATTTAAATGAGCTAAGACTGTAGTGCTGCTTAATGCAGATAGTGGATTGAGGGTAACATTCTGTGAAATTCTCAGTGTGAAGCATTCAGAATCAGAACTGCACGTGTTATTAAAACATGGATTCCTTCTTTCTCTTCAAGACTCTCTTTGCTGGTATATGTGCATTGTAGCCTTAGGGGGACAAAATGCAGAATTAAATGTTTAATACAATGCACATTCGTCATTCATGATGCTGCCGGAGTTAAGTTTGTGATGTCAATGAAATCAGGTTAGATTCAATATGTTGGATTTTGTTCTGGCCAAATTCTGGCGCCCATCATGGCAAAAATAGCAGAAAATTAGACAGTGAGGCGCTACCTCCCAACCCAGCCTGGATTTCCCTCCTTCTGCCTATGCTGGAACAGCGCGGGTCAGCCCTTCATTACATGTAAACATTTCATATCTTACCCTTGCACAGTCCAAACTGTGGACCTTGGTCACATGTGGCCCTGACCTCTGGCAGTGTACTCAAAACCCACAAAAACACAGCTCTATTTGCACTTATGTTTCTCAGCTGCGAGATGCTTTCTTAAAATTGTGTTTCCCTGGAGATTTAGAAAGCAATGTTCTTATCCATCTACTGATATCCTGAATCAGAACAACAACAACAACAACACTTGAATTTGTATTGTACCTTTATCACACAAAGCGACTCACTTGCTGTACAGGGGAGAGGATAAAAGAGCAGCCCATGTTGTGGGAGTTAAGAGTGGTCACCAAAATATTGGCGGTTTGGGGCAACAACTCTGCCTGCCACCCTGACTACAAAGCTTCCTAGGTTGGAGGTCATCATCTACGAAGAGTAGGCTCCATCACTGGACCCCCTCACCAAAACAGAACTAATCGCTAACAATGAACAAGATGTGGTAGCACAGCAGCAGGTGATCCATTGCTGCACAGAAGAGGAGGGAGCCCCTCGAAAGGGACAGAAAGACCTTTAAGTGGTAAAAATTATGGATTATTTTCAGCCTCTTAATGGATCAAGGGCTGAAAAAGAAGTTGTTGGGACAGAGGTGAGACGGGTGACCATTATTGGGTTCTCTCCTTGTGGGAGTGGCATCTGTGGGTCCTTCTGTCACAAACTCAGTGGCTGCCAGCACCTCCTCTCTTGGTGGTGCCTGAGGTCAGCAATGTCAATGGCAGGAGGCAGGAAAATAGGACAGGTTGTTAGGCCCTGCCTCCCTTCATCATTCCAGGCAATGGGATGGTGAAGGACATCTGGCAACCTTCCTTGTTGAAGCAGGGAAAAGAAAATTTAGGTCATGGTGAAAAATGTGGGATTAGATCCCACTCCTTACCCCCTTACCCCCACCTTGCTTCCCAATCTGCCGCAATAGCTCCAGATTCTTGGTAATAAGGCAGGTAAAATTCAGCTCTTTGAGTCTAGAAGTGAGAAGGGTGCGGATAAGAGTTGCAGTGGCAGTGGGGTGAGGTGGGGCGAAGGCAGTCAGTGTTGCCAAGGAGTCTTGGTGATGGTTTGGGGTGTTCGCTGTGGAGCTGAGCTCCTGCAAATCACAGGCCATTAATGAATTTAAATTCCAACCTGCCTCTTTGGAACAAATTGGTCACGCGGACGCCTTCCGGTCTTAACGCTGGAAATAGGAGGCTTGGAGGCAGGTTTGAGTCATTTAACCTCACACTGGGTCCAAACCTGCTGCATTTTTTGGTTAAAATTCCCTCCAAAGTTTCAGAGGTTGTTGTGTGCTGCACTGCATATAAAATGTAGCATTTGCTTAGTCTCTATATTTTCATCAAATTTCTGCAGCGGTTCCACAACTTATATAAAATAATAAACTCAAAGGAATGGCAGAGAGAGATTGCTTTTCTCCCTGAGGAGAACATAACAGAATTTTCACATCCTTTTTCAAACTTAAAGCATGCAGATATAAGACTGCTGAAGACTCGGTGATCAGCTACATTAATAAACCCTAGAAATACTGCACTGTGGACAGTAATATTACTAGCTTTGGACAATAGTGTTATGGACTAACATTATGAGGAATAAATGGCTGAAAATAATGCAACCGAAGCACAATGTCAGGCTTATATATTGCAGCATGTTTCCCAGCATTTTCTGCTTTTATTTCAGATTTCCAGCACCTGCAATATTTTACATTTATATATTACAGGCTCCCCAATAGCCTGATAGGTTAAAAACACTACTTGATGCAGCACTACATCATATGAACCAAAATGTCTGGAATGATGTTTTCAGTTAATGCTCAGTTAGCCAGTTTCGGCCGGGGCTGTATTAAGGGTGGACTCCCCAGTCCTATTCACTATCAAGTTACTTCAGCTAGAAGGAGTGTATGTGTGGACATTGCAGATCAGTGTGATGTCTTCAAGAGAATACATTGTGAGCACTTACTTCCTTGGACAAGATAGCCCTAGCACTGCATTTCAACCAGCAGGTGATGTGTTCAGACGAGTAAGGGAGGAAACTGGGTAACTTTTCATTCAAGTACGTTTTGAATATTTCACAGCTGACAAGTGAAGCGATGCTGTCAGCTCCAGTGATTATAAAGGAAGAGAAGTAATTCTCTATTTGACTCTTCTCGTTTAATGTTAAAAACAATTACACAGGTGTGGCGGGGTTGGGTTGTAATATTTATGATGAGTGCTGAATCCACACGGTTGCCTTGGCTGCCCTTATTGCATATCAGGAAATTGTGGGTTTTTCTATTTTCTATCCATTATTTTTGCTCATGGAAATCCCATTGCTGACATCTGGGATAAAAGCAGGGGACTGGGGCTAATTGAATAGTTATTTCAAAGAGCCAGCACATGTACGATTGGCTGGATGATCTCTGTTTGTGCTGTATGACTCCATGACGATTCTATTAATCTATGAAAGCTTGGCCACGATGTGCTGATGTGCACTTTCTCTGAAATACTGTGCACTTGCTTGACTCAGGCATCAGATTTCTCAATCTGCCAGAGAGGGTTGACTGAGTTCTGAATTTCTATAACCAGATGTGCCTCTAACTGCAAAGAGACCCTACTTACCTCCAAAGAGACAGTCACTAATTGATTGATACAAAACTGACAAATGTAGAACAACTAACAATTGTGGTTTGAGCCCTCGCTATGTAGATAGCCGATATAAGGAGCTATGCACATGGCACCATGATGAGCAGCACAACTTATTATAACATATGCATCAGTGCACCCTGCCAACCACAGCAACAACACTTCAAAGCTCATGGCAAAGCAATTATGGCAGTTGGAGGTACTGAGCTCAGCGGGTGCTGAGACCTTGGTTACAAGTGCAAGTACTCATACCTGGGTTCTAAAGAAGAGTCATATTGGACTTGAAACATCAACTCCATTTCTCTCTTCACAGATGCTGCCAGACCTGCTGAGATTTTCCAGCACTTTCTGTTTTTTATTTCTCATACCTGACCTCCAGGTAACATTTTCCAACAGTGACCAATCAGGGCTCAAAGCTTCCCCATTAACTACACAATGGACTTCTGCAAGATGGAAGGTCCATTTGCAACCTGTGTTGTGCCGGCTGCTGTAAGGCATATTCAAATAGAAACTGGAACCAAGTGCTCGATTCCTGCAGGTGATGGTCAGTTCTTCCATTTGTCAATGAAATAAGATCCAAATGTTTGATTCAAGGCATTCATGAAATTATTATTCCTTTGAAGGATAATCAATATTTTATTACTAAAACTCCAGCTGATGCCAGTTAGATGTTGAAATGGCTTCATTTGCTTTCAAATGTCAAAGGGTGTGAAATTATTGCACCTTAAATGGCTAAACCACTAAAACAGGCTCTGTTCTACTAGAAATTTAAAATGCAGATTGCTTAAAGCAATCCTACAGCAATCAAGGTACATATAGCAAGTTGCCACAGAATGGAACTAATGATGGGCTAATCTGATGGTCGGAGGGTGAATGTTGGCAGGGATATGTGGATAATGTTCTACTCTTCTTTCAACAGTGAAATTGGATCTTTTACATCTACCTGAACAGGCCAACAGCACCTTGGCTTATCTCAATTGTACGATTTATCTCAAGGTTACCTAGCAACATTAAATCTAATTTTCTTTGAACCATGTGACATTAAATATCAGCTCATTATAAAGATAATTTTAGGGGTCAAACTCCTTAAAGCCATGAGTCTGATATCATGAAAAAACAATGCAATAAAGTGGAACACATTTCATTCAAACCACCATTCATTGTAAGCTTTTAGGATCAACTAAGATCAACACAGCAGATAAGAATAGAAAAGTTGGTGTAGAGACCCACCTTATCCTATAAATCAATGAGTGAAGAGTAGCTGACTGGTTACAATCTGGTAAAAAGTATATATTTGCGACAGTAATTGCATTATCAGCCTACTAGTTCGGCTGCAGGGTGATTAAGCAGCTTTCTAAACTCCAATTTGGCAGGCAGTAAACATTGCCAGTCAGAGGTGTACCAGTCGCTATCTCAGTGCAAGAAAATATATAAGCATCCAGGGGCCCATGCCTGAAACACACAGCAGTTCCTGGTCACATTGGTGCACCTCAGGTCTCATCATGCAGGGGCAGGGAATGGACCCTATGTGTCCTGCCCACCCACAAAAATGCACCCTTTCAAATTTCCAGACCAATATTTCAGCAGGAAATTCGACACTCTTGGCCGAGATTTTTCACTTCCTGCCACCTGCTGCAAAAGGGAGCAGAAAATATCGGGAGATCACAAAAATCGGTTTCACATCGTCGTAAAACCAGTTTGCATTCGCCCACTCTAACCGCCAATGGCAGGCAGAGTTCCTAACCGCCCGCATGTCGAGAACCTAATTTCAATACTTTAGCATCTCATTATAAGCCCTGCTTGCCGGAATCATCCCCCGCCCCAATCCCAGTGGATCATGAGCTCACATCAGTGCGATTGCACAAACCAACATGTTTCACAAATTTACATAAGCAACGTGCAGCTGGTGAACTACACTTCGCTCGGGACTCTGAGGTTCGTTTACCTACCTCGCATAGGGCAGCAATCACAGTCATCACGGGCAGGTCTCTACCTACCAGACTAACGGTGAGGCAGGGGTTGCTTTTCAATGGCTGCAGGGCTAGGGCTTGCTTGTGGAAGTGGGGTATCCCAGAGTGTGTGTGTGGAGGTGTGTGTTGTCTGTGCAAGTGGCTTCAAGATGGTGAGGGCTGAGGAGGCAATCTTCAGAGGAGATGAGGCCAGATGGAGATGTGAGAATGAGTGGTGATGTTCCTCGAGCTGGTAGTGAGTGAGATGCCAGTGAATGTGTGATGGCCTTGTGAGTTTTTTTATTCATTCATGGGATGTGGCCATCGCTGGCTAGGCCAGCATTTGTTGCCCATCCCTAATTGCCCTTGAGAAGGCGGTGGTGAGCTGCCTTCTTGAACTGCTGCAGTCCATGTGGTGTAGGTATACCCACAGTGCTGTTAGGGGGGATTTTCAGGATTTTGACCCAGCGACAGTGAAGGAACATTGATATATTTCCAAGTCAGGGTGGTGAATGGCTTGGAGGGGAACTTCCATGTGGTCCTGTTCCCATGTGTCTGTTGCCCTTACCCTTCTAGATGGTAGCGGTCATGGGTTTAGAAGGTGCTGTCTAAGGAGGCTTGGTGAATTCCTGCAGTGCATGTTTTAGACGGTACACACTGCTGCTACTGCATGTCGGTTACTCACCGCCACCACCACCTTCTCAAGGGCAGTTAGCAATGGACAATAAATGCTGCATTCAATGGGAATCAGTGGAAAACACTAGTTGGAATCATACCTAGCACAAAGAATTTTTTTTTAAATTCATTCACGGGATGTGGGCTTCACTGGCTGGGCCAGCATTAATTGCCCATCCCTAATTGCCCTTGAGAAGGTGGTGGTGAGCTACTTTCTTGAACCGCTGCAGCCCATGTGGCTTAGGTACACCCACAGTGCTGTTAGGAAGGGAGCTCCAAGATTTGACCGAGCCACAGTGAAGGAACGGCCGATATATTTCCAAGTCAGGATGGTGAGTGACTTGGAGGAGAACTTCCAGGTGGTGGTGTTCCCATCTATCTGCTGCCCTTGTCCCTCTAGATAGTAGTGGTCATGGGTTTGGAAGGTGCTGTTGAAGAAGCCTTGGTGAATTCCTGCAATGCATCTTGTAGATATGGTTGTGGTTGTTGGAAGTCAGGCACCTCAGTTCCAGGATATCACTGCAGGAGTTCCTCAGGGTAGTGTCCTGGGCCCAACCATCTTCAGCTGCTTCATCAATGATCTTCCTTCCATCATAAGGTCAGAAGTGGGGATGTTCGCTGATGATTGCACAATGTTCAGCACCATTCGCAACTCCTCAGACACTGAAGCAGTCCATGTCCAAATGCAGCAAGACTGGATAATATCCAGGCTTAGGCTGACAAGTGGCAAGTAACATTTGTGCCACACAAGTGCCAGGCAATCACTATCTCCAACAGAGTGAATCTAACCATCAACCCTTCAGATTCAATGGAATTACTATCGCTGAATCCCCCACTATCAACACCTTAGGGGTTACCATTGACCAGAAACTGAATTGGACCAGCCATATAAATACTGTCCATTCCCTGTGGGCAAACGTTACTTGTCACTTGTCATCCCAAGCCTGGGTATTGTCCAGGTCTTGCTGCATTTGGAATGGACTGCTTCAGTGTCTGAGGAGTCGATAATGATGCTGAACATTGTGCAATCATCAGCGAACATCCCCACTTCTGACCTTATGATGGAAGGAAGGTCATTGATGAAGCAGCTGGAGATGGTTGGGCCGAGGACACTACCCTGAGGAACTCCTGCAGTGATATCCTGGAACTGAGGTGATTGACCTCCAACAACCACAACCATCTTCCCTTGTGCTCGGTATGAATTCAATCAGTGGAGGGTTTTCCTCCTGATTCCCATTGACTCCAGTTTTGCTAGGTCTCCTTGATGACATTCTCGGTCAAATGCAGCCTTGATGTCAAGGGCAGTCACTCTCACCTCACCTCAGGAGTTCAGCTCTTTTGCCCATGTTTGAACCAAGGCTGTAATGAGGTCAGGAGCTGAGTGGCCCTGGCGGAACTCAACTGAGCGACAGTGAGCAGGTTATTGCTAAACAAGTGCTGCATGATAGCACTGTTGATGACCCCTTCCATCACTTTACTGAGTGTGAGGGTTTAGAATGATGAGATGGTTGTCTCACCCTGGTGGCACAAATGAGATCATTCATCCTCTTTCTGTACTGGATGGCCAACTTCTTCTGTGCAGCGTTGGCACTGACCAACAATGCCACCGCCTCCCAAGCCAGAGTGGTGAGATTGCTGGACCTCCTGTGGTCAGAGTGGGGGTACAGGACATCACAGCCAGCCTCCAAAAGACATTCCAGGGACAGATCACTGAACTCTTCTTGGCTTTCGAGACCATGTTTACCTTAAGCAGATAAAAGCAAAATACTGCGGATACTGGAAATCTGAAACAAAAACTCAGCAGGTCTATCAGCATCTGTGGAGAGAAAGACAGAGTTAATGTTTCATGTCTGTATGACTCTTCTTCAGAGCTAAAGAGAAGTAAAAATGTGATGAAATTTATACTGTTTAAGGGGGTTGTAGCAGCTGGATAGAAGGCCAGCGATAGGTGGAGGCAAAGGAGAGATTGACAAAGATGTCATGAAGAAAAGGACAAAGGGGTGTTAATGGTAGTGGTAATGGGTAAAGGAGGTGCTGATGGTGGCATTAAGATCAGAAAGCAGAATGTGGTAATAGCAGGACAAGGGTAAGCACTCTGGAAAGAACAACATGAACAAAATAAATGAAGAAATAAGCTCCGTGGAGCAGGAACAGTCTGGCACGATCGGTCTAGCGGTGCAGTCCTGTTTGTGGATTTTGGGTAGGAGGTAGAAGCGGGCTGTCTGAGATTGGGAGACTATGAGGTTGGAAGCTGTGGAGGGAAGATCTCCAGAGGAGATGAGGTCAATGACAGTCCTGGAAACAATGGCTTGGTGTTCGGTGATTGGTTTGTGGTCCAGAGGGAGGTAGGAGGAAATGTCTGAGGGTTGGCGCTCAGCATCTGCGAGGTAGAGGTCAATGCGCCAGACAACAACAGCACCACCCTTGTCAGCCGGTTTGATGACAATGTCAGGGTTGGACGTGAGAGAGCGGAGTGCACTAAGTTCAGAGAGAGACAGGTTAGAGTGGGTGAGAGGAGCAGAGAAATTGAGATGGCTAATGTCACGCCGACAGTTCTCAATGAAAAGATCAAGAGAAGGTAAGAATCCAGAGGGAAGGGTCCAGGTGGAGGGAGAATATTGGAGGTGGGTGAAAGGATCCGTTGAACGGGGAAAGGACTCCTGCCCAAAGAAGTGAGCACGGAGACGAAGGCTTATCCACTTATTTTTATTTATCTTTATTTATTTTCATTTTTATTCATGGTTTTATCCCCATCTTTTATCCTATTTTCAATCTTTTTTCCCACCACCATCCCCTCCCCCCACCCCCACAAGGGCCACCTGTCACTTGTTCATGTTGTTCTTTCCAGAGTACTTACCCTTGTCCTGCTATTATCACATTCTGCTTTCTGACCTTAATGCCACCATCAGCACCTCCTTTACCCAGTACCACTATCATTAACACCCCCTGTGTCCTTTTGTTCCTGACATCTTTGGCAATCTCTCCTTTGCTTCCACCTATCGTTGACCTTCTATCCAGCTTCACCCGCTCCACCCCCCTGAATCAGTATAAATATAATCACATTTTTACTTCTCTTTAGCTCTGGAGAAGAGTCATACGGAGTTGAAATGTTAACTCTGTCTTTCTCTCCACAGATGCAATTAGACCTGCTGAGTTTTTCCAGCATTTTCTGTTTCTGTTTCACTGGATCAGTCTTGGTTGCAAAAAGTGCGAACTCTGTGCGCGGTTGCAGCTTAGATATGACACCCAAAGTGAGGAGACAGTGATGTAACGGTGTGCCCGCCTGCGAAATGGCTTGTTTCCTACGGCTGCATAATTAATGAGGTGAAAAGCAGACAGTGCAGCACAAAAACCACCCATGGGGCCGGTGGGAAAAACATCTTTTTTCACGCCCGCCACTGCACTTTGTACAATTCAGAGAAAATTCCATCTCTTGTTTCAATATATACTCAGTATCAAGCCACTGATGAATCCAAGTGAATGAATGAGACGATATGGCCCATTGCAACTACCTGTGATGTTAATATCATACATGTTGCTCAGCTGCCTATTAGCAAATCACATATTTGAACCATGTCCTTCCATTAGTGTTGGCACCGTGTTACTGTCAGATTGGATTGGACACAGGAAAATTGCCCCTAATCTGCTACCTGAAGCACTTGCATATGAATTTTTTTTTTTAATACTGTTGCTCCTCCAATCTCAAACCTTTTGCCCAACATAGCTCGTAATGCCAATTCGGGATCAGCGAGGTGGTAGTACTATCCAGTATTCAAACAAAAGGTCAGGAATTAATATTTAATTTACAAGCATCTGGCCTCAGCAAGGCTAGGGATGCAAAGAATAATAATCTTGTAAACTCCTTGCAAGTATATGATTACTCCACCCTGCAACTTATGCAGAAATACATAGCCTGTCATTTATGGTTAACTTCAATTGGAATATTCCTCCAGCAAAACATAACAGCAGTTTAAACCATTGATTAAATGTGTTTTTTGAGCCTTATCCTTCTTAGTTCCACTTAGTGGCAAAATCTTTTGTGGAAAAGACTGAACCCAAGTTTTGATTAAAGGTTGTTTACTTTCCCACATTTAATGTTTGCCCACTGGAAATATGTAACTAATTATGGCAACTTATCAAGAATGTTTTAAACAATGCTTTCTTCATGTTGCAATGTTGGATGTGGAGCAAAAGTGCAATAAAGCAAAGCTTTTAAGTTTCAAGATTTCTTCCCCTTTGCTGAGAGATGTTTGAAACCTGCAGCGATAAAGACATCTCGGATAAAAGAAAACTGTGGAAGATTAAGTTGAGGCCAAGAAAACACAAGGGAGAGGGAAAGCTTCATCAGGCCAAGAAAAGTGACGATGGACTCGCACAGGTTCATTTGGAACACATGAAACAGACAAAAGATTGAAATTCTGCGAATCACTGAACAGCAGCTGTTGGTTCGAACGATGCCTGCAACTAATCTTTGCAGGTATTACCCAAAACAGTCTTAATTGGGCAATGGGCAATTGGACTTAAAAAATGACCAGTTCCGATCACTCCAGGCTTTAACAAATGTAGAGCAGCACAAAACTCACTGGAGCAGATTTTGACTTTGCCCAATACAGTAAAATAGGCTCATTGCGAAATGACAGGCTGTTTGGAATCTCTCCCAATTTTGATTCCCATTGAAGTCGATGGAGAGATATAAAGCAGACTGCTGATATAAAGTGGGCTGCTGATATAAAGCAGACTGCTGATATAAAGTGGGCTGCTGATATAAAGTGGGCTGCTGTTATAAAGTGGGCTGCTGATATAAAGCGGGCTGCTGATATAAAGCGGGCTGCTGATATAAAGCGGGCTGCTGATATAAAGTGGGCTGTTGATATAAAGCGGGCTGCTGATATAAAGTGGGCTGCTGATATAAAGTGGGCTGTTGATATAAAGCGGGCTGCTGATATAAAGCAGGCTGCTGATATAAAGCAGGCTGCTGGTTCATCTACATCCATTTTACACTATCACACGAAGTCAAAATCTACCCAACCTCCACTTTGCCTTTCCTTTACTTTATTGAAAATTTATCTAATTTCCTGTTGGGAATTGGGTACTAGCAACAGTGTTACAATTATGCAGTGCCTTTAACAGAGAAATAAAATGTTCCAGGCTGCCTTACAGAGGATAAGGAATTGGATGACAAGCTACTGAGGGACAGGTTAAGGACGACTGAAAGGGTATTCTGATAGATGGGGCTTGGGGAAGTTTCTTAACATGTGGAAAGACAGGTGGAGGTGGGATGAGGTTTGGGAAGTCTGGAGAGGCTGGCTAAGGGGCTGTTGAAAGCTGTACCACCGCTGGTCAGTTTACGGGAAAGGTAAATGTACAAAATGCTAAATGCCAAGAACTGTCCAGTGTGAATCAAGACCTAAGGCTGGAGAGTTTTTTTATTCATTCATGGAGTGTGGGTGTCACTAGCAAGATCAGCATTTATTGCCCATCCATATTGCCCTGAATAAGATAATGGCGAATCATGTGGTGATGGCACTCCCTAGTCCTGTTAGGTGGGGAGTTCCAGGTTTTTAACCCAATGACAATGAAGGAACGGCGATATATTTCCAAGCTAAGATGATATGTAACATGGTGGGGAACTTGTAGGTGATGGTGCTCCCATGCACCTACTTCCTTGTCCATTTAGCCAACAGAGGTTGTGGGTTTGGAGGTGCAATCAAATGAGCCTTGGCAAGTTGCTGCAAATGCATCTTGTAGATGTTATACACTCCTACCACTGTACACCAGTGGTGAAGGGAGTGAATGTTGAAGGTGGTGGGAGGGTTGCTGATCAAGTGGACTGCTTTGTCTCGGATGACATCGAGCTTCTTGAGTGTTGTTGAAGATGCACTCTTCCAGGCAAGTGGATAATATTCCATCCAATTTTAAACTTGTGCCTTGTAGATGTGGCCAGGCTTCGAGGAATCAGGAAGTGAATTACTCACCACAGAATTCCTAGCCTCTGACTTGTTCTTGTAGCCACAGTATTTGGCTGGTTTAAGTCAATTAAGTTTCTGGTAAATGGCAATCCCCAAGATGTTGACATTGATGATTCAGCAATGGTAATGCTGTTGAATGTCAAAGGGAGATAGTTAGACTCTCTCTTGTTAGCGATGATAATTGTCTGGCACTTGTGTGGCACAAGTGTTACTTGCTACTTATCAGCCCAAGCCTGATTCTTATCCCGATCCTGCTGCATGCATGGGCATGGATTGTTTCATTATCTGAAAAATTGTGAATGAAACTGAACACTGGGAAACCATTTGTAAGTATCCCCATTCCTGGCCTTATGATGGAGGGAAGGCTATTGATAAGTCAGCAAGAGATGGTTTGGCCTAGATCAGTATGTTGAGGAACTCCTGTATCAATATTGTGGAGCTCACCTCACCTCTGGAATTCAGCACTTTTGACCACGTTTGGACCAAGATTTCAATGAGATCTGGAGCTGAGTGGTCCTGGTGGAAACCAAACTGAACGTTATTGGTGGGTGAGCGCTCCTTAATAGCACCAATGGTGACACTTTCCATGGGGACTCATCCACTCAAGGAACTAACATCTGACAAATCCCCAGTTCCTGATGGTTTACATCCTATGGTTCTAAAAGAGATAACTACAGGGGTGGTAGATATAGTGGTTATGATTTTCCAAAATTTCCTAGATTCTGGAACAGTCGCAGTGGGTTGGGAGTTAGCAAATGTAACATCACTATTCAAGAAAAGGGGGAGAGAGAAAACAGGGAAGTACAGGCCAGTTAGCCTGACATCAGTCATCAGGAAAGAGCTGGAATCTATCAATAACAATGCACTTAGGAAAGCAACGTATGATTAGAAAAAGTCAACATGGCTCTATGAAAGGGAAATCCTATCTGACAAATCTAGTGGTGTTTTGGAGGATGTTAAAGGGAAACTAATAGATGTAGCATACTTAGATTTCCAAAAATCATTTGATAAGGTACTGCACAAAAGGAGTTGGGGTGATATATTAGCATGGATAGATGGGTTAATGGACAGGAAGCAGAGAGTAGAGATAAACGGGGCTTTTTCAAGTTGGCAGGTGGTGAATAGTGGAGCACCACAAGGATCTGTACTGGGGCAACAGCTATTTACAATCAATATTATATACTTAGCCGAAGAGACAGAGAGTAATGTTTCTAGGTTTGCTGACGATACAAAACTAGGTGGGAGTGCAAGCTGTGAGGAGGACACAAAGTGGCTGCAAAGAGACATAGACAGGTTAAGTGAGTAGGCAACAAGGTGGCAGATGGAGTATAATCTGGGGAAGTCTGAGCTTATTCCCTTTCATCATAAGAATAGAAAATAATGTTTTTTATAAGGCATGAAACTTGTAAATGTAAATAACACAAAAAGTTAACAGGCAAATACAGCAAAGCCTTCAGGAAGCAAATGCCATGTTGGCCTTTATTGTAAGGGGATTAGAGAATCAGAATAAAGAGATCTTGCTGTAGTTCTATAGGGGCTTTGGTGGGACCACACTTGGAGTACAGTGTTCAGTTTTGGTCTCCATATTTCAGATAGGTGTACTTGCATTAGAGACGGTACAGCAAAGGTCCATTAGTTTAGTCCCTGGATGATAGGGTTGTCCTATGTTGAGAAGCTGAGTAAATTGGGTCCATGTTCTTCGGAGTTTAGAAGAATGAGAGGTGATCTCATTGAAACATTCAAGATTCTGAAGGGGCTTAACAGGGTAGATATGGAGATTCTATTTCCCATTGCTGGGAAATCTGAACCAAGGAGGCACAGTCTCAGGATAAGGGGCCGATCATTTAGGATTGAGATGAGGAGGAATTCCTTCACTCAAAGGGGTGTGAATCTTTGGAATTCTCTACCTCAGAGGGTTGTGAATACTCTATTGTTGAATATATTTAACGCTGGGATAGACGGATTTTTGGTCTCTTGGGGAATCAAGGGATATGTGGAGTGGATGGGGAAGTGGAGATCATATTGAATGATGGAGCAGGCTCGATGGGCTGTATGGTCCTCTCTTGTTCCTATTTCTTATATTCTTGTGTTCTTATTTCCCATCACTTTTCTGGTGATTGAAAGTAGACTTGTTTTTTTATTTATTCATGAGATTTTGGCTTCACTGGCTGGGCCAGCATTTATTGCCCATCCCTAGTTGCCCTTGAGAAGGTGGTGATGAGCTGCCTTCTTGAACTGCTGCAGTCCATGTGGTGCAGGTACACCCACAGTACTGTTAGGGAGGGAGTTCCAGGATTTTGACCCAGCAACAGTGAAGGAACGGCGATATATTTCCAAGTCAGGATGGTGAGTGACTTGGAGGGGGACATATAGTTGGTGGTGTTATCATCTATCTGCAGCCTTCTAGGTGGTAGTGGTCATGGGTTTGGAAGATGCTGTCTAAGGAGCCTTAGTGAATTCCTGCAGTGCATCTTGTAGATGTTACACACTGCTGCTACCGTGCGTCGGTGGTGGAGGGAATGGTGCCAATCATGCAGACTGCTTTGTCCTGGACGGTGTCCAGCTTCTTCAGTGTTGTAGGAGCTGCACTCATCCAAGAAAGTGGGAAGTATTTCATCATATTCTTGACTTGTGCCTTGTAGTTGGTGGACAGGCTTTGGGGAGTCAGGAGGTGAGTTACTCGTCACACGGTTCCTAGCCTCTGACCTGCTCTTGTAGCCACAGTATTTATATGGCTAGTCCAGTTCAGTTTTTGGTCAATGGTAATCCCCAGGATGTTGGTAATGCCGTTGAACATCAAGGGGCGATGGTTGGATTCTATCTTGTTGGAGATGGTCATTGCCTGACACTTGTGTGGCGTGAATGTTACTTGCCACTTGTCAGCCCAAGCCTGGATATTGTACAGGTCTTGCTGCATTTAGGCATGGACTGCTTCAGTATCTGAGGAGTCGCAAATGGTGCTGAACATTGTGAAATCATCAGCGAACATCCTCACTTCTGATCTTATGATGGAAGGGAGGTCATTGATGAAGCAGCTGAAGATGGTTGGGCCAAGGACACTACCCTGAGGAACTCCTGCAGTGATATCCTGGAGCTGAGATAACTGACCTCCAACAACCATAACCATCCTCCTTTGTGCTAGGTATGACTCCAACCAGCGGAGTTTTCCCTCTGATCCCCATTGACTCCAGTTTTGCTAGGGCTCCTTGATGACATTCTCGGTCAACTGCTGCCTTGATGTCAAGGGCAGTCACTCTCACCTCACCTCAGGAGTTCAGCTCTTTTGTTCATGTTTGAACCAAGGCTACAATGAGGTCAGGAGCTGAGTGGCCCTGGCAGAACCCAAACTGGGCATCGGTGAGCAGGTTATTGCTAAGCAAGTGCCGCTTAATAGCACTGTTGATGACCCCTTCCATTACTTTACTGATGATCAAGAGTAGACTGATGGGGCGGTAATTGGCTGGATTGGATTTGTGCTGCTTTTTGTGTACAGGACATGGGCAATTTTCCACATAGCCGGGTAGATGCCAGTGTTGTAGCTATACTGGAACAGCTTGGCTAGGGGCGTGGCAAGTTCTGGAGCACAAGTCTTCAGTACTATTGCTGGAATATTATCAGGGCCCATAGCCTTTGCAGTATCCAGTACCTTCAGCCGTTTCTTCATATCACGTGGAGTGAATCGAATTGGCTATAGACTGGCATCTGTGATGCTGGGGACCTCCGGAGGAGGTCGAGATGGACCATCCACTCTGCACTTCTGGCTGAAGATTGTTGCAAATGCCTTATTAATGCCTTATCTTTTAGATTAATGCCTTATCTTTTGCACTGCTATGCTGGGCTCCTCCATCATTGAGGATGAGGATATTTGTGGAGCCACCTCTTCCAGTGAGTTGTTTAATTGTCCACCACCATTCAGGACTGGATGTGGCAGGACTGCAAGTCTTAGATCTGATCCTTTGGTTGTGGGATCGCTCAGCTCTGTCTATCACTTGCTGCTTATGCTGTTTGGCACACAAGTAGTCCTGTTTTATAGCTTCACCAGGTTGACACCTCATTTTTAGGTATGCTTGGTGCTCCTCCTGACATGCCCTCCTGCACTCTTCATTGAACCAGGGTTGATCCCCTGGCTTGATGGTAATGGTAGAGTGGGGGATATGCTGGGCCATGAGTTTACAGATTGTGTTTGAGTACAATTCTGCTGCTGCTGATGGCCCACAGCACCTCATGGATTCTCAGTCTTGAGTTGCTATATCTGTTCAAAATCTATCCCATTTAGCACGGTGGTAGTGCCACACAATGGAGAGTATCCTCAATGTAAAGACGGGACTTCGTCTCCGCAATAACTGTGCGGTGGTCACTCCTACCGATACTGTCATGGACAGATGCATCTGTGGCAGGCAGGTTGGTGAGGATGAGGTTAAGTATGTTTTTCCCTCTTGTTGGTTCCCTCACCACCTGCCACAGTCCCAGTCTAGCAGTTGTGTCTTTTGGACTCGGCCAGCTCAGTCAGTAGTGGTGCTACTGAGCCACTCTCAGTGATGGACATTGAAGTCCCCCACCCAGAGTGCATTCTTCATCCTTGCCACCCTCAGCGCTTCCTCCAAGTGGTGTTCAACATGGTGAGGAGCACTGATTCATCAGGGTGATACGTGGTAATCAGCAGGAGGTTTCCTTGCCCATGTTTGACCTGATGCCATGTGACTTCATGGGGTCCAGAGTTGATGTTGAGGACTCCCAGGGCAACTCCCTCCTGACTGTATACCACTGTGTCACCACCTCTGCTGGGTCTGTCCTGCCGGTAGGACAGGGATGGTGATGGTGGAGTCTGGGACATTAGCTGTAAGGCATGATTCCGTGAGGATGACTATGTCAGGCTGTTGCTTGACTAGTCTGTGAGACAGCTCTCCCAATTTTGGCACTAGCCCCCAGATGAGGGCTTTACAAGGTCATCAGGGCTGCAATTGCCGTTGTCGTTTCCGGTGCCTAGGTCAATGCCGGGTGGTCCATCCAGTTTCATTCATTTTTTGTATCCTTGTAACAGTTTGTTACAACTGAGAGGGCGTTTAAGAGCCAACCACATTGCTGTGGGTCTGGAGTCACATGCAGACCAGGTAAGGACGACAGATTTCCTTCCCTAAAGGGCATTAGTGAACCAGATGGGTTTTTACAACAATCGACAATGGTTTAATGGGCACCGTTCGACTTTTAATTTCAGATTTTTAATGGATTCAAATTCCACCATCTGCTGTGGTGGGATTTGATCCCAGGTCTCTGGATTACTAGTCTAGTGACAATATCACTACGTCATCGCCTCCCCATAATTACTGATGGGGCAGTAATTGAGCAGACTAGATTTGTCTTGCATTTTGTGGACAGGACATACCTGGGCAATTTTCACTTTTTTGCCAGTGTTCTGGATGTAGTGGAACAGTTTGGTTAGGGGCACGGATAGTTCTGGAGCACAAGTCTTCAGCATTACAGCTGGGATATTGTCTGGCCCATAGCCTTTACTGTATTCAGTGCTGTTGACTTTTGATAACACCACCATTCACAACTGAGATGTGGCAGTACTGCAGGGCTTCGATCAAATCTATTGGTTGTGGGATCGCTAAGTTTTGTCTAGTGTTACGATCCTGTGGAGACAGATAGCTTAGAAAAAGAGAAATGGGCCTGAATTTTTCAGGCAGCGGGCGGGTTTGGCGGGAGTGGGTGGGGATGGCCAAGGAGCGCAGTGTAAGATATGTGTGGTAGAGTACGGACAGGGGGGCGACGAAGAGGCAGGACCAGTGCTCTTTTGCGCACATGCATGGAAGAGTACTTCAATCTCCCTGAGGCACGGAGGTTTAAAAATTTATTTAAACATGCCCCCTCGTGACTGTGTCACATGAGATGCGACATGCTATTATACTCATGAATTTTTAAAAAATTTATTGAATAAAAGCTTTAGGAAACCTTATCCCGCTCGTGGATGAGGTTTCCTAAAAAACGCGAAGGCCACTTGGGCTTTTCGCCTGCCCGTCAACCTTAAGGTTGGACAGGCAGCGTTAACAGTCACAATAATTACTTTGTTAATGGCCTTAACAGGCTTAACATTTCCACAAGCGCACAGCTGATTCCGGCGCGCACCCGCTGAACGAAATATCGCGGGACTGCGCGATGACGTCAGGGCGCACGCCCGACATCATCGCACGTCATTTTACAAACAGGCATGCCGGGCCCGAACCCGCACGCCAACTGAAAAATCCTGCCCGTGAATCTCCCAACGATCGATGGAAAGAATCACATCGTAAAATTTCAAGTTTTAAGACTTTTACGTTAACAAACTAAAATCAACATCAACTAAACATTACTCAATAGTCAATTAGAGACCAAACTACAGAAAAGGTACTTACCCATTAAATAATTAACACAACTGAAAATGCTTTATGCCACGTTTATTTGATATGCTGCCTGTATTTTGTGTCAAGGTATGGAAACTGGCATTTGTTTTTCTATAGGTCTTGGTCTAGGCCTCTTTCCCAATGGCAACCAAATCACATGGGGCTGTCTCCAGTCAGAGTTCAGCACGATTTCACCATTCCCCATTCCAGAGCATTCTGTATCACCGAAAATAAAGGGAGATAGTTTAAAACATAACTGTGTTACAAAGTCCTGTGTTGTAGCTTAACCAGGTTGGCACCACATTTTAAGGTATGCCTGGTGCTATTCCTGGCATGCTCTCCTGTACTCTTCATTGAACCAAGGTTGGCCCCCTGGCTTATGGTAAAGTTAGAGTGAGGTATATGCCAGGTCATGAAGTGCCATGAGATATAATCCATGAGGATTGTGATGGAATACAATTCTGCTGCTCCTGATGGTCAAAAATGCCTCATGGATGCCTAGTTTTGAGATAAGATCTGTTCTGAACCTACCCCATTTAGCATGGCGATAGTGCCACTCAACACAATGGATGGTATCCAGACAGGACTTCATCTCCACAAGGACTGTGCAGTGCTCTCTCCTATCAATACCGTCATGGACAGATGCATCTGTGACAGATAGATTGGTGAGGATGATGTCAAATAGGTTTTTTCCCTTGCATTGGTTCTCTCATCACCTACAGCAGGCCCATCCATGCTATGTTTTTAAGGACTCGAACAGCTCAGTCAGTAGTGGTGCTCCTGAGCCCCTTTGGTGATGGACATTTATGTTCCCCACCCAGAGTACATTCCGTGCCCTAGGTTCCCTGCAGATGTTTTTCTAAATGGTGTTCAACTTGGAGGAGTGCTGATTTATCAGCTGAAAGAGGTTCAGGATTTCCTTGCAGAGATAAAATGAGGTGAAGAAGTGGAATAAGTTAAAATGAGGATGAGCTTTTGCGATTGGTGCAGGGGGTACTAAGGGTGTTGTAATATGCCTTTAAGGGATAGCAACATGCCATCACTTTAAGGGAAACGTGTCAAGTAATCCAGCCTCAGTTTCATTTTGGCCTGAAACTGAACACAGCACACAGCTCTGCTGCTGATGTCTTCAAGTTTTCTGTCCATGTATATCTGTTCACATATGGCTAGAATTATTAAATGAACCCACAGCATATTTGCACAATTCCTAATGAGTAATTGGTGCTTTTATATCATTATAACACACACGACAAGGGGAGCTCAGCAAAGACAGATGTCAGCCCAAGAGGCTGAACTTTGAACAATAGGCCTCTACGGAGAGTGGACAGTGGATGGGACATTGGCAAGATCAGTCTGCAGGTGACAAAAGTTCAGGTAAGAGATTGGCGGTGAATGGGGCAGAAGGAGGGGCAGAGATGGGCAATATGGCACAGACAAAATAAGTAGAAACAATTAAGTTGACGATGGATAGGATGTGAAGTATAAAGCTCAGCTCTGAGGCGAATAGGATTCCAAAGCTTCACATGTTCTGGGTCAACCCAATCAAATGACTGAGGAGAAGGATGGAATAAGTGAGAAGGGAGCAGGGTTTGTGTCAGTGACCAACAATAATGGTCTTTGTTCTCCTAATGTTCACTTGGTGGAATTATTGATTCACCCATCATTAACCCCTGTCAATATGGTGCTTATTCATCTTCTATAGCATTCCTTTGGTAAAAGAAACATCCACTGTGCCCAGTATATTTTGCCATCCTTTGCTGTTCTTTGTATTCCTTCCGTTCACCAGAGGCTGTGCCACTTGTTGCATTTTTATACATCTTTTGCTTTTAGTTTTACTTTACCTCTTACCTCTTCAGTCGTTCAATTTTGGGAAATCATGGGAGCACTGCCCACAAATCCTCCAGCTATTTATTATAAGGGACAACAAATATTGCTCCCCCTAATCTGCGCAGCAGCAGGCAAGGCTCCTTTAGGCAGCTCCAACTGACAAATGACCTCAAATGGAGTTCAAGGCTTCAGGAAAGAACAGGAGAAAGTGGAGACAAAAAAGTCTTTATAAGGATATTAGTGCTTCAATAGGAGAAAGGTCCAGACTCCAGTCATATCAGATTAAAGCACACATTTCCTCTTAGCATTTCCAGTTTACTGGGGATATTTTCAACTCACCTGGTAGGAATCATTAACTAGCTAGCTGCATTTTGTACCCGTATATGGGAAACTGGAAAAACTACTATAGAAAAGTGTTTATATGTTGTGCTGTAATAAAAATAGACCACTGCCCATGGGTAAACAGAAACAAAATGTTAGTAAATTGATGATCATCCAGCAGTTGGCCGTTAATGATCTTTCCAGAACACATGGCTTTAATCAGAAAAATGTAAAACGTCCACTTTGCAATTTGTCCTACTCAATGTGGTAGATCAAGTCCTTAGGTTTTTTCTTCTCCCTTTAGATTGGCGATTTCCCTTTTTGATGGCATTGCACTGCCACATCTTCCTTATTGGCAGCAGCGGTTTTTCCTTTGTGAAATTTGGGTCTGCTACATACCAGCCAAGCTCCCACAACTACAGTTGACCAGCAAAGTAAGGGAGCTGAACATAGTAAGAGCTAAGGGGAAAACGTGGAAAGAGTTGGGCTATGGGGAAAGGGTGGGGATGAGGGGGTGCACTGGGGCTAATGAGATCACTCTTTCAAAAATCCGTCACAGGCACAATGGGCTGAATGGCCTCTTTCTGTGCTTTGTGATACTATGGAAGAGTAGGTTTATGACTTTTGTAATTATAAATAACTACATTTTTTTTATAATTTAGTAATTTGTGGACTGTGGGCATTGCTGGCTAGGCCAGCATTTATTTCCCATCCCTAAATGCCCTTGAGAAGATGGTTGTGAGCTGCTTTCTTGAACCACTGCAGTCCATGTGGTAACTATACATCCACAGTGCTGTTAGGGAGGGAGTTCCCAGATTTTGGCCCAGTGAAAATGAAGGAACGGCGATATATTTCCAGGTCAGGACAGCATGTAACTTGGAGGGAACTTGCAGGTGGTGGTGTTCCCATGTGTTTGCTGCCTTGTTCCTGTAGGTGGCAGAGGTCATGTGGTTGAAGCCTTGTCAAGTTGCTGCAGTTGCTTGTATCTGATATACATTGCTCCAACTGTGTGCCTGTGGTGGAGAGAGTGAATGTTCAAAACGATGAATGTGATGCCAATCGATTAAGCTGGCAGCTTTGTACTGGATGGTGTTGGGCTTCTTGAGTGTTGTTGGAGCTGCACTCATGCAATGCAGAGTATTCTATCACACTCCTGACTTGCACTTTGTCAAAGGTGGAAAGGCTTTGGGGAGCCAGGGGTTGGAGGTGGGGTGGGGGTGTTGGGTGAGTCACTCATTGCAGAATACCGAGCCCATGACCTGCTCTTGTTTCTTTCTTCTTTTTATGCTGAGAACTCAAAATGATACAAATCAGCAACAGAATGAGGACCTATATACAGTGGCAAGTTCAGGGAGGACTGTACCAATACTGAATCATTGAGAATTCGGATTAAAGATACCTGCGGAATAAATGCAGGTAGAAAGGCAATTAGCCAAGTCCACAGGGGTCCATAGGCATCTTTCTCTAATAGAGAGAGACAATCGGTTATATAGCTTGAGGGGCACTACTCCACATCAAACATGGGGCAGGCGAGGATGCAAGTCCACCTCAGCCGAACAGGAATTAAACCCACGCTGAACCACATGCCAACAATCTAGCCAACTGAGCTAACCAGACCCTTGAATAGAGGTACTGATTTAAATAAGCACGTGTAAATCTAATACTTTCAAAAAAAAGTGTTAGAGATAATTAATTAAAAATGGAAAATGAAAATTAGTTTCATCTCTCCTTACAATTTATAATCCTCAAAATTCATGGCCATTCTACTATACTGCTGTCAGTAAAATAGGCATCAGATACCCTGGTTTCTGACTGTGCACAAGAATTCCTACAGGGTCTACAACTCTTGCAAAGCCAACAACACGGCAGAGTGTGTGGCAGGGAGGCCAAATGCTAAATCTCTCATGACCTTAGCCTTTCATTTGGCAGGGTTGGCATATACCTGGTGAGACCAGGTGTACCAGGGTGCTGAATGCTGGAAGTGCCATCCACCTGATAATCTAAACTATCACCACGGCCAGAATCGCTGAGGACGACCTGCAATGTTCTTTTAATGAGTTCTAACCCCACCCCAACCTAAAAGTCTTTGGCAACCTCTTCGGTGACTAATCTAAAGATCATTCACACGTTAATGATTGGACATCAAACCCAGGCACGGTCAACAGTGCAGACCAAGAGTGAGCACACGCCTGCATCTACACACATCCCTCCCACTGCAGGTGTTCAGGGCCAAAACATTTTTTACTTTTAACTGTAATGGTCCCCACACCCTAAAGAGATGGATAGTGTAGGTAAAGACTGTGCTCTGTAATATCGCATGACATGATTTAAGTATGTAATTGTAGTGCATAAATATTTCTGCTTTGTATGCTGAAAATATTGTCCCCCAGCAGCAACGCACAACAACAGCCACTTTGCCTCATCAGAAATCTTTTCATGAACACCTTTCCAAATTCTTTTATTGGTGATGTACAACACTCCCCCACAGCCAGCACCTTGTTTCCTGTAACAGCAAAATCTCTGACTTACTGAGAACAAGGTTACAGATTTGCTATTGATTTTTTTACACGTGAACTGCAAGGTTTTGATATTGGGCAAGTTCCATGCTGTTGCAAAACATCCCAGAGATGCCTATTTACTGAAGTATGACAAAGTGAAATACTAGGCTGAAGCTGCTGGTGACCAAGTTAGTTAGAACAACACCATTTGGTATATGGTGCCAGCAGTTACTTGTGACTACGTTTGAGTACAGTATTATTCATTGTGAGAATTGACAGCTGATACCTGAGATATCAAAGGCTCACGCAAATACCCTTTTTGAGAATGTGGAAATTTTACAATTCTGAACTTTGACCCCAGCATGCCTCCAGCCCGCACACTTCTGTTTTTTCTGGAGGTGAGGCAAGAGGCGGGCAGTCAACCCACTCCCAGGAAGAGGATTGGCAAATTAAATATTTAATAAGGCTGCCAACCTCTGAGTTAGCCTTCTTTAATTTTGGTTGTCCGGGTATCCCAGGCATCAGGAAACCTGGCACTGAAGTGAAATGAAGACAGCTTTGGGGAGAAGCTAAAAGCCTTTATTTCACTGTTGTGGGCCAAGAGGAGCAGGTGTTCTTTCACCCAACTCCCATCTTACCAAGCACCTTCCCTACAAACCACTACCTATACAAAGCACGGCCACTTCTATCCCCCAACTCCCAGGACCCGACCCATCACAGGGCCAGAGATCAGATACATAACCCCCAGGATCAGGGATCAGAACTCCCTACAGGGATCAAAGCCCCACCTGCAGTCAGGGATTGGACACAGCTCCCAGGGTCAAGGACTTGGACCTTCTTAGTCATACAGCCTGCTCAGGAAAGCTCCCCACCCAACTGGGGGAGGGTCAACCCTGATGATTGGACTGACCTTTGTGTAGGGAACTTGTCAGGGCCAAAAGATGCACACAAGAAATGAGGACTTCCAGGCTTCTCATCTGAAACTCTGCAACCCTGCCTACATAACTCACCCCTGTTCATATCCAGGCCTGTATCTTTATTGTTGTTATGTTGTATCCTTCAGCTGTCCTTTCCCAGGCAAGTTGTTGAGTTGAGGCTAATATATGGTATGAGCAGTTACTCCTGACTAGTTATGATATAGCACTAATTGTTGTAAGAGCTGACAGCCAATACCTGAGACATCGAAGGCTAATGTAAATATCCTTTGTTGAGAAAGCAGGGGTAATTTTAACCTAACCCATCCCACAGTAAGGAGGCAGGTTCGGGTTTGTAGTGTTCAATTTTTCAATTGTTCTGTCTTTGATTATGTGAGTCTGTTTTCTATTGATGCTCACTGGGCTTGATTAAGTCGAGGTGTTGACTCAGAGAAAAGTAAACAAACTGTAGAAGTTGCTGGAAGCTAGAGCTGTAAGCATGGAGCAGACATTTTAAAGCACTGTGAATAAAACCTGCTATACACAGAGAAACTAGTGTCATTTCTGCATAGCTCTGAGGCATAATATACTATGGGGTCAGTTGGCTGTTTTACCATCCAAACCAACCCTCCCCCCACCCCATCTGATTTAGGCTCCACTGAAATCAATGGAGCTGAAACATCTATCCAACTTGAAACTCCCCACCGCTGTTTGTCGACTGTTGAGTTCAGTCAAAATTATTCCACAGATTTTAACTTCCATTGATGATATAAAGAAATGGAGATGTAGATCAGGGGTTTTTTTTTGGTTAAGAGTTTCAATCCAAAGCAACATCTTCCCGATGCGCACGCTCGGGATATTCCAACACACAAAAAGAATCAGTGCCTATATTTTAATAGTCAGTGTGTTATGTGTCCTCTCCTTGGCAGTTGTTAAATGGCTGCCAGGTACATCCACACAGAAAGGAGAACAAGTCCTCTGGTTCTAACTGAGACAATAAGTCCTTCAGGAGAGGAACAACACTTAATTGCATTGCAGTGCCAGCAACTATCCATGGCAGCGCCAGCAACTATCCATGGCAGCCCACTCATGATTTGCTGATCATGGACCTACAGGGCAACAAGTGTTCTGAGGCCCACTAATGATGGGGAAGCAGGCCATAAATCAACTTAGAATTGGGCTCCCTCACAGCTTATTGTCACTGGTGTACACTAATTTACAAGTGGTTACTTGTTGAGATTGCTTCATCTTAGGTGCTTACTTTGCCAACTGGGATTTGCAGTTAGAACCATAGAACACTACAGCACAGAAAACAGGCCATTCGGCCCTTCTAGTCTGTGCCGAAATATTATTCCGCTAATCCCATTGCTTGTCTTAGTTTCCTTCTTGGTGACTCTGAATTCTTTATTACTGTTATTTTTGCTGACAAGCATAGCCACTCATCTACAATTATAGCTATGTTGTCAGAAAAGCCATCAAAATTGCTTTAGCTGTAATTCCACCTGTCTCATTGGCTAAGAGAGGAATGATTGGAGTGACAATACCGTCTCAGCTTTATTTTCACAGGGTAAAAAAATTAGATTTTGTTGGGAATCTTGCTCTGTTGTTGAATTTCTGCCAGTTGTTTTTTCTTGAGGGGCCACCGGTCTCCCACACGTGAATTAATCCTTGTCAACACTCTTGGTAACTGAATTCTTGGAGGACAGCAGAAAGACTGTTGCAACAAAAGGTACACAAGACGTATGTCATTAGAGCTTGTTTAAAGAATTCTCCAAATTGGAAAGTGTAGTCTTTAGGCTTATCCAATAGCATGCCTGTCTTTTTGCTCAAGAATTCAGTTACCACGTGTTGACAGGGATTTAATTCACGTGTGGGAGACTGGTGGCTCTGATCACATACAAGAAAAACAAACAGGCAGAAATTCAGCATAGGGCAAGATTCCCACCAAAATCTAATTTTTCACCTAGTGAAAATAAAGCCGGGAAGTTACTGTCACTGCAATCGCTCCTCTCCTCTTAACTTTTCCAAGAATATTGCAACTGATAAACCAAAGCATATTTCTCCGATATTGATGCAAGTTGCTGTTTATTCAGAGTCTCTCGGTTTGTGATTATTTAGTTATTTATTATTTATTTTTTAATGTTGAAAGAAATAGTTACAGCAGTCCAATAGCGAACTCATTATAAAGCTCAGAAGCCATTATGGCCTGCTTCCCCATTACTAGTGGCTCTCAGTAGACCTTTTAATCTGTATGACCATCAGTAGCCAGTTATAAGTGGGCCTCTGCTGGGTGTTTCTGGCACTGGAATTACGTATTGTTCCTTTCCTAAAGACTGTTCTGTTTTAATAAAATTGGAGGTCTTGTTTCCCTTCCTGTGTGGGCATTTCCAGCCTCCACTCAATAACTGTCTAGGAAAGGACAGTTGAAACATGCAACACATTGGCAACACAGTTATGCAAGCGAGGTTGCGGAATGTTGGTCAGGAAACCTGGAAATCCAGGTACCCAAGTGCAACTTTTGACTGAAGTTCCCCACCCAGATGTCAGCCTGATAGTTAGGTTTGTCCCACAGTCGGGTGGAGAATACTCCTGAGCAGGCTGCGTGACTAGGTAGGTCCAATCCCTGACTGCAGACGGATTGGGGTCCAATTCCAGTGAGGGAATCTGATCCCTGTTCCCAGTGGAAGTGTCTGATTCCCCAATCCTGTGCTGGGTTGGATCTCGGGTGAGCTTTGTGTAGGGAGAGGTTTGATGGGGGAGGAAGTTGGGAGTTGAGTGGAAGAATGCCTGCTCCTCTTGAACCACAAACAATGCTGTAAAGGCACTTACCTTCTCCACTGAAGCTGTCCTCACCTCACTCCAGACACATTGGAAAAATAGCAAGCTAAAGTTAAGAGAAGTTAAATCAAGGGCAGCTGGCCTCATTAGCATATTCAATTTGTTAACCTTCTTCCTGGGAGCGAGTTGGCTTCCCGCCCTTTGCCCATCTTTCTAAGACCCAGAAGTGGGCGGGCTGGAGACAGGGTGGGGTCAGAGTTCAGAATTGTAAAATTTCCACATTCTCAAAAAGGGTATTTGTGAGAGTCGTTGATGTCTCCGGTATTGATTGTCAGTTCTCACAATGATTGGTACTATATTCATATGTGGTCACAAGTAACTGCTGACTCCATATGCCAGATGGTGCTGTTCTAGGGAGTTCTATCTAACTTGGTTACCACCAGCTTCAGCCTAGTATTTCACTTTCTTATACTTCAGTAAATAGGCATCTCTGGGATGTTTTGCAACAGCATGGAACTTGCCCAATATCAAGATCTTGTACTAAAACAAAAAATGCTGGAAAAACTCAGCAGGTCTGACAGCATCTGTGGAGAGAAAGGCAGAGTTAACGTTTCGAGTCCGTATCCGGCAGATTTCCAGCATCCGCAGTATTTTGCCTTTATCAAAATCTTGTAGTTTATATTTTTTTTAATAACCAATAGCAAATCTCCTGTTACATTGTTCCCAGTAAGTCAGAGGCTGTGTTGTTATAAAGGAGGAAGTGCTGTGGTGTGGGGGAGGGTGCACAACACCAATGAAAGAATTTGAAAACACTTTCGTAAAACAGATTCAGCTTCTGACACCTTTCAACACTGCCGGGCACCAAAGGGCACAATGCCACAGCTCCTAATTGGGAGGGGAGCTGAGCCAACGAATAGGTCATATCTGAGGGACAGGGGAAGACTATCATTGGGAGAGGTGGTGGGGGGTGGGGGATGAGGAGGCCAGAAGCAGCCCTGAGTTTTTTTGGGGGGTGGAGAGCAGCATTCCTGAGTCTGTCAGGACACTTGCTGACACTCAGGATGGAAACCCTTTATCAGAATACAGTGCTGGCAGAAGAGACTACACCCCTGGTATTGGTCATTTTACCTTCTCTCTGAGTCACTGGTCCTCATACTAGTTCTTCACCTCCTTCTATTTCAGAAATGTATTCTATCCATCTCCTTATCTGTTCCTGAGCTGCCTCCCACTGCCTCAGCTGGTAATAAGTTATTTCTTCTCCTTATGTCTTGAACACATGACCACCAGAAATAGGAGCAGGGATAGACCACACGGCCCATGGAGCCTGCTCCACCATTCAATACGATTATGGCTGATCTTGGGCTTCAACTCCATTTTCTCACCCACTTCCCATATTCCTTCATTTCCTGAGAGGACCAAGGCTCTGTCTATCCCAGCCTTAAATATATTCAACGATGGAGCATTCACAACCCTCTGTAGTAGAGAATTCCAAAGATTCACAACCCTTTGAGTGAAGTAATTTCTCCTCATCTCAGTCATAAATGATCAGTCCCTTATCCTGAGACTGTGTCACTTTGTTTAGATTCCCCGACCAGCAGAAACAATCTCTCAGTGTCTACCCTATCAAGCCCCTTCAGAATTTTATAGGTTTCAATGAGATCGTCATTCATTCTTCTAAACTCCAGAAAATATAAACCCAATTTACTCAGACTTCCATCATAGGACAACCCACTCATCCCAGGGACCAATCTAGTGAAACTTCACTGTACCGCCTCTAATGCAAGTATATCCTTTCTTAAACGTGGAGACCAAAACTGCACAAACTATTCCAGAGTGGTCTCACCAAAAACCTGTACAACTATAGCAAGACTTCTTTATCCTTGTACTCCAATCACCTTGCAATAAAGGCCAACATACCCTTTTCAAAAAATTCTTCAATTTACCTTCCTAATTGCTTGCTGTACCTGCGTGCTAACTTTCTACATTCCTTGTATGAGCACATGTAAATCTCATTGAACAGCAAGTTTCACACCTTTTAAAAAATATTTGGCTTTTCTAGTCTTATGACCAAAATGAATAACTTCACACTTCCCTATATTATAATCCAGCAGTCATCTTGTTGCCCACTCAATTAACCTGTCTATATCTCCTTGAAGCCTCGTTGTTCCCTCCCCACAGCTTACCTTTCCACCCAGCTTAGTATCATCAGTAAACGTAGATACATTACTTTCTGGGCGGGATTTTCTGGCCTCACCTGGCGCCAGGATTGTCCGGTCCCGCCGAAAGTCAATGGACTTTGGCTGGCCCGCTGCATCCCCCACAGCAGGTCCCACCCTGGCACAGCCAGAAAATCCCGGCCTCTGTCCCTTCATCTAAGTCATTAATATAGATTGTAAATAGCCGAGGCCTCAGCTCTGATCCTTGCGGCGTCCACTATTCACTGCCTGCCAACTTGAAGAAGCCCTGTTTATGCCCATTCTCTGCTTTCTATCCATTAATCCGTTAATCAATCCTCTATCCATGCTAAAATAGTACCCCAACACCATGAGCCCTTATCTTGCCTATTAACCTTTCTGTGGCATCTTATCAAATGTCTTTGGAAATCAAGATATACTACATCTACTGGTTCCCCTTTATCTACCCTACTGGTTACACCCTCAAAAAACTAATAAATTTGCCAAACAGGATTTCCCTTTAGTAAAACCATGTTGACTTGTTCTAATCATACTGTGCTTTTCTTACTGTATTGTTAAGACTTCCTTAATAATTCCAGTGTTTTCCAACAACTGATGTTATGCTAACTAGTCTGTAGTTCACTGTTTTCTCTCTCCCTCTTTCAAAAGCAATGTAATATTTGCCAACTTCCAATCAAAAAGGACCATTCCCAAATCTAAGGAATTTTGGAAAATCCTAGCTAGAACATCGATTATCTCTGCAGCTATCTCCTTTAGAACCCTAGGGTGTAGGCCATTAGGTTCTGGGCATTTGTCTAATTATAGTCCCTTAAGCTTCTCCAATATTTTTTCTCTTTTTCTGCCATTTCTTTTATGCATCTTCCTGCTCTCTGATATAAAGGTCTTCTAACAATCTCCTATGGTATTCAGTAATCCCTCTCTTGTGTTTTTCCCTCTTTTCCATTTGGTTCTGATTCTGGTCATTTTTAATTTTCACAGTTCTGATGAACAGCTTCATGCTAGCTTGCCTGTTCCCTCCACAGATGATGTATGTTCCGTTGTAGATTTCCATCATTTTCTGCTTCTATTTGTAATTTGTTGCTTTAAATGATTAGTTGCTTTTGTTTGTCCTCCCATTGCTTTATTACCACTTTGTATTGTGCATCAGCTTGTGGTTCAGTTGGTAGTACTCTCATCACTAAGTGACAAAGTTCAAGATCCATTCGAGGACTTGAGCACAAAACTCAGGGCTGGTATTCCAGTGCTGTATGGAGGGGTTGCTGCACTGTCAGAAAATCCTGTTTTGGATTAAATATTAAACTGAGGCCCCATTTGCTCTCTCAGGCAGATGAAAAAGACCCCATTGCACTATTTTGCAGAAGATCAGGGGAGTTATCGCTGGTACCCTAGCCAATATTTATTCCTCAATCATTCTGAAATCAGATTACCTGGCCATCACATTGCTGTTTGTGGGAGCTTGCTGTGTGCAAATTAGCTACCATGTTTCCTATATTACAACAGTGACTGCATTTCAAAAGTATTTTCATTGGCTGTAAAGTACTTTGAGATGTCCAGTAGTTATGAGAAGAGCTACATAAATGCAAGTCTGTTGCATCTACATCTTTACCTTTTAGACAGAAACCACCTCTAAATTTACCCCAAAAGCAGTGTTTGAGTTTTTGAGAGTGCACTTGCTAATGCAAGAAAGTGGACATTGATTGACTTGATAAAAACCATCTATGTGAGTTCAGCCGCATTATGATGTTTGTTCAGTCCACTACAGCCAGATCATTTAAGCTGCTGTCTGGTTCATCGACCCCAATCTGTACACAAATCTGATGCACATTTTGTTTCCTCTCTTATGCAATTGTGTGCACAATTGTCTTTTACCAATCTTGTTCCTGATTACGTGACAACTGCCGGTATATTCCTTAGTGAGAAAATGGGAATCAATGAGAAGTTTAATGTGCTCATGTCTAAAGGGGTTCATTTTGATTTTGCTGATAGTGTAAATTGAGCAATATCAAGTCAGCTGTGTGTTATACATCTTCCCAATTTTTGTTTCCCTTGAAGTCAAAAATCAGGAGAGGAATGAGCAGCCGATTCACGATTATCTGTTCTATCACTTGAACTTTCTGTAGTTCAGAAGCAATAGGTTTTCTTCTTATAGGGAGTTGGAGTTAATGAACTGCCTAGGTGTAGCAGCCAGAGGAACATGCTTCTTGCTGTCCTTCCTTCCCTCCTCGATAGTAGCTCCTTTGCAGGAAAAGATTGTGCCTCTTCCTCAGTTCTTGTCCTTGGGTGTTGCAATGGTGCTAATGGTAGAGTTTTCTACCTGAAAGAGCTGGGGAGGCTCACTCATTGAATATATTCAAGGCTATGTTAAACAGAGTTTTGGTCTACAAGGGAGTCAAAGGTCATGTGGCACAGGCTGGAAAGTGGAGTTAAGGCGACAATCAGATCAGCCATGATCATATTGAATGGTGGAGCAGGCTCGAGGGACCAAATGGCCTACTCCTGCTCCTTTTTTTATTTCTTATAAGCCCCAACTTCAGGGAAAAGCCTTAATTTTCCAAAAGCTACCATTATTTAAGCTGTTTAACAACACTGAGCATGTTGACCATTACAAGATGAAGGAACCATGTGAATTGTTAAGATAATTAATATGGATTATGTTCCCCTGGCTACAGATCACCTGCACATTCATGAAATGATGACCCTATCTATTCATGAATCGAGTTGTAATTGGGAATGTTTAAACACATGAGTGCAGCTAGTTAAACGTTCTATTTGTGGGAATTTTGTCACATGCTACAAATGGAGAGCTCGTTTTTGTTCCTGGCTTATTTCCACAGGAAATTAGAAAAATCATTGATCTTGATGAACAATTCATCACTGACCTTTTTTGCAAACTTGCATTGAAAGTTGGGGGATGTGGTAGAGGTGTCCTGAGCTTGCCCTGAAGAAACTTGTGACAAAGGAATTCAATATTAATGTAAACATCATTGCTGTCCCTGTGATTTTGTCAGTTTGCAAGTCTGGTTATGGGTCTACTGTAGTACATCTTTTACCCTATGTAGGCAGGTGTCTTTGGGCAGGTTTTTATATAAGACATACGTAAAGGGTTAATTTTAACTGTGTGCTATGCTAATGAGACACAGTATATATCACATCATCACAGGAAATGATGCAATGCCTCATGATCTTGCTCTCTTTTGTAGACAACATGGCAAGGTTTTTTTTATTCGTTCATGGGATGTGACTAGGCCAGCGTTTACTACCCATCCTAACTGCCCTTGTTCAGAGGGCATTTAAAAGTCAACCACATTGCTGTGGGTATGGATTCACATGTAGGCCAGACCAGGTAAGGACGGCAGATTTCCTTCCTTAAAGGACATTAGTGAACCAGATTTTTTTTCTCTGACAATCGGCAATGGTTTCATGGTTATCATCAGACTTTTAATTCCAGATTTTTATTGAATTCAAATTTCACCATCTGCTATGGTGGGATTTAAACCCAGATCCCCAGAGCATTAACCTGGGCCTCCAGAATACTAGTCCAGTGACAATACCACTATGCCACCGCCTCCCCTTAGATAAAGTCACAATAAGGTTTCTCTTAATGAAGGTAATGTTTTCTTACCTCGACAGACTAAATATTCTGCATTAACGCAACAAGACCAAAAATATCATATGGTGGCAGTGAGTGAAAAAGCGAGCATGGAAAAGTCTCTGCCATCACCAGAAAGCTTCAAGCAGGTCACAGGTCTCAACCAGGCAGAAGCATGGCTAAATTGGCACCAAAGATTTGCCAGGTATTGCACTGCATGGGCTTCACGGTGAAGCCGAGTGGCAAGCAGGTCAGTACGCTATTGTATGCAATGGGTGGCTATGCGGATGATATCCTAGTCCGGCAAGGGATTGACAAAGAAAAAACTACATGCAATGAAGTAATAAAAATGCTTGATCTTTAATCTGTAAAATAATGCTCTTGTTGAGTGGGTTAAATTATCAAGCATATCCAGAGACAAGGGGAAAGTATCGATACATGTATCAACAATTTGTACAGACTTACAGAGAACTATGAATGTGACAGCTTAAAAGGTAAAGTAATCATGGACATAATTGTTGCCAGAGCTTTTGAGGAAGCATTGTCAGACCACTTGCAGTCAAGAGGGGGGATGTGAGGAAAAACATTTTTACCCAGAGGGCGGTGACAGTCTCGAATGCACTGCCTTGGAGGGTGGTGGAGGCGGGTTGCCTCACATCCTTTAAAAAGTACCTGGATGAGCAATTGGCATGTCGTAACATTCAAGGCTATGGGTCAAGTGCTGGTAAATGGGATTAGGTAGGTAGGTCAGGTGTTTCTCATGTGTCGGTGCAGACTCGATGGGCTGAAGGGCCTCTTCTGCACTGTGTGATTCTGTGAGAGCTAATTTAATCTTAACAATGGCAATTTGATTGAGCAGACAAGTTGAGGTCAGGAAGCAAAATCAAGCAGTGATTTGGGGTAGCAGGGAGAACCATATCCCAAAAATGACTGACTCAGTGGAATCTGTTAACTTTAAAAGTGGAGAGGCAGCCGTATATAAGTAGAGGAGGCAGAAAGAGCATCCATCAACTGCCCCAGCTTAACTCTAATCAGTGATGCGGAAAAAAAACACAGGCACAAAAATTGTCCCACCAATGAGGCAGAATACCATTTTTGTAGAAAGAAGGGTCACTTCCAAGCTGCGTGTCACAGCATGAAGCTTATGCACAATAAGGCAAAAGAGAAGCCTTCAAAATGTGTCAAGATCCATGAAATAGAAGATATAAAGGTGCCTTTCCATGGAGAGATCCAGAAACCAAGCATAAAGTTACTGGAGTGTTGACATCCTAATGCAACCCTTCAATATAGAGAGAGAAAAGTCACTGAAACCTTGTATGTGATTCTGAAGCAGAGCTGTTCACTCTGAAACAGGAAAGCCTCTACCGATTTACATTTTGTTGGCAGAGCAGAGGAACTGGAAAGCCAAGAAGGTCAGCCTACAAACCTTTGAGCTGAATTTCCGCAGTTGCTCACAGGACTAGGAAAGCTGAACACAGCATACTACATCACTTTATATCCTGAAACAAAGCCAGAAAAGTTCCGCATCCACTCTTGCTAAAGTTAAAGAAGGAAATTGACTCTATGTTGAAGCAAGAGGTTATTTCACCTGTGACAGAACCAACAAGCTGGTGCTCAGGGATGGTCCCAATCCCTAAACCTAACAGATCTATCAGAGTTTGTGTAGATCTTACACAGGTGAGCAAAGCAGTTGAACGAGAAGTTCATCCCAAACCATCTGTAGATGAGAGCTTAACAAAATTGGGAAAGAGTTCAATCTTCACAAAGCTAGGTGCAAATAGTGATTTTGGCAACTAGCCTCCTGGATGAAGAGTCCAAGTTGCTCACAACCTTCATTACATCACTTGTGAGGTTTTGTTTCAACAGGCTTCCCTTTGGCATCACATCAGAGTTAGAAATCTTTCAGAGGACAACGTCAAATATCCTCGAAGGACTGGATGCTGTATTATGTCATATGGATGATGTCCTGATCCATGAATCCACTCAGATAGAATATGGCACTAGAGTGCAAGCTGTGCTGCAACACCTACAGGGATCAGGACTTCAACTCAACAACAAATGCAAATTCTCACAACTGACTGCCCAGTTCCTTGGGTGTATTGTGGATGCATCTGGTATCAGAGTTGATGCACAGAAGACAAGAGCAAACAAGGAGTTTCCAGCTCTTGGACCAGGACTGAGTTCCAGAGATTCATGGTGTGATAAATCAAGTTGGAAAGTTTTTGTCCAACCTGGCTGTCGTCAATGAAAAACTATATCAACTGTTACAGGACAATACATGATGCTGGGAGGAAGCATTTGAGAAAATCAAAGAGATTTTGATGTCACCTGATATTTTAGCTCATTATAACCCAGATCAATGCACAATCTTTGCTACAGATACACCTTCTACATGATTGGGAGCTGTAATCTTTCAGATACAGACGGTTGGAAAGTGTAGGCTAGTTTACTATGTATCCTGTTCACTGACAGAGACTCTACAGAGATTAGCAGTGATAGAGAATGAAGCATTAGCTCCTATGTGAGCTTGTGAAAGATTATGTTCTTGGTCTCCTCTTGAAGAAAGAGACAGATGACAAACCCTTAGTGACATTCTTAAATTCTAAGGAGTTAGTAAAAAATCACTCTGCGTGTATAATAATTCAGGCTGAGGGTGATGAGGTTTGATGCAAAGACAGAGTATGTTCGAGCAAAACAGCAGACTAAGCAGATATTTTGTCCCATATTCCAATGACAAGACCTGAACAAGGTAATGTAGCCCTTGTTGAAGTGGTAAAGACCTTTGCATCAACAACACCCACAACTCTACCAGCAACAAGTCAGCGACTGAAGGAAATCAGAGATGCACAGAAATCTGACGAAGAATGTGCTCAGGTCAGAGAGTATTGCGTCAAAGGATGGCCAGTATACATGCCACACAATCCCATTCTCAGACTGTGCTATGAACAGAGACAACACTTCAATGTAGTTGATGATTTACTCAACCATGACAAGAGATTGGTCATTCCAAGAGTTCTGAGACATGACATACTGCAACGAATGCACTAAGGACATTTGAACATCAAAAAATGTTGAGCAGATCAAGGTATTCTGTTTGGTGGCTGGTCTCTCAAAGTCATAGGAAGAGATGATATCAAGCTGTACCTCCAGTGCTATTCATCATCAGGAGACAAGAGAAACATTGATGTCATCTTCCTTCCCATCAAATGTCCATGGGAACATCTTGGGATGGACCTCATTGAACACAGAGGTAAAATGTTCTTGAACGTGGTAGACTACTACTCCAGATGGATAGAAGTCAAGCAACTGCAGGGTCGCCCTTCTGAAGCAGCAATTACACCATTGAAAGAGATTTTTTCAGCACATGGGATCCCAGACCTTGTAATCTCAGACAATGGAACTCAGTTTGCCAATGAATATTTTAAAGAGTTCACAACATCATATGGATTTGTCCCATGCTACCATCTCACCAAGATAGCCTCAAATTAACAGTGAAGCCGAAAGCATTGCTAATGAAGAACAATGACATCCAACTTGCACTTCTGAGCTACCGTTCAACCCCACTCCAAAATGGTTTAGCACAGGCTTGTCCAACGTTTGGCCCGCAAAGTGCCTCTATCCCCTCTGTGGCCCCCCTGCAGCCAGTTTTCAAAATGCCTGTCAAACCGTTAAGTTTGAATGGAAGATTCTGCATAGAGCTGTCCTCCAATCACAGGCCAGTTCTCTCCCAATTGTGCAAAAGTGGGAGAGAAACAATCTGTGATTGGAGGAGCAGCGAACACCAGTGGTAGTGAGTTTGGGGCCCGAGGAGCCGAGGGCCGGGGAGCTGAGGGCAGGGAAGCCGATAGGCAGAGAGCCGAGGAGTGGGAGGGGGAGGGGCTGGGGGGGCAGGGCCCAGAGAGTAGAGGTGATGGGGAACGGAGTGTGAGGGTGTTGATAGAGTGTGGGGGGTGAGGAAGTGTGAGGGAGTATGAAGGGGGAGTGAGAGCTTGAGGAGGAAGAGAGAGTGTGAGTGGGTAGGGAGAGTGTGGGAGGGGAAGGAACTCAGGCATCCAGATAGGCTGGAGAGGAACACGAGGCAGCAGGAGCAGGGCCCACTGGTGTCTGAGTAAGTGAGTGACTGAGAGAGTGTGAGAGAAAGAGAGTGGTGGGGGGAGAGAGAGAGTATGGGGGGAAGACAGTGTGAGAGGGCGGGTAGAGAGTGCAAGGGGGGAAAGAGAGTGTTGGGGTACAGAATTTGAGAGGGGATAGAGCATGAGAGAGGAAAAAGAGTGTGAGAGGTGGGTAGAGAGTTTGAGAGGGGGTAGAGAGTATGGGGGGGCGTGAGGAAGTGTGAGGGGGTAAGGGAGTTTGGGGTTATTGAGGGGGTGTGAGGGTGTTCAGGGAGTGTGAGGGGATGAGGAAGTATGGGGGTAAGGGAGTGTGAGGAGTTAAGGGAGTGTGAGGAGGAAGGGAGAGTGTGAGTAGGGACAAAGTGTTGGGGGAGGGAGATTGTCAAGGGGGAGGGAGAGTGTGAAGGGGAGGGAGAGAGAGTGTGTGAGGGGAGTGTGTGTGAGGGAAGTGTATGTGTGCAGGGGCAGGGTATGTCCATAAGTCTGGCTCACTCCCAGTATCAGAGTTCTCATTCACCCTCACCCACACACCCTACCATACATTCCCACCCACTCTCACAGTGGATGAGGGTGAGTAATTGAGCACCCTGAGACTGGGAGTGAGCCAGACACACACACTCTCACCCTATTACTCTCTAATACTCATCTTTATTTGTTACTTATTGTTTTATTTTTGGTCAGCAAGTTGTTTCTTTTCATATCTCAGATTCTTTTGATTGATTTTTAATGTTGTGCTCAACTTTATCTTTCTGAAATTTGCTCGTCGGCCCCTTGAGTGAGAAAAATTTTGATATGTGGCCCCCCCCAAACAAAAAGGTTGGACAAACCTGGTTCACCATGTGAATTCCTAATGGGAAGAAGACTGAGAACTCAGCTCCCTACACTCTCCCACATACACCATGCCACATGACTTGGAAAAAGTGAGGGAGAAAGAGAACGAGTATCATTCTCGCCAGATGTGGAACTATGACGAATATCACAAAGCACAGAACCTGCCAGATCTCCAACCAGGAGAGACCAGTCTGAATCCGAGACCAGGTTCACTATGGATAAGTGGTTGAACAGACACCACATCCACAGTCCTACCTCATCCAAACAGATAATGGTACAGTGAGATGGAACAAATGTGCACTAGTTGTAATGCAGAAGCAACCTTCTACACAGAGTAGTCACCTACCCATCCAAACAGACCAGAATGCTGCATTCATCGAGAGATCCAGATGGCAACCAGACTGCTGAACCTGAATCATCTACAAAATTCTCCTCTGCCCAGCATGCAGGACTCAAACCTCCAAACTCCTCCAAAGGAGCGGAGGACATGTTCGAGTAGACTTGTGAAACCATCACAGCGGTTGTCTCTGTAAGTAAGAAATTGAAGTCAGAGACTTGGGGGAGATGTAGTGTAAGGGGTTAATTCTAACTGTGCGATATGCTAATGAGACACAGCATACATCACCTCAGGAAGTGATACGAACATACAGACAGACGAATCATGAGCAGGAGTAGGCCACTCGGCTCCTCAAGCCTGCTCTGCCATTCAATAAGATCAAGGCTGATCTGATTGTAACATCAACTCCACATTTCCACCTGCCCTGATAACCTTTCACCTCTTGCTTATCAAGAATCTGCAATATCTCATGATTTTGTTCTCTCTTGTAGACCTCATAGCAAGGTAAAGGTACTGCAAAATGTTTCCTAAGAAAGTCCCCTTATCTCAGCAGACTCTGTAAATATTCTGTGTTAGCACAACGAGACTGAGAATATTATACAAGAGACTGACTGAATCCACACAGCTGTCAAGATAAGGATGTGTTTGAATGGAACACTGAAGGTGACAACCTGTGTGAGAAGCTGTGGGCCATCAGCAGCAGCAGAATTGTACTCAACCACAATCTGTAACCTCATGGCTGCTTTCCCCCACTCTACCATTACTATCAAGCCAGGGGATCAACCCTGGTTGAATGAAGAGTGCAGGAGAGCATGCCAGGAGCAGCACCAGGCATACCTGAAAATGAGGTGTCAACCTGGTGAAGCTACAACACAGGACTACTTACTCAATGGTGGAGGAGCCCAGCACATCAGTGCAAATGACAAGGCTGAAGCATTCACAACAATCTTCAGCCAGAAATGCTGAGTGGATGATCCATCTCAGCCTCCTTCAGAGGTCCCCAGCATCACAGATGCCAGTTTTCAGCCAATTCGATTCACTCCACGTGATATCATGAAAAGGTTGAAGGCACTGGATACTGCAAAGGCTATGGATCCTGACAACATTCTAGCAATAGTACTGAAGACTTGTGCTCCAGAACTTGCCGCACCCCTAGTCAAGCTGTTCCAGTACAGCTACAGCACTGGCATCTACCTGGTTATGTGGAAAATTGCCCAGCTATGTCTTGTACACAAAAAGCAGGACAAATCCAACCCACTAATTACTGCCCCATCAGTCTACTCTCCATCATCAGTAAAGTAATGGAAGGGGTCATCAACAGTGCTATCAAGCAGCACTTGCTTAGCAATAACCTGCTCACTGATGCTCAGTTTGGGTTCCGTCAGGGTCACTCAGCTCCTGACCTCATTACAGTCTTGGTTCAAACATGGATAAAAGAGCTGAACTCCAGAGATGAGGAGAGTTGACATCAAGGCAGCATTCAACCGAGTGTGGCATCAAGGAGCCCTAGGAAAACTGGAGTCAATGGGAATCAGGAGGAAAACTCTCCATTGGTTGGAGTCATGCCTAGTACAAGGGAAGATGGTTGTGGTTGTTGGAGGTCAATCATCTCAGCTCCAGGGCATCACTGCAGGAGTTCCTCAGGGTAGTGTCCTCGGCCCAACCATCTTCAGCCACTTCATCAATGACCTTGCTTCCATTATAAAGTCAGAAATGGGGATGTTCGCTGATGATTGTACAATGTTCGTGACTCCTCAGCTACTGAAGCAGTCCATGTCCAAATGCAGCAAGACCTGAAGAATATCTAGGCTTGGGCTGACAAATGGCAAGTAACATTCGCACCACACAAGTGCCAAGCAATGACCATCTCCAACAAGAAAGAATCCAACCATCGTCCCTTGACATTCAATGGCATTACCATCACTGAACCCCCCATTATCAATATCCTGGGGGTTACCATTGATCAGAAACTGAACTGGACTAGCCACATAAATACTGTGGTTACAAGAGCAGGTCAGAGGCTAGGAACCCTATGGCGGGTAACTCACCTCCTGACTCCCCAAAGCCTGTCCACCATCTACAAAGTCAGGAGTGTGATGGAATACTCTCCACTTGCCTGGATGAGTGCAGCTCCAGTAACACTCCAGAAGCTTGACATCATCCAGGACATAGCAGCTCGTGTGATTGGCACCCCTTCCACAAACGTTTACTCTCCCCACTGCTGACGAACAGTAGCAGCAGTGTGTACCATCTACACGATACACAGTAGAAACTCACCAAGGCTCCTTAGGCAGCACCTTCCAAACCCACGACCACTACCATCTAGAAGGACAAGGGCAGCAGATGGATGGGAACACCACCACCTGGAACTTCCCCTCCAAGTCACTCACCATCCTGAGTTTGAAATATATCGCCGTTCCTTCACTGTTACTGGGTCAAAATACTGGTACCTCCTCATTAACTTTATTTTGGGCATACCTACACCACGTGGACTGCAGTGGTTCAAGAAGGCAGTCTTTCTCAAGGGCAATTAAGGATGGGCAATAAATGCTGGCCTAGACAGCAGCCCTACACCCTGTAAATGAATTTTTAAAAATTGTCTTCCCCCTATTCTAGAAACTGCAAGTTGAGAGATATGCCTGCCAGGGTATCCATTATTGTAAGGAAATGACCCTACCAACAGTATTATTCCTCCTCTTCACTCTCAAAAATCTCCTCTCACTAATATCTCCCCTTGTCTCACAAATCTCCTCCCTCTTCACCCTCACAAATCTCTCCCCTTCTTCACTCTCTCAAATCTACCCCCCCACCTGCCCTCCCACCCCCAATGCCCTCACAGCTCTAACCCTCTCCCCATCCCATCTCACTACCCTGGGGTCACGGCAAATTTCAAGCTTCAAAGTGGGGTCACAATGGGAAAAGGTTTGGGAGGCACTGCCCTAAGAACTACAGGTCAAAGAGTAACAAAGGCCAGTTGAAGTGATTAGACTGGCAGAATGGTTGCAGCACAGAAGGAGACCGTATAACCCATCGAGCCCTTGTGGCTCTCTGCAAAAGCAATTTAGTTAATTCCACTCCCATCCTCTTTCCTCATAGCTCTGCAACCTTTATCCTTTCAGGCACTGATACAATTCCCTTTTGAATGCTTGATTGTTTGAACCTGCCCCCATCATCCCACTAGGCAGTGCATTCTAGATTGTAACCACTTGCTACGTAAAAGGTTTTTCCTCATGTCGCCTTTGGTTCTTTAGAAGCTGTTTATATCTGTGTCCTTTCATTCTTGACCTTCCACCAATGGGGACTGTTTCTCCCTGTCTACTCTGTCTAGGCCACTAATGGTTTTGAACACTTCTATCAACTTTCCTCTCAACCTTCTCTTCCCTAATAGAACAACCCCGTTGCGGGTTTACAGCACCTTTAACGTAATAAGTTGTTGTAAAGCACTTTACAACCATTATCAAACAAAATTTGACACTGAGCAACATAAGGAGATATTAGATCAGATGATCAAAAGCTTAGTCAAAGACATAGGTTTTAAGAATTTGAGGAAAGAGAGGGATAAATTCAGGGAAAGAATTCCAGAGTTCAATGCCTTGGGAGCAGAGTTTTCAATTACCTCACGTTTGTGGAGGGTTGAACTAGGGAGGCGTGCAGGCTTGCATAGCTAAGTCTAGAAATAACAAAAGCATGGATGAGGGTTTCAGCAGCAGATAAGCTGAGACAAGAGCAGAGTCACATGATGTCATCTAAGCGGAAATAGACAGTATTAAGTGATGGCGTGAATATGTGGTCAGTTAATCATCACAGAATCTAATATAACACGGAGGTTGTGAATAGCCTGGTTCAACCTCAGGCCGTTTCCAGGAAGAGCAATGGAGTCTGTGATAATGGGATATATTTGTGACAGAGATTAGACATTAGAACAGAATTGCATGGTCAGCTGTGTCTAAAGCTGCAGACAAGTCGAGAAAAATGAGGAGGGATAGTTTATCTTTGTCACTGTTGCGTAGGATTTCATTTGTAGCTTTGGTAAGAGCCATTTTTGCATTGGGGTGGAGATGGAAGCCTGAATTGGAGGGATTCTGAGAAAGATGGACACAGATTTGGGAGATGACAACATATTCAGGAACTAGTTTCATTTGAAAACTGTATGTGCCACAGCTAGAGTGATCTTTTACCAGTAAGTATTTCATTAACTGCTAAGCATTAAAGGGTCATTATTGTGTTTTTTACTTTATTTCTAATGAAAACACATTCTCAGGAAATATATTCAAAACCAATATGTCAATGACTTGTTAACTGACCATAAATGATTAAAAAAGGTTGTATTTCATGAGGAAATTATGACCTCCGAATGACTGTGTGGCACAGTGACATGCATTCCTCCCAACCTTAACCCACCAATACCAATGAAACATTTAGCAATGATTTTTATTGATCATTGCTGTTACAGCTGCAATCTTGGGCATCAAGTGTTCTGCAAACAACTATCATAAGGGTTGAAAAGTTGAAGGCTGAAAATAACTTTTGGCCTCACTATACCCTTTTGATACTAATTTCCCAACCAGTAGAAACAATCAGTTACTGTTTAATCTTTTCATAATTTTGAAAATCTCTTATTAGTTCCCCTACCCCCATTAACACTCTCTGTTCAAGCGAAAAAAGCCTGAATTATTTAAACTTTTCTCCACATAGCTCTTGGCATCACTCAAGTGAATTTTAATTGTACTCTTTCTGTGCCTTCATTATCCCTCCTAGAATGAAGCACCCAGAACTGCACACTATGCTTCATACAAATTCAGCATGAATTTCTTATTTTCACATTTAAAAAAAAACATTTTCATGGAATGTCGGCGTCACCAAGGCTAGTATTTGTTGCCCATCCTTAATTACCCTTAAACTAAGTGCTTACTAGACCATTTCAGAGGGTAGTTAAGATGAGTCACCCACATTGCTCTTGCTCTGGAGTCACATGTAGGCCAGACCAGGTAAGGATGGCATGACTGAACCAGGTGGGTTTTTATGACAATCGATGATAGTTTCATGGTCATAATTACTGAAACTAGCTTTATGTTCTGCTTCTGTACTTCATTTCCCTGATCAGAAAATCATAGGATTTAGCAAGTACCGAAACAAGGAATAAAAATGGAAAATACTGGAAAAACTCAGCAGCTCTCTTGGCACCTGAAAGAGAGCAAAACAAAGTTAACGTTTCGAGTCCAATGTGACTCTTCTTCAGAACTCTGGGTTCCTTCAACCTTGAGGTCACAATTGAATGGGGAAAGTGGAGAGGCTTAAGGTTAACCTAGCTGTGAAGCCATACAGTTGTCAAAAGAGACAGTTTGACTGTCAATGAAAAAGGCCTGTTTTGCTGAAGTAGCAACTTTGTAGTGAGGATAAGCAGATGGGGGAATAATATTTTGAGTTCTGACAGCTAGTGTGGAAACTCACCTGTTGAGTGCACATCACACAGAACTGCAGGCACAATGCCTATACCTTTCCATCCATAATGAATGGATTAGTGTACCAGCATGCCAGTGATTTGTCCTGATCAATCTTTTTCACAAAACTTGGCATATCATCCTAACTATTTAAACTTGCAAGGCCAGTCAGTGGCCCAATCCACTTCTATACAGTCATGTGCACTGTCCTGCACAAGACGCTGAATAGCAATCCGTTTTTACTTTTATTTCTTTTCTCTAGCCCAGGGAAGTTGAAGTCAGTGAAAGCAGCCTAAATACTGCCCAAGCTGAGATCAACATGCACAGGAGATTGAAGCTGGAACCCTTTGATCTGTATGGATTAGTTTTATCACAGGCAGTCCTTTAGCTATTCCATGCCTGGCCAGCCTCCCACAATCCACCACCGCCATCCGTAATTCTGGCATCCGTATCCTGGCTTGTGCCAAGTCCCGTTCACCTATTGCCCCTGCACTTGCTGAGGCCCCACGTCAAAGCAACACCTTACTTCAAAATTCACATCCTTGTTTTCAAATCCCTCCGTGGCCTCACCCCGCCCTATCTTTGTAATCCCCTTCAGCCTCACAAGTGCCAAAGATATCTACACTCCTCCAATTCTGGCCTATTGTGCATCCCTAATTTTAACCCAGAACTGCACACTATGCTTCATACAAATTCAGCATGAATTTCTTATTTTCACATTTAAAAAAAACATTTTCATGGAATGTCGACATCACCAAGGCTAGCGTTTGTTGCCCATCCTTAATTACCCTTAAACTAAGTGCTTACTAGACCATTTCAGAGGGTAGTTAAGATGAGTCACCCACATTGCTTTTGCTCTGGAGTCACATGTAGGCCAGACCAGGTAAGGATGGCCTGACTGAACCAGGTGGGTTTTTATGACAATCGATGATAGTTTCATGGTCATAATTACTGAAACTAGCTTTATGTTCTGCTTCTGTATTTCATTTCCCTGATCAGAAAATCATAGGATTTAGCAAGTACCGAAACAAGGAATAAAAATGGAAAATGCTGGAAAAACTCAGCAGCTCTCTTGGCACCTGAAAGAGAGCAAAACAGAGTTAACGTTTCGAGTCCAATGTGACTCTTCTTCAGAACTCTGGGTTCCTTCAACCTTGAGGTCACAATTGAATGGGGAAAGTGGAGAGGCAGGAGGGAGGGGTAGGGTGGAAGAGGGAAGAAGATAAGCAGCAGCTCAATAAATAAAATACAATGTGGCTAGAGACAGAAGTGTCCTACAGTTTCAAAGTTCAAGGAAATGATCATCGTGCTTCTGGGCACAGGATTATTTAGGTTTCATTGCAGACAGGAAATGCAACACGTAGAATTGAAACTTCCCCTGAAGCAGCTGGAGATATGCCCAGTTCACTGATAAGAATGGAGTGAAGTGTGTGTATCCCAAAATGTGACAAAGGTCAGAAGGTTAGCAGCTGCTTCCATAATCAGCCTGTGTGCGTATGTGTTCGTTTGCACTCACCAGAGTGGAATGGATTTTCTTTTCTTGATGTTCTTTCAAGTGGTTACACTTGACGTTAACAAGCTCATAGCTCAGTGTGCCAAAATATATGTTATGCTTGGCTCCATCAAGAGGGCATAAGAAATAAATATCATTCCGGATTGTTTTTTCCCTTGGGGTACAAGGCTTGACAAGAATTCAAATATTTTTACTGCAAAAAAAAATCTAGGACTTTACAAGAAGTTGTTTTTAATCTCCATTTCTCCCCTTTGTTTCTGTGAAGGGACTGAGTTATTCTGGAGTTTGGTTCCACAGGTACTTGTCATTGGCTTAAGGTTAACCTAGCTGTGAAGCCATACAGCTGTCAAAAGAGACAGTTTGACTGTCAGTGAAAAAGGCCTGTTTTGCTGAAGTAGCAACTTTGTAGTGAGGATAAGCAGATGGGGGAATAATATTTTGAGTTCTGACAGCTAGTGTGGAAACTCACCTGTTGAGTGCACATCACACAGAACTGCAGGCACAATGCCTATACCTTTCCATCCATAATGAATGGATTAGTGTACCAGCATGCCAGTGGTTTGTCCTGATCAATCTTTTTCACAAAACTTGGCATATCATCCTAACTATTTAAACTTGCAAGGCCAGTCAGTGGCCCAATCCACTTCTATACAGTCATGTGCACTGTCCTGTACAAGACGCTGAATAGCAATCCGTTTTTACTTTTATTTCTTTTCTCTAGCCCAGGGAAGTTGAAGTCAGTGAAAGCAGCCTAAATACTGCCCAAGCTGAGATCAACATGCACAGGAGATTGAAGCTGGAACCCTTTGATCTGTATGGATTAGTTTTATCACAGGCAGTCCTTTAGCTATTCCATGCCTGGCCAGCCTCCCACAATCCACCACCGTCATCCGTAATTCTGGCATCCGTATCCTGGCTTGTGCCAAGTCCCGTTCACCTATTGCCCCTGCACTTGCTGAGGCCCCACGTCAAAGCAACACCTTACTTCAAAATTCACATCCTTGTTTTCAAATCCCTCCGTGGCCTCACCCCGCCCTATCTTTGTAATCCCCTTCAGCCTCACAAGTGCCAAAGATATCTACACTCCTCCAATTCTGGCCTATTGTGCATCCCTAATTTTAATTGCTCCAGCATTGGTGGCCACGGTCTCAGCTGTCTGTGCTCGGAGCTCTGGAATTGCTTCCCAAACCTCTCCACCTCTCTTTATTCCTATAAAACACTCCTTAAAACCTATCTTTTTGATTAAGCTTTTGGCCATCTGCTCTAATATCTTCTCATGTGCCTGGTGTTCAATTTTGCTTTATAATGCTTATGTGCAGCTCTTTGGGATAGTTTTGATGTTAAAGGCACTATATAAATATAAGTTGTTGTTTCACACAGTAACTAGGTTTACGACTTGGACATCCTGCTGCACAATTTACACATTGACACACAACTACAATTGGCTCTACCAACTACTTCAGGGAGGAATTCAATGCCATGTTCAATGATTTATGTCCATATTCTAGCATGACAGGTCAAAAAATTACTTTTGAGTTATCCTATTCCTGCCTCTGAACAAACCATTATATTACCAGCAGTGGCTCTGGTCAAATACCTGGCATATTATTATTGGATATCAACACCATTTAAGACACCCACCATTGTCTTAAGAAGTTAAGATCAACTAGGTAATTACCCATAGTTCACAAAGGGCCACAGGCATCTCTCTCCATTAGAGAGAGACAATTAGTTACATAAATTGACAGACACATCGAGCATGGGGCAAGGCAAGGAGGCAGACATCCATGACCTACCAGTACCGGAATTAAACCCACACCATTGGTGTTATTCTGCTCAACACTCTAGCCATCTAAGCCAACTGAGCTAAGTGACCCCACAAGATCAACCAAATGAAAACATTATCAGGCGTTTGAAGCTATTTGTCATTTTGCATTGCGACTGTGCCTCTTTCGGGCAATTGCTGTTTTCCTCATATATTATGTTTTTGTCTGGGTCATAGATCTACTTTGTGTTATTTGACAGGGCAGCATTATCACCACCTTCAAAGATTTAGTTTAAAATTGCATCTCAAACTGAAGTTATTTTGAAGGGAATTATAATGGTGAGCTTTTACCTGAAACATGCTGTTCGCTGGGTCAAAGGTCCTGTCAAAGTTGGCAGAGCTTAGGATTTTGTACAGACAGAGCCAGGAATAGTTGTCAGTATTGGCAATTGTTTAGAGTTACATGATTGCAAACAATATGTAAACCCATGACCAAGCAGCTTTTGGTGAAATGGATAACAGGATATCTCTCCCTTTACTACTCTTTAACATGGTAAGAAGCCAAAAAATGAATTACTAATTCTGCTCAAACTGCAAGCAGGATGCAACCCACAGGGCAAATACATGAAGTAACCAACATGGTTTCAAAAAGCGTTGTTTTATAATAGGATAGCTTGAGACAACAGAAGCATGTTGAATCAATGGCCAGAATTTTCAGGATGATGGTCATTGATTGGCAGAAGGTGGGACTTCTGCCCGTCACTGGGTGGAAGTCCCGCCTTGGAGAGCTGCCAGCCAATCTGATTGGCCGGCAGCTCTCCGGTCATTCCGGGATCAGTGGCCGGAAGAGGCACTGCAGCTAGCCGCCTGGAACTAAGTGCCAGGAACCACAGGAGAGGTAAGTGGTGGGTCAAGATTGGGAACTTGGAGGGAGGGAAGGCCTGGGGGGGCACAAGGGGCACGATCAGGATTCCAGGGGATAGGTCGGTGGGGGCAGGGAGCAGAAGGTCATTAAGTGACCAGGTCGAGGCAGGCGGGATCTCGGAGGGAATCCTGCCCATGCAATTTCGTGCTCTCCACCCTCCCCCTCCCCCTCCCCCTCCCCCTCCCCTCCACCGCCTCAGAACCCGTCGGGGTGGGGGGGAGCATAAAATTCCGGCTTATGTTCTGTGCTGGCTTCAAAATTAAATCATGAAGTATCTCAATTGCACCTTCTGTATTTCATTGATGGAAGACATGTATACATCCCCTGGCTCTTCAAAGCCCTTCTTCAATTTTAAACATTGTTAATGCTGCATGTACAAAGATTTCCCTCATCCACCCATCAGTTCTCTCTGACAAGGAGAATACAGTAACAGAGAGGCTAACAATATTTCTTATGCACAAATTGGACAGCAGCTTCCAGCAACATTGACAATTAAACACGAAAATCTAAAAGTTGCTGTTCGAATTGCGACAAATGTCCTGAAACAATATCTTGTCACCTGATTTTCCAGTCGAATATACTAAGCAGTATAAATTTTCTGTAGTATAGTCACAGATTCTAAGTAAACTCACTGAAAAAAATAGAGCCTATCCATTCTTGTCTAAGGTTTGATTTTGTTGGTTTTTGAGATGTGGGAGTCGCTGGCTAAGCCAGCATTTATTGTCCATCCCTAATTGCCCTTGAGAAGGTGGTGGTGAGCTGCCTTCTTGAACCACTGCTGCAGTCCATGTGGTGTAGGTGCATCCACAGTACGGCTATAGGGAGGGATATAAGTTCCAGGATTTTGATCCAGTGGCAGTGAAGGAACAGCAAAGTAGTTCCAAATTAGGATGGTGTGTGACTTGGAGGGGAACTTGCAGGTAGTGTTGTTCCCATGCATCAGCTGCTCTTGTCCCTCTAGGCGTTAGAGGCCACAGGTTTGGAAGATGCTCTCTTATAAGTGTGATATGTCTTAATTACTGCCAAACAACCTCTGGCACTGAAAATTAACTTTTCCAAGTGTGGAGCCACATTCCTTCAGATTTTAATTATTGTTGGAGATGTAAAAATTATTTTAAACCTTTTTTTAAGTCCAAGGTCTTGGCAAACCAGGAATCTCAAAGGAGACAAGGAGATCTTTGGGGGGCAAGTGCCCTGATAGCACTGCTCCACCTCATCAAGTCTTCCAAGAAGATCCTCTTCCTTTGGATCAGAGACCCCATCAGAGCACCCCAAAATGAGCAACCCCTTCTGCCAAACACCCCTACTAGGGTCAGGGATCACACCTCAATCCAATTACAACTAAAATTTAAAACAGCTGCTCTGAGGCAGCTGAAACTTTACTGTAAAAAAACATTCATAATATAAGAAATCTATAAAGTTTAAATATTTCTGAATGAAATGTTAATTCTCGGTTGACTGTTCAGCATAAATCCTTGGAAAAATATTTCCTCAGAAAGACCTACTCCTAATCACATGAGGCTCCATTCAGGATACTTGAGGTATTAGGTTGGACTATATTGGCCATTTTTTCCCTCCAAATTGGCTTTTGCCAATCAGCTCTCCATGCCAATTAGAGGAAGCTACTCCTCTTTTCATTTCGGCTTCAGGACGCAGTTAAGGATTGCTTGCTTCTGAGAATAATCAACGTCACAAACTGCAACTCTGGACAAGGGTAGAGGCATCTGACATTTGAGAATTGTTTTTATGATTGGCAGCAAGTCTTGATATTCACAGAGCATGTCAGGACTTAAGTGTTTGTAAGTCCCTTCTCTTCCCTCCCTAGTCGATGGAAAAGTCCAGAAGCTGTGAGGTACCTGAATTTTAGACACAATCGTTAAGCAACATAAGCCAGGATTTTTGTACTTTATCTGAGGTAAATTATGCAAATCTCATGTACAACAGTGTTTTCAGTTGTAGGCTTATCCTTTTCCATAAAAACCTCAGCAAAAGTCGAGTACAATAACTTCTGCTGATTCATCATATAGATTAATATAGCCTGAAATAATGTTTCAACCGATAGTAAGTTGAAGTGATGTTGATAAATCACTTGTGCTATGGTCTCATGGTTTACCCTGTCACCTAACCTCCTCAGTGAATTACTGATTTCAAATACATTGCAGCCAATGCATTATCTTCAATGTGTCCTATATTAAAGCCATCAATTCTTTGTCATGTATTCTGCTTCATTTGCCATTGATAAAATGTGGAAAACTGACTATTTATATTACTTCTTATAATTCCAGTGTTATGTTCAACTCAGTTTAGGATGTTTCTGCTTGAATTACAATAATGTCTAGAGTGGAATCATTTTGTAATCTATTCTGGCCAAGCCCTAATCCTGCTTATTTTAAGAAATACATTTACTGTTATCTGTATAATAACCATAAAATCCATATACAGGCCAGATGACAAATGAAGATGTGCTTGAAAATGCAAGAGCAAAAACAGATTTAAAGTGGGACATCCAGGAAAAAAATGTCATTTTTTTCAGGAATTTGAGCTGAGCTGGAAATCTACGGAGGTCTTTTCCAGAGGGAAAAGTGGAGGGGCGCAGAATGAAGGATCGACCTAGGCATATTTAGACGACAGACATCGCAGAGCGGTTGCAGAGGAGGATGTGTGAAGATGGGGCAAGACAAATGAGCGTGATATGCTATGACTGCACATCTCCTGGCAGTAGTAGCTACAAACAGCAACAGCATAATAACCATTAGTATTGGCTAGAATAAGGAGTCAACTTTGTAAAAAAAATATTTACTTGACAATTCGCAATCTCAACATCCTAAACTGAACTTCCATTGCCCGGGTGCTCACCACGGGGTGAGTTTTGGCAGCACATTCAAGTACTAACTGTCCTCTGAGGTGACCAACATGGGGTCTTGAGCTGATACACAAGTTTAGTCCGCACTTAGTGCAAGACATTTACTTGGTAAAGGAATTGAAGTCTCCACTAGGGTCAGCCCCCAGGAGCTGGGTCCTTTTCTGGGATGACCCCGCCTAGGGGGGGAAGACATTCATTGAAATTTTGACCGCAGGACGGATTTCCTGTCCAATTAAGGGCGTGCCTTGGGACAGGGTGGTTCTCCGAAGCTGGAGGGTCAATCAGCCCTTCTTCAGAGAAGTGCCTAGCTGCAGTAAAGGATTGGTAAACGAGAGGCATTTCAACACAAAGGTGCCCTCTCAGCCACATTTGTAAAAATGAAATAAAAAGATAGAAAAAGCACCAGGGGGCGTGTGTGGGCGGGGAGAGGGGACAAAACCTCTCTATAGCACAACATTTAGCTGTACCCTGACCCAGTCAAGCAGAGAGGGTTTGTAGGCCTGCTGGGAGTGCTGGTACCTTGGCTCTTCCACTGGATAACTGCCTCCAGGCAGTTGATATGCCCTCCCCGCCCCCCCATTGGTTGGGAAACTGATGGTAAAATCCAGTTCTTGGTTGGCTGCTCATCTTGTGGAGGTGGGAAACCCTGTCTGTCCCAAAACCACATTGACCAAAATGACCGAGGCCAGGAACAGGGCTGCAAACTAGCACACAAGCCGGTTCTGCTCTTTCTGGGCCCTTCTGCCTCCATTCCTAACCTTAGTGGGATCAGAAAATCCAGCCCACTTTGTCAAAACTTCACCAACATTTGAGAAACATTTATTAATCAAATTCTCTGAGGACTTTGCCTAAAAAGAGTACCCGGCCTGCTTTCCATCTCTTCAGTTACCAAGCCCTAAGAAGGCTTGGCAACCAAGGACTTCCATGTATTGGTCCATGGTTATGCTTGGCAAGGTAGTGCAGTGGTTTGCCATTGCCCTCTCCAGTTTCTGGCTGACCAAGAGTGTCTCTTGCTCTTACCGCCTGCCATCAAGCATATTGGAAGGATTTACAGGTTGATAATCAACATCTTTGGCCCCCTTATGAACGCCCCCCTCTGTGGCCATCAAGTCCCGGTCTGGGACTCAATCCGAAGCTTTCTAACTTAGAGGTAGGGACACTACCCGCTGCACCACAAGTCACCCTCACTCACTGTACTGTTCCGCCTTATTGGACACCAGAGGCCACCATGAGAAAGGGAGCGTTTGGCCATGGACATCTTGCTAGGAGCCCTTCTTGGTATGGAATTGGAGGAGGACATGAGGCTAGGCAGAGCAACATCAGCTGTTGTAGGAGACACTCTCAAGAGGCCAAAGTGATGTCCTTGTCCTCCCACCCTTGCAGGTACACGACATCCCTCCTTCTCTTGACCTCCTCCAGCAGGACCCCCATTTCCACACCTGTGAACCTGTGAGGCCTCTCCCTGAGCCATCCTGCAAGATGCTACTGTGTTGTAACTAGAGCATTCCACACCTCCAGTGGCAGTGGGTGCAAACAGCTCAACGAATTAAGTAGAGCTTCAGTCGTCAACATGCAGGTTTCTGTTTAGTGACTCCAGGCAAATTCAAGTTATGGTAATCATCAATTAGAACCAAAATTGTGTGTTAAATCCAGACTTTCATACAGATGAGCCCATTAGCGCTGTACCCTATTAGCACCTGTTTTCATCCTCCAGCCAGACTAACCTCCTCCTCCTCTGTACTTTTACTCATCAACACCCTCATGGATGCCTTTGTCACCTCTACACACAACTAATCCGAAACTTAGCTGGCCAGGATCCCACCATCCACCTTCTGCTAACTGCAGCCCTCATTAACCCAAATTACCTCCCAGTCGGCCAAACTGTCAAATTTTAAATTCTCAGCCATGTGTTTAAAACACTGACAGAATTACCTGGAAAAACTCAGCAGGTCTGGCAGCATCGGTGGAGAAGAAAAGAGTCGACGTTTCTTCTCCACCGATGCTGCCAGACCTGCTGAGTTTTTCCAGGTAATTCTGCTTTTGTTTTGCATTTCCAGCATCCGCAGTAGTTCTTTGTTTTTATCTCTGTGTTTAAAACACTGCATGACCTTGACCCCCCTGACCTTTGCAACTTCCTTCATCCCTACATGCCTCTCCCCTTCAAACTTTCCATTCCCCCTGCTCCGCATCCCCCTTTTTGCCCCACAGAATTGTTACAGCGCAGAATGAGGCCATTCGGCCCATTATGTCCACACTGGCTATTTGAATGAGCAACTCCCTTAGTAGTATTCTCTCACCCTGACCCCATATGACACTGAATAATATTTGTTCTTATGATCCAAGTCTTCAGCAGTGGCTGCTAAGTCATTTTTCGTTATAAAAATTTACACTTTTGGCAGAGTTAATGATTATCTTAATTTATGAAGAGAGTTTTAGTTCTGATGAAAATATAAATCATTGCTGTCAGTGGAATTTTAGTTATTACTCAGATTCCTATTTTTACATTTTCACCAAACAAAATTGTGAACAGCGCAAAAGGAGAAATGTTAAAATTACAATTCATTGATATACTATCATTCAGCCAAGTTTCATTCACAGTAGAATCATCAGATATACAACAGCTCTGCATATGCCATTAATCATTTAAATGTATAGGATGGTCTCTGGATAAAGCTGAAGAAATTAAATCTGTTAAATCTTCTAAGTGGACACCAGGTTATGGTTCTGGGTTACATTTTATCCCTCTCAATATAAAAGTATAAGCAACTATTTTTGTTTTTATATAATACCTCTTGAGCAAGCTTTGGATATTTTATTAATGTTCTTTCTCAGGTCATGTTGACTTTCCTTGGGGCAAGCAATTCAATTGATTGCGTAAGGAACATTTAGTTTTATCGCTGGAAATGCAGAACAGGCTTGTGTTAAAATTACAGAAATAACATCAGCCTGTGCCACCCCACTACTGGGGGCTGCGTATATGACACCTATGCCCTACTTTGGAACTTCCTCCCTAAACCCTCTGGCTCCTCACCTCCCCCTCCTTATTTAAGGTTTTCCTTAAAACCTGTATCTTTGACCAAGCTTCTTGTCACCAACTCTAGATAACTCCACCTTTACCTTTGTGCTCATTTTGGTCTGACTACTTTGTGCAGCATATTGCGATGCTCTTTTCTATGTTAAATAAGGTATGTAGATGCAAATTATTGCTGTTGTGTGGTATAAGTCAATACTCGTGGTACCTGAAATTCCAGGAATCTCCGCTGGTGAAATTGGGGCAAAGTGGACATAGACCCATTAAACATAGACCCCATCCCAATTTGTAGGTCATTAACGTAAGTATGGCAGGGAGCCAATGCCTGTTGAGGGACATTTGAAATACCCACCCTGACAGACAATAGTAACATCACAGCAGTGCTATGTTTGGTTGTAGAGCTGAAGCCTGGGAAGAGCAAAGCATAGATAATGCCATTCTTTTCAGATGTCCCTCAGAGAGCCAAACGATTGAATGCATTTCCCTGGTGCAGTCCTGGGAACCTTACAAGGCTCTTAATAAAACTCATGCGTGCGGTCAGCTGGCGAGGTCCATCGGGCGTTACGAGGACATAATGAGCAGCATTCTCAGAGTAGCCGCATAAACTCCCTCAAACATCCTCCCTGAACATTGAGAGGCAAGCGGATGGAAGACTTGCCTGTTCACCTGTCAACCAGAAATTCTCCTGGATTCCCAGCGTAGAAAGGACCTACCTCAAATTCTGGGCCCTTGTGGTGGTGGTGGGGGTGGGGAGGGGGAGGAGAGGACCTTATCCTCTCTGGCTCCTGGAATGTCTGAACCATAATGATGAACCATTGTTGTAATTTCAGGAAGGATGTGTTGGCCCTGGAGAGGGTCCAGAGGAAGTTCACGAGAATGATCCCAGGAATGAAAGGCTTAACATATGAGGAACGTTTGAGGACTCTGGGTCTATACTCGATGGAGTTTAGAAGGATGAGGGGGGATCTGATTGAAACTTACAGAATACTAAAAGGCCTGGATAGAGTGGACGTGGGGAAGATGTTTCCATTAGTAGGAGAGACTAGGACCTGAGGGCACAGCCTCAGAGTAAAGGGAAGACCTTTTAGAACAGAGATGAGGAGAAACTTGGAAAAACTCAGCAGGTCTGGCAGGATCGGTGGAGAAGAAAAGAGTTGACGTTTCGAGTCCTCATGACCCTTCAACAGAACTGGGTAAAATTAGGGGAGGGGTGAAATATAAGCTGGTTTAAGGTGGGGGGGGGGGGGTGGGGGTGGGGGGAGAGAAGTTGGGGGTGGGGGGGTGGTTGTAGGGACAAGCAAGCAGTGATAGGAGCAGATAATCAAAAAATGTCACAGACAAAGGAACAAAGAGGTGTTAAAGGTAGTGATAATATCCTTTGTGACATCTTTTGATTATCTGCTCCTATCACTGCTTGCTTGTCCCTACAACCAACAACCCCCCCCACCCGCCAACTTCTCTCCCCTCAGCCCCACCCCCCCACCTTAAACTAGCTTATATTTCATCCCTCTCCTAATTTTACTCAGTTCTGTTGAAGGGTCATGAGGACTCGAAACGTCAACTCTTTTCTTCTCCGCCGATGCTGCCAGACCTGCTGAGTTTTTCCAGGTAATTCTGTTTTTGTTTTGGATTTCCAGCATCCGCAGTAGTTTTTTGTTTTTATGAGGAGAAACTTCTTTAGCCAGAGAGTGGTGAATCTATGGAATTCATTGCCACAGAAGGCTGTGGAGGCCAGGTCATTGAGTGTATTTAAGACCGAGATAGATAGGTTCTTGATTGGTAAGGGGATCAAAGGTTACGGGGAGAAGGCAGGAGAATGGGGTTGAGAAACTTATCAGCCATGATTACATGGCGGAGCAGACTCGATGGGTCGATGGCCTAATTTCTGCTCCTATGTTTTATGCTCTTATGGTCTAATTAGACCCTGGTGCTTTGGTGCAGTGTAGCACTTCCGGGCACATGGGGGGCTGGGGAAAGTGGACGGGTGGTGCGGGGAGTGAAATCCTTCAATGTATTAGAGCTAAGATAAACAAAATATGCATTAATGTGCAGAAATTTTGTGTATTTGTTTTAATAGAGAATTTGCTACTGATTTCCCATGGTCCTAAATTCATCCTGTGGGAAATGCTGCTTATTGCACATTCATGCATTGGTCCAATTTAGTTTGATTCTTTTGGGCTTATTAAGGACCAATTAAGAACAAATATGAAAATCTGCAGTTAGCTTTACAGCCCACATTGTGCTAATGATGCACAACAAGGGCATAATTAGGCAATAGGGAGAGCAAGCAGAGAGATCTCATCAATCAGAACAGGAGATGGTGGAAGGTGCAATCAGTTTCTGCCATCTATTCAGCAGGCAGTTGTGTCAGCAGAACTCAATTCACTGGGTATGTTGGAAGAAGAGAAATCATATAATTGTACGTTCTTCAGCAATAGAGGTTTAATATGCCTGTGCTGGTGCCGCCTTTATAGAATCATAGAATGAATACAGCACAGAAGACCATTCAGCCTGTTGTTTCTGTGCTGACCCTCTGAAGGAGCAATTTACCTATTGTCACTTCCCTGCTTTTTCCCTGTAGCCCCACAATTCTTTCCTTTCCAGATAATGGTCCATTTTCCTTTTGAAAGCCTCAGTTGAACATGCCTCCACCACACTCTGGGGGGGGGGAGGGTTCAAATGCATGAAAATAGAAAAAAATCAAAGTTTAAGGAGAGGGTAAGAGTGCAGGTTAGTGGCGAGGCTGGTTGTTACCAAAAAGTGAAAGGAAGGGACAGAGTGTGTGAACGCCATATTGCACCAAAGAATCATATAAGAGTCGGGAAAATTGACAATAGGGCAAATTTAAAGGCTTTGTATCTGAATGTGCGTAGCATTCGGAATAAAACTAATGAGTTCACAGCGCAAATAGAGATAAATAGGTATGATTTGGTGGCGATTACTGAGACATGGTTACAGGGAGAACAGGTTTAGGAGTTGAATATCCCAGGGTACTCAGTGTTTCGGAAGAATAGGCAGGAAGGAAAAGGAGGTGGTGTAGCTTTGTTAGTAAAGGAAGAAATCAGTGCTATAGTGAGGAATGATATAGGCACTGGGGAGCAAGACGTAGAGTCAGTCTGGGTAGAAATAAGAAATAGCAAGGGAAAGAAGTCCCTGGTGGGAGTAATCTATAGGTCCCCAAACAATAGTTCAGCAGCAGGGCACAGTATAAATCAGGAAATACTGGGAGCATGTAAGAAAGACGGCAATAATCATGGGTGATTTTAATGTGCATACAGACTGGACTAAGCAAATTGGCAAGGGAAGCCTTGAAGGAGAGTTCATAGAGTGTATTAGAGATTGTTTCTTGGAGCAATATGTTGTGGAACCAACCAGCGAGCAGGCTATTCTGGGTTTGGTTTTGTGTAATCAGATGGGATTAATTAATGATCGCATAGTAAAGGATCCTCTAGGGAAGAGTGATCAGAGCATGCGAGAATTTCAAGCTCTTTTTGAGAGCGAGAAACTTGAGTCCTACACGAGTGTTCTGGAGTTAAACAAAGGTAACTGCATAGGCATGAGGGCAGATTTGGCCCTAGTGGACTGGGCAGGAAGACTACAACGTAGGACAGTTGATGAACAGTGGCAAATATTTAAGGAGATATTCAATTCCTCCCAAGTAAAATATATCCCAATGAGGAATAAAGATGGTAAGAGGGGGAAAAAGCATCCATGGCTAAGCAAGGAAGTTAAAGACAACATAAAGGCAAAATCTAAGGCATACCAAATTGCAACGGTCAGTGGCAGGTTGGAAGATTGGGAAATGTTTAAAGATCAGCAAAGGATTACTAAAAAATAACAAAAGGTGCAAAGGTAAATTATGAAAGAAAACTAGCGCAAAATGTAAAAACTGATAGCAAAAGCTTCTACAAGTATATACAAGGAAAGTGAGTAGCTAAAGTGAATGTTCGTCCCTTGGGGAATTAGACTGGGGAGTTAATAGTGGGGAATGCAGAAATGGCACAGACGCATAAGCAATATTTTGCCTCAGTTTTCACAGTGGAGGACACTAGTACCACCCCAGTAGTAACAGGTCGCGCAGAGGGTATAGAGAAGGAGGAACTTAGAACAATCACCATCACTAGAGAAAAAGTATTGAGCAAACTATTGGGGTTAAAGGGTGACAAGTCTCCAGGACCTGATGGCCTTCATCTCAGGATCTTAAAGGAAGTGGCAGTGGAGATAGTGGATGCATTGGCTATAATATTCCAAAATTCCCTGGATTCTGGAAAGGTTCCAGTGGGTTGGAAAAATGCTAATATAATGCCCTTATTCAAAAAGGGGGGGAGGCAGAAAGTAGGAAACTATAGACTGGTTAGTTTAACGTCTGTCATTGGGAAATTGTTGGAATCCATTATTAAGGAAGTAGTAATGGGGCATTTGGAAAGTCAAAATGCAATCCATCAGAGTCAGCATGGTTTTATGAAGAGTAAATCGTGTTTGACTAATTTGCTAGAGTTCTTTGAGGATGTGACAAGCAAAGTGCATAATGGGGATCCTGTAGATGTAGTATATCTGGACTTCCAGAAGGCCTTTGATAAGGTGCCGCACAAAAGATTAATACACAAGATAAGATCACACGGAGTTAGGGGTAATATATTAGCTTGGATAGAGGATTGGCTAACCAACAGAAAGCAGAGAGTCGGGATAAATGGGTCTTTTTCTGGATGGCAAGCTGTAACTAGTGGGGTGCCACAGGGTTCGATCCTTGGGCCCCAAGTATTTACAATCTATATTAATGACTTGGATTCAGGAATAGAAGGTACTATAGCTAAATTTGCAGATGACACCAAAATAGGTGGGAAAGTAAGTTGCAATGAAGAAATAAGAAATTTACAAATGGATATGGACAGGTTAGGTGAATGGGCCAAAATTTGGTAGATGGAGTTTAACGTGGATAAGTGTGAGGTTATCCATTTTGGTCGGAAGAATAAAAAGGCGACTTATTATTTAAATGGAGAGAAACTTCAGAATGCTTCAGTGCAGAGGGATCTGGGTGTCCTCTTGCATGAATCGCTGAAAGCTAGTATGCAGGTACAACAAGTAATAAGGAAGGCAAATGGAATTTTGGCATTTATTGCTAAAGGAATAGAGTATAAAAATAGGGAAGTGTTGTTGCAACTGTACCAGGCATTGGTGAGACCGTACCTGGAGTACTGTGTACAGTTTTGGTCCCCTTACTTGAGGAAGGATGTAGTTGCACTGGAGGCGGTTCAGAGGAGGTTCACTAGATTGATTCCAGAGATGCAGGGCTTGTCTTATGAGGAGAGATTTAGCAGTTTAGGCCTATACTCGCTGGAGTTTAGAAGGATGAGAGGAGACCTAATTAAGGTATATAAGATGCTAAAGGGGATAGACAAAGTAGACATGGAGTGGATGTTTCCCCTTGTGGGGCATTCTAGAATGAGAGGCCATAGTTTTAGGCTATGGGGTGGTAGATTTAAATCAGAGATGAGGAGGAATTACTTTTCTCAAACGGTTGTGAATCTATGGAATTCACTACCTCTGAGTCAGTGGATGCCAGGACGCTGAATAAATTTAAGGAGGAGATAGACAGATTTTTAATTAGTGACGGGTTGAAAGGTTATGGGGAGAGGGCGGGAAATTGGAGTTGAGGCCGAAATGAGATCAGCCATGATCGTATTGAATGGCAGGGCAGGCTCGAGGTGCTGAATTGCCGACTCCTGTTCCTAGTTCTTATGTTCTTACATTCACTCACGGGCAGTGCATTCCAGACCCTAACCACTCGCTGTATAAAAAAACTTATTCTCATGTCGCCATTGCTTCTTTTGCCAATTATCTTAGATCTGTGCCCTCTGGTTCACAATCCTTCCACCAGTGTGAACAGTTTCTCCCTATCTACTCTGTCCAGACCGCTCAAGATTTTGAATAATTCTATCAAATCTCCTCTCAACCTTCTGTTCTCCAAGGAGAACAGTCCTAACTTCTCCGATCTCTCTAAATAACTGAGGTTCCTCATCCCTGGAACCATTCTTGTGAACCTTTTCTGCACTGTCTTTAATGCCTTCACATCCTTCCTAAAGTGTCATGCCCAGAACTGGACACAATACTCCAGCTGAGGCTGAACCAGTGTTGTATAAAGGTGTAACATATAACTTCCTTGCTTTTGTACTCTATGCCCCTGAGTGCTATATGTTTTATTAACTGCTCTCAACCTGTTGTGCCACCTTCAATGATTTATGCACATGTACACGCAGATCCCTTTGTTCCTGCAACCCCATTAGAATAGTATCCTTTATTTTATATTGTCTATCTGCCTTCTTCTAAACCAAAATGAACCACTTCACATTTCTCGGCACTAAATTTAACCCGCCACTTGTCTACCCATTCCACCAACCTCTCTATGTCCTTTTGAAGTTCTACACTATACTCCTCATGGTTCCGAATACTTCCAAGTTTCATATCATCCACAAATTTTGAAAATGTGCCCTGTACACATAGATCTAGGTCATTGACATATACATCAAGAAGAGCAGGGGTCCTAACACCGACTCCACTACAAACCTTCCTCCAGTCCAGAAAACAACTCATACTACTCCTTGTTTCCTGTCACTGGCCAAAATTATGGCCAGTGCCTCTGCAATTCCACTCTCACTTATTCTGGTATCTTTGGATGTTTCTCATCTGGTCCTGGTACCTTATCAATTTTAAGTTCAGACCACCTATTGAATACCTCCTCCTTAGCAATTTTAAACCCTTCAAGTGCCTGAACTACTTCCTCTTTCACCATGACCTGCACAGCACCTTCTTCCTTGGTAAAGACAAATGCAAAGTATTCCTTTAATACCTCAGCTATGCCCTCTGCCTCCATGCGCCAATCCCCCTTTTAAGTCCCTAATTTTGCTACGTTTTTACCATTTATATTCCTATAGGAAACTTATTGAATTCTCTTTTATGTAGCTGCTCATCTCTTCTCATACAGTACTCTGCCTTTGCTTCTCTTATTTGCTTTTTCAGTCCCCCTAGCTCTGAACCTTCTATATTTGGCCTGGTTCCCAATTGTATTATCCACCTGACACCTGTCATAAGCACAATTTTTCTGTTTCATCTTAATTCCCATCTCTTTCATCATCCAAGGAGTTCTAGGTTTGTTTGCCCAATCTTTCCCCTTTATGGAAATATACCTTCACTGCCCAAACTATCTCTTCTTTAAAAGCAGCCTGTTGTTCATCACAGTTTTGCCTGCTAATCTTTGATTCCAATTTATCTGGGCCAAATACATTCTTACCAGACTGATTTTGGCTTTCCCCCAGTTAATTATTCTTTTTCTGGATTGTTCCTTGTCCTTCCCATAGACAACCTAAACCTTACGATACAATAATCACTGTCCCCCACATCCTCCCCTACTGACACTTGACCCACCTCGTTTCCAAGAGCCAGGTCCAGCAATGCTTAATTTCTCATTGGGCTGGAAATATACCGCTGTAGAAAATTCTCTTGAACATACGCTAGGAACTCTTATCCCTCTCTGCCCTTTACACTACTCCTCTCCCAGTCTATATTCAGATAATTAAAGTCATGAGCCAGCTCCATGATATTTGAATCCTAAAGCAGCTCGACAGGTTTGTAGTAGTCTTCCCTTAGCAGCCACAGCCTCCAATTCTACCCTTTACACAACCATGGGGAATGGCTTAACCTGTGTTTTTTTCCTCTAAGTCAATGAACCTCCTCCTGAATATGCACTTATTGTACCCACTTCAATTAGTGATAATTATGGTGGGACCTGCTGCTGAGAGGTGCTACCACCTATGGTTCTGGCATATCTATTACAAGAGGAGAAGATACACGTACACCTTTGGTATGTCATTAGCTACTTCAATTCTACCAGAAATGCTGCACTTAGTTCACAGCTCCGTCGGCCCACAGAACATTATTTATACAGTTATGGCAGAAGGTCCTTGACCTGAAATGATAACTCTGCTTCTCCTACAATGATGATGCCTGACCTGCTGAGCAGTTCCAGAATTTTCTGTTCCTATCTCAAGATTTCCAGCATGTGCAATATTTTGCTTTTGTATTATGTACGGACTGCTTAATTTGGTCTGTCAGCAACATTCCTGCAAAAACTCTTGAAAAGCCACTCAGTAATGTGTCACTTTTACAACTTCCAGAAAACACACAATGTATAATTGCACAATCCTGCCAGTGAAGTAAAATATAAAGACAATTGGTGATGATTTTTTAAAATTCATTTCAGGATGTGGGCGTCGCTGGCTAGGCCAGCATTTATTGCCCATCCCTAATTGCCCTTGAGAAGGTGGTGGTGAGCTGCCTTCTTGAACCGCTGCAGTCCATGTGATGTAGGTACACTTACAGTGCTGTTAGGGAGGGAGTTCCAGGATTTTGACCCAGCGACAGTGAAGGAACGGCGATATATTTCCAGGATGGTGATGAGTGGCTTGGAGGGGAACTTCCAGGTGGTGGTGTTCTCATGTAACTGCCGCCCTTGTCCTTCTAGATGGTAGAGGTCGTGAGTTTGGAAGCCCGTATTCTCCCAATTGTCCGTCAGTTTTTCGGAAGAACCACAGAAATCCCGGCAAAACAGGTGAGCGGTATTTGTACCATCCAAGAGTTTCTGCGGCTCTTCTGTCAAAGATGTGATAGACGAGCAGGCAAAGGTGAAAGGTTGAAAGCTAATATTATGTAGTTCAATAACAGAAGAAAAAAGCTTTATTTTTGATCATTCATCCCCACAATTTTAAGAAGGCTTGCCTCACAGCTGCTGCTAAATTAACACAAAACTTCACAAGGCAGTGGTGTGGGTTTATGACAGCAATTGTTCACATCATGTCAACAACTTGATGGCAAAGGTGTAAGGTTGTCTCAGTTGGACTCTTCCTTTGAGTCAGATAAATGTGTGGCTAAGCCCCACTGCAAGAGTTGGACCCTCAAACGCACAAAGTACCAGTCATATTTGCCTAAAAAGCAACAGTTACTAGCCTTTAAAAGTAATCCATTAGCAGCAAACTGCTACTGGACATCCTGAGGATGTGAAAGGACCTTTATAAATGCAGCTTCCTTCTTAGTCTAACCAACCCTCTACCCGTGATAATATGTCAATAAGTTAATAAAATCCTGATGTCAACAGTCTTCATGTTTGTCAGTTACACACTAGATTCCAAATGAGAGATTTATTAGTTTCTTGTAACAGTTTAAACTGCACCAAGCTATCCAGGATATCTCTAGGATAGCTGTCAGCAAGTGACTGCAGTTATACCATACCTTTCTTAAATCAGCAGTCTAGAGCTAAATACCTACCATCTCTAGCAACACTGTAAGGTAGAGGTGCCTGAGGTTAATTTTCTATTTTATGGGCATAATTTGTATATAGTACAACAACTGATCTGTTACTGTATTAACAGGTGTAAATAACTTAAACAAAGTCAATATTCAGAGTATGATTTGAGAGCAGATACAACGATCCTTAGTGGCAAGTGCTGAATGATTAGGTTTTTCATTAACAGATGGAGTGCCACGAGCACAGCTGTTTGCATAGGTTTTGTAGAACTGCCTGCTGTTGCCATATAATAGATCTTGTCCTCATGAGCTTAGTAGGGGAGGTTATGTTCTCTTATAATTTCTTGGCAATCTCCTGTTAGAGATAAGATAATATTATTACATTATTACCATTCCCTTCTGAAAATTCCCATCATCACGTTCTCAAAAATCCATCCCTTAAATTCTGGGCCATCTCTAACAAACCAACGCTCCCCAATTTTGTTTTGTTCATTCATGGTATGTGGGCATCACTGGCAAAACCAGTCTTTATTGCACACCCCAATTGACCTTGAGAAGGTGTTGGTGAACTGCCTTTTTGGATACAACTGAGTGGATTTCAGTCTATTTAAGTGGACAGCTAAGAGTTAACCATATTGCTCTGTGTCTGGAGTCACACATACGCCAGACTGGGTAAGGATGAGAGATCTCCATCCCTAAGGAGCATTAGTGAACCAGATGCTTCTTTTTAAACAACCATCCAGCAGTAGCATGGTCATCATGACTAATTTTAGCTTTTTACTCCAGATTTATTGAATTGCATTTAAATTTCCCAGCTGGTGAGATTTGAACTCATGTCCCTAGATCATTAGTCCAAGCTATTGAATTAGTAGTCCAGTAACATAACCACTAGGCTACAGCTCCGTCAAATATGCTGCGACTACCTACTTCCACATTCACCTTTCCTATCATTCTTTGTTTGGATACATTTAGTCTTACCCACAGAGAGAGTTGCCAATAACATCTCTGAGTCTGGGTGTGTGGCAGACTATTGTCCCTTATCCTCTTTGATTTTCCCATGGTATTTGATGTGGTCAGTCTCTCCATCCACCTCCACCATCTCACTTCCATTGTCCCCCTCCATGCACAGTTTTTGCTTGTTTCCACTCCTCACTGCCCCAATGCAGCCAACATATACCCTGCAGCGATATTTCCTCTTCCCTCTGAATGGTTCCCTCCACGGTACTTTCATTCTTTCCCTACCTTACAATAGTGAGTACACTTCATTGGCTGGATTTACACGTTGCACCTCAGTGACAAATCTGTAAACAAGTGGTCAACTTTTATATGTGATGCTGGTGAGGTTGTGGGCAGGGGAGGGGTGGGTCAAGGGGGAGTGGCTGATGATGTCTAGCTCAGCTTTCCACCACCACCTTTGTTTGCATGACTACCAAGGTGCTGTCTGAAGCTGCCCATTCATTCAGTGCATTGAAATCGTCATTTGTAAAGGCTAGCAACAGCCCCACTCCATCCTACATGTCATTTGTCCTCTGCTCTATCCTCATCCGATTCTTCCCTCCTTCTGATCCAGAGCCTTGAGCTGTCCTAGAGTCTGAGCCTCTTTTCCTAATCTCCACTTTTTGAATTAATAAATCTAATGTCAAAGACCCATTTGAATCTGTACCACAGGTTGTATTGTGTAAAATGAATTGCTGAAATGGACCTGTTTGCAGATGTATATATTTGTGACCTTGTAAATCAGTGTTGTGATAAATATACCGTACAAGAGTGGCAATGTGTTTGAATGGCTAACAGTACAGTTTGCAACAAGTACTGCAACCAACATGTTTCCTTTGTGTTTTATGGTATCCCGCCACATGACAATAGAAAAGTAGATCATCTTTTTTTCATATTTTATTCTTCAATTCACGCCATCACAATCTCTCAAGCTTTTATTGTGACCCATAAGCCTCTTCAAATAGACTCTAGAGGAGGCTCAAATATGTTTGCATAAAATAAAAGATTGTCCCATCGTCAGAAAGCTGTTGAGGATAATTGAAGAGTTAAAAACTGAGATGATAGATTTTTGTTGGGCAAGGCCATTGAGGCATATGGAACCAAGGATGAAGTTAAGATACAGATCAGCCATGATCCAGTTGAATGGTGGAGTAGGGTTGAGGGGCTGGATGGCTTGTTCCTATGTTCCACCTAGAATGCAGTCTTTGAGATGGGTTGTTAATGCATTTCTTTCATTTTTACTGAAACCTTCAACCCACTCATTTTGCCAACTCCACACCGCACTAGATTACTGACTGTACTCCATTTGATTACAATTTTTCACAGCTGCTCCTTATTTTATTCTAGTGCAACTTTTTAAGCTTCCCAGCAGTTAGTAATAATGGGGCAGGATTTCTCGCTAGGCAAGTGGGCGTGCGCCCGACCCGCTCGAGCGTGAAATGACACGCGATGCGTCAGCCCAGCGTGCCGACATCAAGGTGCACCCTCGTGATATTTCGCTAGGCGGGCGCACGAGGGAGACGGAGGCCTGCCCACCATTAATTAATAGGCCAGTTAAGGCCCTTGACACACCAGTTGCCTCTGGTTTACGTAGCCTGTGCGAATTTTCAGCCGCCGCACAGACGAGACAGGCAGGTGGACAGGCCACAATTTGCTAAAGCTCATCCACGGGCAGGATAAGAAGGGTCAGAGGCATTGTCGATATGAGTCATGAGGAGTTTTGGAGATCATGTGCTGCTGGTTGATTTTGTGAACTGGACAGAAAGCTGCATTCTGAGCATTTATAGTCTTTGTTTCAGGCTCAATGTTGTCTTCAAGGTGCCCAAAGGATTCAGACCGTGTGGACCCTTCCAGGTATCAGACAGCCTTCCCTTACCCTGGTCATGGGGATTGGGGTCTCCGCTGGAGGCACCTCCTCTGAGGAAGAAGAGAGGGGCAGAAGGGAGAGGAGGCCGGGTGTCCCAATGCAGCTTCCAGGAGAGGGACCTGTGGGAGGAGAGGCGCAGGCACAAGGGGCACAGGGCCAGCAGGTAGTCCAAGGCGGAAGATGGCACTATCCTGCTGCCAGCGTTTACAGACGGCGATGCAACTACCTCAATATGTCTGAGGTGCAATGCCGAAGGAGGTTCCATCTCTCAAGGGAGACAGTGACCTCCATTTATCTGAGAATCGGGCCTGAGATCAGCTCTGACTGTGTGGGTGAACACCCCATGCCAGTGGCTCTGAAGGTCACAGTGACCCTCAACTTCTATACCTCTGGCTCTTTCCAAGGCTCAGTGGGGAATCTGTGTGGAGTCTCCCAATCAGCTGTCCAAAGTTGCGTCAAGCTGGTGACAGAAGCTCTGTTTGGGCGGGTACTGTCCTTTATTCTTTACCCTACGGACGAGGCCAGCCAGGCTGAGTGAGCCAGAGGCTTTGCAGTGATTGCTGGGTTCCCCGGCGTCCAGGGTGCTATAGACTGTAGACATGTGGCCATCAAGGCGCCAGCGGGTGAGCCTGGTGCCTTCGTTAACAGGAAGGGCTCCCACTCCATGAACGTGCAGATAGTGTGTGATCACAGGATGCTGATTCTACAAGTCTGTGCAAGGTACCCAGGCAGCTCCCATGACACTTACATCCTGAGACACTCCCAGGTCCCAGGGCTCTTCAGTGCTCCAGCCCGGCTGGATGACTGGCTGCTGGGTGACAAAGGCTATCGCCTAAAAAGGTGACTCATGATGCTTCTCCACCACCCAAGAACAGAGGCTGAGCAACGGTACAATATGAGTCATGCCTCCACAAGGGCAGCAGTAACGAGAACCATAGCTCTTCTCAAGATGCGCTTCCAATGCCTGGACCGTTCAGGGGGCGCAGTACAATACCCCCCAGAGCGGGTGTCACTGATGGTGGTTGCATGCTGCGCTCTCCACAATCTGGCACTGGCAAGGGGGGACCCACTGGAGTAGGAGAATGTTGACACAGCTGCTTAGGCCACAGAGGATGAATCCAGTAGTGAGTCTGAGGACAAGCACAGTGAGGAGAACGCTGAGGGCATGGACACTGACCTGGGTAACCTCCAGGGAGGCAGGGTCACCAGGGACGCTTTGATCCAACACTTGTTCAGCTAGGCTACTAAATAACAACCACCACCACAGGCGAGGGCTACAGGCTCCATACTCGATCCCAGAGAGGATCATTTCCTTGGCCACCAATATACACTCTGTGTCTGTGCAATAAAGTTTCAGGAGACACTCGTCCATCATTACATAAGGCCTACTCTCACATACAGAACAAATGAAGCATACAGAGGCCAATAGCACAAAACAACATCTCATTTAATTGTGAATATGAAACATAGATGAAATGAACATTAACCAGTGTTTTTAGTCACACGATGAAAACATTTAAAACAAAATGGGGGAACAAAATATCACCTGTGATAAGTGCGTGTTGTGCTTAAGGTGCTTTACATTTACATTTGTAGATGCTCCCCCTTCGCTGGCACCGGCATTGGAGACGGCCTGCTCACTCTGCTGTCTTGTTGGCCTTGATAACCTCGGCTGGCGTCCTCTGGCCAGTGGAGCCTGTGCTGGCCCCTGGGAGGGAGTGGCCAGTGCCACAGCTGGCATCTCCCCAGTCGCTGCAGCCTCATCAGATGCCACGGTCACTGGCAGAGGGGCGGAGGAGCTGCTGCCCCCATCTGGAGCACCCTGAGAGGAGCCCACAGAGATGACAGGCAGCTTGTGCGCCAACATGAGGTCGCTTTGAACCTCCCTGCTCACCATTGATGGACAGGCACCTGGGTGGGACACTGGGTGCCCAATCCATCTCCCACACTGACACTGACCAGCTGAGGTCATTGCCAGTGTGTAAGGCTTGCAGGTCCGAGTGTATCCCCAGGGACCCCTGATTGTGTCCCTGGAGCAGCCTCTCCATGAGAGTCACCACTCTCTCCATGGAGGAGACAGTGCGCTCGGCCATGAGGGTCAGCGCAGTGGTCATGCTCCGCATGGACTCTTCCCAAATGGGCACCATGGCATGCATTCCCTCATGGATCTCCACCAGATCCTCCCGCACATCCCGCTGGACATCCAGTATCTGCTGCCTAATGGACAACTCCAGAGGCTCATCATCAGTCCTCTGACTGAGCATCATCCTGGTCTCCAGCTGTCCTCTGACTGCTGGTGCCCTGGGCACTCTCTGCCTCCGCCTGCACCTCAAGCGAGTGTGAAGTGCCCTCACCAATGTGCACCGAGATACTAGATGGCGATCTTATGCCCACCGAGGTGCTGGTATCTGTGCTGGTGGCTGCTTGATGTGTATGCTGAGCATGGTGGTCCTCCGCAGTCAGGGGTGGGCCTTCAGGGTCCTCATAGCGACCGCCTGCTGATGAGCCTAAAAGGGAGAAGAAGGACATGTCATTAGTTTAAGTCATAGCACTGTCACTGTGTATGCCAGGCACCCTGGTAAGATGACAGAGATCTGCATTATGGTGTATTCGTCTTTCGATTATCAGTGGGGACTCCAGTTTCGAGGCTCACATCAATATGGAGACAACATTACAATGTTTGCAATAGCCAACATTCTCACCTCATTGCAGTGCACTCTTACCTTCATCTGGCATCCCAACCTCATCGCGGCCAGGTGGCCAAGGTACATGCTGCCTCTGGAGCTCCAGTGCCTTCTGCTCAGAGCGCGTCAGGATTAAAGGCTGTGGGTGTCCCCTGCCTGTCTGCAACCTCTCAATATTGTTATGGGATGTCTTCTCCTGAAAGGATAGAGGAGCATTGATTAGTCCACTCTCTAGCTGCAGCGCCATTGCAGCCTGGCCGACCCCAGCTGAGGAACACCTCCCAGGGCTCAGCCAATTCGTGTCTCTGGAGCTGCAAGGCGCTCAGTCCCAGCAGCCAGGGCTCACCCCCTTGGCCGGCTCCGGCGTCACTGACAGTTTCCGCTCACACTCATCGGAGAAACACTTTTGAATTGGCCACGGGGTTGCCATTGAACCCAGTGGACATCATGCTCCAGGCCCCACCCGCCCCTTCTCGGAACTTCCCCAGCCGCCTTTCACTGGGCGGGCCTTAATTGGCCCACCAGTGTGAAATCGCGGTGCCGTGCCAATCGCAGGTGCCAATCGGCTTCCCAACTGCCCCCACCCGCCCCCGCAAGGGCAAAATTCTACCCATGGTTTTATTTAGCGTGTAATGTACTTTTAAGAATAATACTTGTTAGGGAAGAGCTGTAGTAATCAATAGGCGAGTAGCACGGGCTACCTCAGCAGTCAGTTTAGAGATAGAGTCGGAATTGAAAGCACACGCGTAGTTGCTGGTGAGTATATTGCAAATAAACTTAATTCACCCAAGAAGTGTCTGCAGTTCAACTCTATCACTGATTGTACAACTCGGCCACCCTACAATAAACTGGGAACAGTTAGAAAGAAACTGGCACTGTACCTCACCCAGTGATTGTAAGTAGCAAGCTCTGTTAGAATTGAAGAAGTTACCCTCTCTCAAAATGCTACAATTTGGGAGAATTGATCCTTCTGAATCAGCCACAGATGATTGGTCTCAATACATAGAACACCTTACATTCTTTTTTCAAGCAATTGCGATTACAGAAGAGAAGAGGCGAGCGATCCTCTTGAGTACTTGTGGGAGAAAAACCTATGGTTTGATTCGAAGTTTGATGGCATCCAGTGCTCCAGATTCAAAACATTTTGATGAATTGGTAGACCCCGTGAAGGGTCGTTTTCAACCCAAGCCCTCAGTCACGATGCAGAGATTCATGTTTAATTTGCAAAATAGGGCCCCAGGTGAGACAACTACATGCTACGTGGCAAATTTGAAGCAGCTAACGGAACATTGAGAGTTCGGTACGACTCTAAACGACATGCTCAGGAGATCATTTAGTGTGTGGTGTGAAGGAAGACACTATTCAGAAAAGATTATTGTCTGAAGTGAATCTGGATTTCAAGAAGGTGCTGGAGATAGTGCTGGCCATGGAAAGCACAGTAAGAGATTCACAAGCAACACAAGGTGTGCAAAATGGCGCCTTCTTCCACATTGGGTGGGAAACCTCAGCTAAAAGTGGAGTGAGAAAGTAAGACTCTGCCAAGAAGCTGGAAATAGCCCCCACTAGCCGAAGAATAAAGAAAAATAACTTAGCAGCAAAATCAAAGAATAAATTTAATAGAGGTAGAATCAATGTAGAAGGGGCTGAAACGACAAATTCTGACATTTACGCATTGTTTAATCTGAAGGTTGGAAAGACAGGAGCAATATTTGTTACAGTGAAAGTAAATGGTAAACCTGTGAGAATGGAAGTGGACACATAAGCTTCCACTACAGTAATTGGGGAACATACTTTCAGACATTTGAATAATGGTGAACATCAATTAAGTTTAGAACAAACAGCTGCCAAGCTCAAAACATATATTGGTGAAGATATTCAAGTAAAAGGCATAAGCAGAGTAACTGTACGTTATGGAAGCCAATCAACACAGCTACCCACGATGGTGGTAGCAGGTGAAGAGCCAAGTCTCCTGGGGTGAAATTGGTTAAAGGAGATTAAGTTAGAATGGGCTGAAATTTTCCAGTTGAGAGCAAGTGGGCTACCAGAGCTACTTAGAAAGCACACCACTGCCTTCAAGGACAAACTGGGGAAACCCTAGGGCCTGCAGGCCAAGATTTATCTGGATCCTGAAGCAACCCCTCGCTTCATGAAGGCGAGACCGGTGCTACACACACTGAGAGAAAAAGTCAATGCTGAGCTGAACAGGCTAGAGAAACTGGGTGTTGTACAACCTGTTCAGTTCTCAGGATGGGCAGCGCCCATAGTCCCCATTCTTAAACCCCACCAAAGCGTCCAAATTTGTGGGGACTACAAACTTACGGTTAACATCAAGTAGCCAAAATGGACAGGTACCCCATTCCAAAATTTGAAGACCTGTATGCCAAGCTGACAGGAGGGACAATGTACACAAAGCTTGACATGAATCACGCTTATCAACAACTAGAATTGGATAATGCCGCCTGGGAATTTGTCATAATTAATACCCGCAAAGGGTTGTACCAATATACACAATTGCCTCCTCAGCTTGTGCTATCTTTCAGAGAACAATGGAAAGCTTACTGCAGGGACTGCCCCGGTTGTAGTCTATTTAGGTGATGTATTGGTGACAGGATTCACTGAAAAAGAGCATTTGGCAAACTTAGAACAAATCTTAAAACATTTCTTGCAAGCTGGAGTGCATCTAAAGAAAAGAAAAGTGCACATTCCAAGTGAGGGAGATCATCTATTTGGGTCACCAGGTAGATTCACAGGGCCTCCACCTGGTCGAGGAGAAAGTGAAAGCTATAAGAGAGGCACCTGCGCCAAAGAATGCCTCAGAGTTCAGATCATTCCTAGGAATTATCAAATATTATGGGTGGTTCTTACCCGATTTGTCTACAGTGCTGGGCCCCTTGCATTCTCTACTCAAGAAGAATCAACGTTGATCATGGGAGGCGCCCCAGAAAGAAGCTTTCATAAAGGTGAAGCAACTGTTGCATTTGTCCAATCTATTAGTGAATTATGACCAGACAAAAGAATTGGCGCTGACATGTGATGCATCTCCTTATGGAGTTGGAGCAGTGCTCTTCCATCAGATGGACAAAGGCACGGAACGGCCATCAAGTTATGTATCAAGGACGCTCACCACAGTGGAAAAGGGATACTTGCAGATGGAAAAAGGACTGTCCATCATCTTTGGTGTCAAGAAATTTCACCAGTACGTACACGGCCGCCATTTTACTATCGTTTCAGAGCACAAACCAATGTTAGGTTTGTTTAGTGAGGGAAAGGTTATGCCACCCATAACCTCAGCAAGAATACAATGATGAGCCTTAATTTTGGCAGCATACAAATACACTTTCGTACGTAGGCCTGGTAATCAAATCGCAAACGCCGACACCCTTAGTCGTTTGCCTTTATAATAAAATGATGAGCATGTTCCAATTCCCCAGGAACTTGTTTTATTATTAAATTTCCTAGATTCCTCGCCAATATGTGCTCGACAGATCAGAGACTGGACTAGTCAGGACCCAGTCCTATCTCAAGTACGAAAACAAGTGCTACATAGTTCGTTTCAGGAGCCCATATCTGATTAAATGAAACCGTACTTCAACAGAAGACATGAAATAACCAGCCAGGATGGCATCTTATTGTGGGGAGCACGAGTGATTGTTCCTCCAAAGGGAAGGGAGCCACTTTTAATTGAACTACACAGTGCCCATCCAGGAATTTCCCAAATGAAGACCATACCTGCAGCCATCTATGGTGACCTGGGATGGATGGCGAAATAGAGAGTTTAGTAAAGCACTGTGTGCAATGTCAGCAACTGAAAAAGTTGCCAGTGACAGCTCCATTACACCCATGGGAGTGGCCAGGTAGACCCTGGGTGCAGTTACACATTGACAAAGTTGGACCTTTCCTGGGAACAATGTTTCTCCTCATTGTTGATACCCATTCAAAAAGTCGGAGACATATGAGGTGAAACCACCAATGTTGGGCGCTACAATTGAGAAACTACATCAGAGTTTTGTCATTCACGGACTATCAGGAGTAGTCGTTTCTGATAACAGCATGGCATTTACGAGTGTTGAGTTTCAATGGTTTATCAGCCTCAACGGTATCACTCACATGAAAACTTCCTCAAACGGACTGGCCGAAAGGGCGGTTCAAGCGTTCAGAACAGGCCTGAAAAAGCCAACTGGTGATTCCTTAACAACCAAACTAGCCCGCTTTCTTTTTCATTACAGAACTACCCCTCACACAATAACAGGTGTCACACCTGCGGAGTTATTGATAAAACACCGTTTCAGGACGAGATTGAGCTTAATAATGCTGAATTTAGAGGGGAAGGTGGAAAGGAGTCAGGGAAGCCAGAAAACTAGACATGGCTGGCATAGTCGCAAGAGGAAATTTACTGTGGGAGAGCCAGTATACCTGTAGAAATTCAGGGAAGGACCAAAGTGGTTACCGGGTGACTGGACCTCTATCTTACCACATGGAGGTAGAAAGTCAGATCATATGGAAACACGTGGACCATTTAAGGAAGAAAGAGACAAATCACCAAGATTTGTTTCCACCAGTGATCATGACCGGGTCTGCGTTTCCTGTTGAGGATACTCAACCCAGGACTGACATGGCTGACGTTCCTGTAAGAGTTGAGGATACAGAACTGCGAGTGCCCACCGAAGCACCTGATGTTCAGGCTACTCCAGAAAAGAAGGTTCCTGACAAAGAATCTGAAGTTGTGGAGCTGAGACGTTCCACGCGTACCAGAAAACCACCTGAAAGACTGAACTTGTAAATTCCTTACCCAGTGTAAATATTACATAGTCTTGAAAAATATGTACTTGTAAATATAATATGTATAGCTGAGTTAAAGGAGGAGGAATGTAATAATTAAGGTTTTATTTAGTGCGTACTGTACCTTTAAGAATAATGCATGTTGGGGAAGATCACATAATCTGCAGTAACCAACAGGAGAATAGTGCGGACTACCTCAGCAGTCAGTGTAGAGATAGAGTTGGAGTTGAAAGCAGACATGTAGCTGCTGCTGGGTATATTGTAATTAAACTTAATGTTTCCACCCAAGAAGTGTCTTCACTTCAACTCTATCACTCAATAGTACAACTTGGCCACCCTATGCAACATGTTTCCTTTCTGCTTTAATGCACCTCTTCTCTGTTGCACAGTCTAATGGTACCTTGTGATCTGTCTGAACTTGGTAAAGGGACAAAAGGCTGAAGCAGGAATAAAGGCAACTCATACAAATATTGTGTGACAGCGAGCTAAAGTGAAAAAGATAAGCCAATTCTGCATCATACACTTGAAAGGATGTTATAAATCACCTCACAAAAAACAATGTAGCCTTTCCTTGGATTTAAGCTTAGTCATCATTGTGCTGATTAATAGGATTTTAAAGGATGAGACGCTTCAGGCTCCTATGATAACTGTTTGTGAAACAAAGGTCTATATTCTCAAGTTCAAATATCATTTATACTCCTCTTTCTACTTTCATACTTGATTTCCTTTCCATTGCAATCTCTTTCTCTTTTCTCCTTTTCTTTCAGGCAGTGCATTCCAGATCAAAAAACTAGCTACATAAAAAAATCTCCTCTTCTCTCTCGTTCCTTTGCCAATTATCCTCTGTCAGTGGAATCACTTTCTCCCTCTGTGCTCCATCAAAACTCCTCATCAGTTCGAACCCCTCATCAGTTCGAACCCCTCTGTCTAATCTCCCCTTAACCTTCTCTGCTCTAATAACCAATCCCAGCTTCTCTCATCTCTCCTTGTGTATTGTTTATTCGATTTTTCATTTTCTGTCTTCGTTCCTGATGCAGATGAATGCAGCAGTAATTAACTTTAATGTATTAAGTGATAAAACTCAAACCCAGTTTTTGTTTCGATTTACGTCACAGTGATACCCCAACATCAGCTCATATAAAAAAGCTCTATTTGTTTCTATTCTTCATATTAAATTTTTGGGTTATTATAATTCCAGAAGTTGTATTTAAAAACAAATGCTGTAGACTAACCAGTGGTTTATTAAGATTAAGAAGGGACAAAAAGGGCCTTCAGCTCTGAAATATCCTCAATAAACCTTGACCTCTCAATCTTTTTCTCCTCCTTTAGCCTTACCTCTTTGACTGAGCATTTGATTATCTGTCCTAATATCTCTGTGCGACAAGGTGTCAAATTTTGTTTGATAAAGTTCCTATGAAGTGCCTACGGTCATTTTACTGTGTTAAAAGTGCTATATAAATGAAAGGTTTTTGTTGTTAAAACAGGTGATGCAGATAGGGATGGATTTGAACATAAGTGCAAGAATTTTGAAATCTAAGTGTTCGGGGACCAGAGGCCAGTGTAGGTTAGTGAGCACTGGGGTGTGGGCCGAATGGAATTGGTATGTGTTAGGATGGGTGAGTTATTTTGAGGTTTGGATGAGTTAAAGTTTATATGGAGAGGAAGGTGGAAGGCCGACCATTAGAGCATTAAAATAGTCCCATTGGAAGGTAACTAAAGCATGGATGAGGGTCTCCATCAAATTAACATCACCAAAGCAGCTATCTTAAAATTGGACCTTCATGTCATTAACAGGGGCACCAGACCAGCTACAGATATATACCAATGTTCTACATTAAATCACAATCACACCTTCTAGACACTCATTACACATTACCTGTAACTACAGGGCTGACAACATTTTCTATTTTGGATCTGTTTTGCACTGACCAATAAATGTTTGAAACCAATAGTTCAACCAATTGATTGAGACCCAATAGTTACCAGAACAACCTTAAGCATCCTCCTAAACAAGGCTACCACATTCATGCTCCTTCTGACCACACAAATGCTGAAGACTTGTCTGTGCCATTTCCAGAGCAGCCTGCAGCACATTCCTCCCACTGGTATAAAAATTTGCATTAGGTTCCTAGATAATTCCAGGGATGGTAATTTGAAAGCCTTAATATTTCAACTGACCACCCTGGCTGTCCACTTCCAGGACTGGTTGTGAGGGAGAAGAGCGAGGCAAGTTCAGGGCTGCATTTTCAGAGCCCCGCTCAGGTCTAGCATAGGCAGTGAAATCAGCCCCATTGATACATACATGAAGTTGTTGACCTACAATGAGAGTGCATTAGAACGGGTGGTAGAAGCGGGTTCAATAGTAACTTTCAAAAGCTGGAGAATTAGAGACCTGAGAAGAAGGAAATCTCGAGAAGAAAAAAGTCGCAGAGAAAAGACATGGGACAAGATCAGAGCAATCGGACTAATTGGATAACTCTTTCAAAGAGCTGGTACAGGCAAGATGGGCCAAATGATGTCTGCTTTTGCTGTATAATTTTCAGATTCTAATTGTCATCACTGACATAAATGATCGGTAAATGTATGTTTTATCCAGCTTGCTGAGGGTCTCTATAAAAATGATTGTTTCTTTATAAAAATTCTTCATGAGATCCAGTTATAGCCTTTAAACTTGTGCCACTTATAGAAACTCTCTTCACAAACTGAACATCCGAATTAGAAAAATGCTCAATAGAAAAGGCAGTTTAATTCCACTAAGGAACTGGACTAACAGAAACACCTATGTAACACTGACAAATATTCTTGCATTGGATCATTGCTGCCACATCCCCTCTTCCATTAGCCCAAGTTTCAGTTTCAAGTTAGTTTCATGAATAAATCCATCAACCTTTCTTCCATGACAGTGATTGAGGAGCTCAACACTGCCACTTTATTCATTATTATGATTAAATTCAAATCACTTGTACTAAAAAGCTAGCTGAATGGAAGAACTAGATATGTAGAATAATAGAACCCATCAATATGCAGCAAGCCAGAAACACATGAGGGGGATCAGTTAATGTCACAAATTTCAAGACTGAAGCTTGGAATGTTTACGACTGCAGTCTGAAGTAGTTTCTATGTAACTCCCTATAACATAGACAGTAATACAAAATGACCCAAGGAGGATGTTGTTTATCAGAAAAGCCAGGAGAAGAATGGGTATAAATAATTTAATATTCCAATGCTGTCAATTAAGTATTGTCTACACCTGTGCACAGATTTGATTGTTCTAGGAAGGTACAGGAGGAGGTCATTCCGCCCCCTGAGCCTGATCTGCCATTCAGTTAGAACATGAATGATGTACCTTAAATCCATCTACCTGCCTTTGTTCTCCAACCTTTTAATGGATAAAGCTGAATAGCAGATTAACAAAAGACACAGCAAAGGATAACCTCTCCTTAAAGGTATTAAAGATTGGCAGACTTTCCAATGATGACTGACTAACAACTGATTGACTGCATATATACTGGTGACTGCAACTGATGTGACATTGGGGCTGATTTTCTTCCCTCCCCACCCCTTTGTGAGCACAAATCAGGTGGGTGTTGTGTTTTAATAATGATTTAAAGACACAATTCACTCATAAGGGATGGTGTAAACCTGCTTTGGGTTCATTTATTGGGACACGGCATGTAAGAACATATATACATGGATAGAAAGCTTGCAGACATCAGCAGCAGAGCTGTGTCTGCTGTGCTCTGTTCACAAGCCAAAGTGAAACTGAGACTGGATCACATGACACACTTCCCTTCTTGTGATGGCATGCTACCATCCTTAAAGGCATATTACAGCAGGCATTTCCTACCTGATGTTTTTTAAATCTGCCTGTTCATTTCATTACTATATGCCCAATATTCCCCAGACCCTGGTCTACAGTACATGTCTTTCAGGACTTCCCAAAGCATGTTACAGCAATTGTACTACTTTTGAAGTGTAGTCGCTATTATAAATTAGGAAACATGAAAACATGACAACTTATTTTCACACCGCAAGTTCCAGCAAACAGCTATGTGATAATGACCAATTAATCTGTTTTTGTGATGTTGGGTGAGGAATAAAATACTAGCAAGGACACCAGGGATAACTCCCATGCTCTTCTTCAAATAGTGCCTTTTGGGCCTTTTGCATCCACCTGGGAGGTCAGACAAACATCTTGGTTTAACATCCCATCCAAAAGATGGCACCTCCAACAGTGCAGCGTTCCCTCAGTGCTGCACTGGGGCATCATTCTGAATCATGCATTCAAGTTTCTGGAGTGGAATTTGAACCCACATACTTTTCTCTCAAAGGAGAGAGTCTTGTAATAACTGTAAAGCACTTTTTATTATTACTGAAAGGAAAAAAATATCACAACTAGAATAAGGAGTGCCATCGCTCAGTGCAGAGAAAGCACACAATAAAAACACAATAGAGGTTAGCCAACTTATTATTTTCAATTGTATTGCTAGTGATTTTTGTTTTGTGCTTATCAGAATGACGTCTGCATTGTTGGAGAATGGAATATCTTTAGTATTTTTTAATAGTATAACTAGTAAGTGCTGTGTGGAACCATGAAGGTGGAAGTAAATGACACTAAGTATTTGTTTACTAATATGTAGAATTGAATACATAAGAGGACACAATAAATACAAGTAATTTGATTCCAGCAATCATCATTCTTAAAGAAGATGAACAGATATAAACTGGCAGATATTAGTTAGATAAAAGATTGATATCCCATTAAACAGACAGATAGAGGAGAAAGAAAGCTTTCTCTAGTGATTTACATTCCCTTGGCTATAATTTCTCTGTCGTGCTTCTGCATCTCCATATTCAGTCAATGCAATTACCTCTCATATCGGGAACAGAAAATGCTTGAAATACAAAGCAGATCTGTCAGCATCTGAAAGCAAAAACAGATTAACATTTTGAGTGGGTGCCTTCCTGATAGCTCGGATCATAGAATCGTACTGCACAGAAGGAGGCCATTCAGCCAATCCGTGCCTGTGCTGACTCGTTGAAAGACTTACCCAGTGAATCCCGCTCCACCAGCTTTTTCCCTACAGCCCTGCAAACTGTCAGTTGAGAAACCCACACTGAAGTTTAATCCATCTTGCTTTTTCTGATGTTGACTGACCAGTCTTTTCTATTTCAGATTCCCAACACTTGCGATTTCTCTCTCTTTGTTTTTGGCTCAGTGTTCCTTTTGCTTGTTTACTTCAATCAAACTCACTTCTGAGGTAACAGCTTCTACTTTATTGAAGTGAATGTTGTTTACATTCATTTACCATTTGCACTGCGTAAATATTGTAATCCATCAACACCTGGCACTGGAGGACATGTACCTGTCCCCACAACTGTCAAATCCTCTACATCTTTAAGGCAATTGGCAAAAGAATCAAAGGCAACATGAGGAAAACATTTTTTTACAATGCAAGTTGTCGTGATAAGACCATAAGACCATAAGCCATAGAAGAAGAAATTAGGCCATTCGGCCCATCGAGTCTGCTCCGCTATTCAATCATGGCTGATAAGTTTCTCAAACCCAATGTCCCGCCTTCTCCCCGTAATCTTTGATCCCCTTACCAATCAAGAGCCTATCTATCTCGGTCTTAAATACACTGAATAATGACCTGGCCTCCACAGCCTTCTGTGGCAATGAATTCCATAGATTCACCACTCTCTGGCTAAAGAAGTTTCTCCTCATCTCTGTTCTAAAAGGTCTTCCCTTTACTTTGAGGCTGTGCCCTCGGGTCCTAGTTTCTCCTACTAATGGAAACATCTTCCCCACGTCCACTCTATCCAGGCTTTTCAGTATTCTGTAAGTTTCAATCAGATCCCCCCCTCATCCTTCTACACTCCATCAAGTATAGACCCAGAGCCCTCAAACGTTCCTCATATGTTAAGCCTTTCATTCCTGGGATCGTCCTCTTGACCGTCTCCAGGGCCAGCACATCCTTCCTGAGATACGGGGCCCAAAATTGCTCACAATATTCTAAATGTGGTCTGACCAGAGCCTTATAAAGCCTCAGCAGCACATCCTGCTATTATACTCTAGTCCTCTTGAAATAAATGCCAACATTGCATTTGCCTTCCTAACTACCGACTCAACCTGCAAGTTAACCTTAAGAGAATCCTGGACTAGGACTCCCAAGTCCCTTTGCACTCCAGATTTCTGAATTCTCTCCCCATTTAGAAAATAGTCTATACCTCTATTCTTCCTACCAAAGTGCATGACCTCACACTTGCCCACGTTGTATTCCATCTGCCACTTCTTTGCCCATTCTACTAACCTGTCCAAATCCTTCTGCAGCCTCCCTACCTCCTCAATACTAGCTGTCCCTCCATCTACCTTTGTTTCATATGCAAACTTAGCCAGAATGCCCTCAGTTCCTTCATCTAGATCATTTATGTATAAAGTGAAAAGTTGTGGTCCCAAGACTGACCCCCTGCGGAACTCCACTAGTCACCGGCCGCCATCCTGAGAAGGACCCCCTTATCCCCACTCTCTGCCTCCTGCCAGACAGCCAATCTTCTATCCATGCTAGTACCTTGCCTCTAACACCATGGGCTCTTATCTTACTGAGCAGCCTCCTGTGCGGCACCTTGTCAAAGGCCTTCTGGAAGTCAAGTAGATAACATCCATTGGCTCTCCTTTGTCTAACCTACTCGTTACCTCCTCAAAGAATTCTAACAGATTTGTCAGGCATGACCTCCCCTTGATGAAACCATGCTGACTTTGCCCTATTTTACCATGCACTTCCAAGTATTCTGAAATCTCATCCTTAATGATGGACTCTAAAATCTTACCAACGACCGAGGTCAGGCTAATCGGCCTGTAATTTCCCGCCTTTTGCCTCACTCCCTTCTTAAACAGGGGGGTTACATTTGCGATTTTCCAGTCCTCTGGGACCCTCCCTGACTACAGTGATTTCTGAAAGATCACCACTAACACCTCCACTATCTCTTCAGCTATCTCCTTCAGAACTCTGGGGTGTAATCCATCTGGTCCAGGTGATTTATCCACTTTCAGACCTTTCAGTTTTCCTAGCACCTTCTCCTTGGTAATGGCCACCACACTCACCTCTGCCCCCCCACTCTCTTGAACTTTGGGGATGTTACTCGTGTCTTCCACCATGAAGACTGACGCAAAGTACCTGTTCAGTTCCTCCGCCATTTCTTTGTTCCCCACTACTACTTCTCCAGCGTCATTTTCCAGCAGCCCAATGTCCACTTTTGCCTCTCTCTTACCCTTTATATATCTAAAAAAACTCTTGCAATCTTCTTTTATATTACTGGCTAGTTTACCTGCATATTTAATCTTCTCCCTCCTTATTTCTTTTTTAGTTGTCCTCTGTTGGTCTTTGTAGGCTTCCCAATCCCCTGGTCTTCGCCGCATTGTATGCTTTCTCTTTAGCTTTTATGCTGTCCCTGACTTCCCTTGTCAGCCATGGTTGCCTCGTCCTCCTTTTAGTATGCTTCTTCTTCCTAGGGATGAATTTTTGCTGTGTCTCCCAAATTACTCCCAGAAACTCCTGCCATTGCTGTTCCACTGTCTTTCCTGCTAGGCTCATCTCCCAGTCAATTCTGGCCAGCTCCTCCCTCATGCCTCTGTAGTTGCCTTTATTCAACTGTAATACCATTACATCTGATTCCAGCTTTTTCCTCTCAAATTGCAGGGTGAATTCTATCATATTATGGTCACTTCCTCCTAAGGGTTCCTTCACCTTAAGCTCCCTTATCAAATCTGCCTCATTACACATCACTAAATCTAGAATTGCCTGTGATCTGGAATGCACTGCCTGAAAGAGTGGCAGCAGCAGATTCAATAATAACTTTCAAAAAGGAATTGGACAAACAATTGAAGTGAAAATATATGTAGGACTATGCAGAAGGAGCAGGGGAGTTACACTAATTGGACAAAAGCAAAATACTGCGGATGCTGGAAATCTGAAACAAAAACAGAAAATGCTGGAAAAACTGAACAGGTCTGACAGTATCTGTGGAAAGAGAAACAGTTAACATTTTGAGTCCATATGACCCTTCTTCAGACGCTAATTGGACAGCTCTTTCAATGAACTAATATCGGCACAATAGGCTGAATGATTTCCTTTTGAGCAGTACCATTCTCATGACTCTATGATTATGCTGTGAAGTGAGATAATAGGACAAACTAAGCTAGTGACAGAGGAATGCAATGCAAATGGTATAGCGCCCCTTTAAAATCAATGGTTTGATTTGCTATGGAACATTCCAGAAACTGTGCAGTTTTCATAGAAACATAGAAAATAGGAGGGGTAGGTCATTCGGCCCTTCAAGCCTGCTCCGCCATTCAGTATGATCATGGCTGATCCTCTATCTCAACGCCAAGTGAGGTTCTGTGTGCCCTTGCGCACACCATCCTGGAGGATCACAGTGTGGAAATGTGATGTGGCAGCTCATCTCTAACCTTATGGCTGAGCTGCGGGAGCTACACATTAATGCACAAACCATAAAGTTCATTAATTAACCTATCCAATGGAGAGCTGGTGAGATCTGATTGGTCACCCATTTTACATCCCACCATATTGAAATTTGCTTAAATCGGGCAGGGTGTCAAACGGGCCGGCAATCCGATCATGTCAGTTTCCCGTCCTTGTGGAATGGGCAGGGTTAAGTTGAAATTTGCCCCAATGAGTGTGGTACACATGACGTAATTTGGTGCATAGCAAATACATAGTAGCAAATATTAGCAATAGTAAGGTAACTTCAGAGCTCTCCCAATACAGATGAGATAGATAGTTCAGAAATCTCAGCTAGGACAACAGTCAAACTGCTTCCATTAACCATGATATCTCTGCATAAGGAAGATGGCAGTAAATCAGGCAGGGTTTATGATTCCTGACCGCTATCCAATGGGCTTGCGCTGGAAATTGCATATCTATCGATAGGAGCAGGATTGTCTCCGATATTCCCTACTTGGTAGATGTTCTCTGTCAAGCCTCACACAGGGAAAATGGGCAGGTTTTGAAGGGTATCTACAAACTGTGACCCAGCATGAGGAAGGAATGAAACTGGGAAGAAACAGAGAGAGAAATAGAATCAAAGAATGATACATCATGAAGAGAAGCCACTTAGCATATCATGTCAATGCACCAGAAGATGCCAAATGGACATGAGAATGAATAATACTCCTGAAACCCACCCAGTTTTCCATTGCTGCTGCTTTCATGATGATAAAAATAGTCCCTGACAGTGGTCTGGTTGACCTGCCCATTCTTCCTGTGTGAGCCTTGACAGAGAACATCTACCAAGTAGGGAATATGGGACCGAATCTTGCCCCTGTTGATATGCAACTTCCAGCACAAGTCCATTGGATAGTAAACCCTGCCTGATTTATTGCCGTCTTCCTTATGTAGAGGTATCGTGGTTAATGGAAGCAGCTTGACTGTTGTCCTGGCTGAGATGTCAGAACAGACTGTGGATCAATCTATCTAGCATTTTGATAAAAGCAAAATACTGCGGATACTGGAAATCTGAAACAAAAACAGAAAATGCTGGAAAAGCTCAGCAGGTCTAGCAGTACCTGTAGAGAGAAAAACAGAGTTAACGTTTCGAGTCCGTGTGACTCTTCTTCATATGGACTCTGTTTCTCTCCACAGATGCTGCTAGACCTGCCGAGTTTTTCCAGCATTTTCTGCTTTTGTATCTAGCATTTTGTCCTTACTTCCCACACTGTACCTGGAGAAAGAAATTTCACACAAGTGAACTCCAACCCCAGAATGGCATCAGCTCTGAACACCTGAGTCATTAACACATTGTTGCAGCAAGTTCCCCAGCCTCTGTTCGAGAGTTCTGGCCAGAGGAAGGTAATGGGGTTAGCTCCAGCAGGCCTCAGAGATGCCAGCAAAGGATTGGTATCTTTAAAAAGTTCACTCTTTTGCTTTGACCTTTCAGCTTATGCAAGTTTTCACTATCTGATCAACTCTGCAGCTTTCTAAATTTAAAAAATGAAAATGCCCTCACCATTACCATACACTATATGGGCAGAATTCTTTGTCCCATTGGCACACGCCCAACCCGATTGGGAGTAAAATAGTGCGCGATGATGTCCGGCGAGCATCCCGACATCATCGCGCACTCGCACGATGTTTCGGTTGGCGGCCACGCACGAGAGTCAGCCGTGCACCCGCCGACAATTAAGAGGCCTATTAAGGCCCTTAAGCAAGCAATTGAGTAGAGTTTTTCACTGCCTGTCCAACCTTACAGTTGGTGGGTGGGCAAATAGGTCAGGGGGTCTTTACATTTTTTGCGAAACCTCATCCACGGGAAGGATGAGGTTTCCAATAGTAAATGAAAAAGCAATTAAAACATTTTGAAATCATTTTGAACATGTCCCCTCTTCATGTGGCTAAGTCACATGTGGGGACATGTTCATATTATTTGTAGAATCTTTAATTTTCATTTTAAAACTCTTCAGTTCCTTGAGGCAACTCTGTGCCTTCGAGGAGCTTTCAATGAGCGCATCCCCGCGCATGCGCAAACTTTAGCGCTCGCTCTCCTCCCGCCCCCCAGCCCAGCAGCACTGCGGCTCTCAGCGCGTGTTTCACGCCGTTAATTGGCCAGCCAGTGTGAAATCGCGGTCGGAGCCCGATCACGGGTAGCGGTCCATTTCGCAGCCGTTCCCGGGCACACCCAACGAAGGGAAAATCCTGCCCTATGCCTCGAGGACAAATAGGCTTCACCAGCATGAAATGGTGCTCCAACGCCACAGAATGATCAATCAAAAGATGATCATTAACAGGTGAATCCATTGAGCAGGAGAAAGACATTTTCCTGAATTGACCTTGGGTATTTCTAAATATTTTGCCTCTGCCGCAATAGGCCATATAGAGGGGGGTGAGAAGTCGAAGTGCAAGGTCACAGGGTTAGCAGGTTGAGCGAGCCTGATGAACCTAAAGGAGTTCCCTCTTTCCATATGTCAAATCCTTCCACTTAAACCAAAAGCAATAGCTTAAGACCAAAGAGAGAAAAATTACATGAAAGCTAAAACAACTAATTTCTTCCATGTAACCACAATGAATTACCATAATTATGTTGTGAACCAATTCATATATTCAAGTTGTAATAACACTGCTGTTTTTCATTTCTCATTTCCCTTCAAGCAAGTGACCTTGGTGATTCCTGAAGCTTGTTTTAATTTGTAGCTGCTAAATTGATCCAACATATACTATTAAACATTATGATTGGAGCGCTTTTTCCACTGAATTAAGATGGTAATCTGAATATAATAGCATTTTTGAGTGCAAGGGCATATTAGAACCTTTCTGTTATTTAATTTTCTACAACTGTAATTATTTTAGTTGCCAATTCAACACCAACTGTTAATTATTTATTGAGATTAAAAAAAGGAACTTAGATTTTCTCTTTGAGTTATGCAGGCTCCCTGGCATGATTCGCGTGAACTGGGAAAAGTTTGGGAGCCACTCTGCCAGTCGGCCCTTGTACATCCTCGCCACTTGTAGAATATCTTACCAGAAGTATGACCGCTGTGCATTTACATATCATTGTAACCTACGTAAAATGGGTCGTTCTTTGAAATGAGGTGGTAGCAAGACAATCACAATGAATTGTCTCACGGTGTTCAAACAGTGTGGGCATTATTTTAGCAAATAAGTTTAGGTGGAAGTCATTTCAGCCATTTGTGTGCCTTAAAACTCTTCTCCGGTTCCATGAACTATCGAGTTTCTGATCCACTGCCACCCCCTCACTACAATAAATAATCTGCCCTTAAACTCAGTAACCTCTGTAAACAACATTTGATAGGTCCCAAATCTTGGCTCTCTATCTCAGGAGCAGAGAATTTGGCAAGGAGCATCATTCTTGCCTCACATAGCATGTCTCCTGATATGCAATACATAACAGCATTAAAAGCTGCACTGCAATCTAGCAATATTTTCCTGATGGGTGACCTTTAATTAATTGCTTCTTCACTACTGTACTTCATCTGTACTATTTCTCCTCTTGACTTGTACTGCACTAAAAGTACATCAATAAACTGGACAAGAACTTGTGATCCCAAACGCTTCCTTTTTTACTCACTGGCTCTGAGAATCTCACTGTCAGTCCCCAAAGCTGATCCAGTGTAAGGGTCTGTGCTATTCATTCCCCTCCCTCTCAACAATTGAGAACTGACTGGTGTCAAACTGCAGTATTTAGGGGAACAGTCCCTGAAAGGCAGAATAAAACTTTCTTAATCTTTCTTCATCACAAATATTTTTGGTGTTTTCTATTTTATTTGCCCTTTGAATGTTTCTCTTTTGCTCCATCGAGACGCTGTATGTGCCATCTTCTCCTCACTACACCCTCAATGTGTTCAAGTCAAGGTTCATCACCACCCCCACTGCCATGGCACTCTATTGTGGGCACAACTACAGGGGAGATGGTAATGCAGTTGTAATATCACTGGACTAGTAATTCAGAGGCCTAGGCATGGGTTCATGGGTTCAAATCCCACCGCACCAAATTCCATTAATAAATCTGGAATTATAAAGCTAGTAATGGCAACTATCATTGATTGTTGTAAAAACCCATCTCGTTCACTATTGTCCTTCTGCCATCCTTACTTGGCCTAGGTGTGACAACAATATGTTTGAGTTTTAACTGCACCTTGAAATGATAAGCTACCCAGTTCAAGGACAATTAGGGGTGGGTAACATCCCATGAAAGAATAAAAAAAAAAGCTCTGTTACCATGGTGGGTATACATAAATATACAACAAAATAAACTGCAATTAACACTAGAAATATTCCAGACAAATTCATAACAGATGATCCCTCTTATCCTTAACTCAGAAAATTATAGGCATTTTTAACAACCTTTTTCCTTGCACTGCACCATTGACAGGAAGCTGGCAAGTGACACCAGAATGTTGCAATTGTCTAATGGAATTTGGGGAGTTGTCAACAATGCACACACGTCAGTTTGGCTTAGTTAGTCAAGGTTATCTCTGGGTCAGAAGGCTATGCCTTGAAACCTCACCTGAAGTATAAAAATCGAGGCTGCTACTTTAGTACAATCAATTCATACCTTGGCTTACAAGGTTCAATGTCCCTAAACCTTACTGAGTGTTACATTAAGTTGCTCCTGATTTAGCTCGGAGAGAAGGGTTCAGGGTTATCACTGCCAGAACTTCAGTTGGAAAATGGCTCAGGGTAAGATTGGACTAGCTCCACTCCTCTCACCCCCTCTTCACCCTGTGATTCAATAACCCGTAAATACTTCCTATGTCTCTCTTATACTGGAAGGTAACAGATACCCTCAGGATTGTACTGATGCATTATTAATAATATCTTCAGGAGGGAAGGTGGAAACACTGGCAATCCAAAGTAAAAGAAACCTCATTACCTATTGCCCATCATCACCATTAAACTCCCCAGTTAGTCAGCACATGTAACTGTTTTTCTGTTGCTAACGCTCCACATTTGTTCTGGAATTCAATTCAGGAATTCAAGAATACTTTGTTTTATAATGCTCCTGTGACATGTCTTGGGACATTGGTGGTGGCTGTTCCTCAATTCAGAGGATGATGCCTACTCAGGGCCATGAGCTTCTGCCACTAGTGACTGAAAAGCCGATTCTTGACCCAGAGATCCTTGGGTACAGGGGCAGGAGGTACCATGGTGTACTGGGACCCGGAGCGCAGGATTTGCTTCCTTTTCTTTCCTTCTCTGCCTCATCATTAAGATGTTTGGACTCGAAGCATAATGCAGCTTGATGGACAAATTGTCACCATTTTGAACAATTGGTGGGGAGCTCCTCCTAGTCATTAATGTCAATGCTGCTGTGCTTTAAGGAGAGCTTCAGAGTGTCATTGAAATGTTTTCTTTGTCCCTCCCTGGAACGCTGGCCATTTAAGAGTTGAGAAAATAGGATTTGGTGGGGGAGATAGTTTTTGGTCATTCAGACACAGTGTCCAGTCCATGGTAGTTGAATTTGCAGGTGTTTTGCCTGAATGCTTGTGAAGCTGGCTTCAAGAAGGACTTTAGTTTTTGTTTGTTGGTCCTCCCATTGAATCCAGAAGAGGTGGCAGAGGTATTGCTGATGGAATTTCTCTAGCAACTCTTATGTGTCGCTGATGCAGAGTTCAGGTCTTGCTGCAGTACAGGAGTGTGTCGACAGCAGCTAGGACTTTTGTTGACTTGTGGAGGTCTTTGTTGTCAAACACTGTCATAGTATGTAGAAGGCTAAGCTGGCGCAACTGATCCGGTGTTGGATCTTCTCATCAATGGTGGCCTTTTGAAAGAGGAGGCTGCCAAGGTATGGGAAATGCTCAACATATTCCAGAGTCTCTCCTTCACCATAAATGGGAGGTGGAATATTTGCCTGACCAGGTCTGGCTTGATGTAGAAGTTTTGTTTCGGCAACATTCAAGGACAGGCCGAGTCTCTCGTATGCAGAATTGAAGAGATCGAGAGTGACTTGCAAATCTGGTACAGAGTGGGCAATTATGTTAAAGGTGCTATATAAATATAAATTGTTGTTGGTATTAATTTCTTGTACACAACTGTAAGCAACACTGGAGATAAGTAATGGAGGCATTAAAAGTTGCAGAACAACACATTCATGTGGTAGAAGAACTACAAAATCATATGAAACAATATTTGCAATCTTTCAGAATGGAAGTTTAACGGGCAGCTCTCCTTTGTCCAACTTGTAATTTGTGGGATTCCTTACATTGTGATTTGACAATGTTGTGTGATACTTTCTCTGCATTCAAACATACAGGAGCTATAAAATTATCCAAAGAATTGCTATGGCAAGGTGAAATTTATGCTTCATTCATACAAATGAATGTATTTCAACCTTTCAACCATTTTGTTAAGGTTGGGTATTATCTGTTAGAAAAAATATGAATAAATGAGGATTCCATAAGGAAGAGTATTGCATAACTTCAGAAAATATTTTCCAGAAAGGGGATATATTCAATTCACAATGAGACAGAGACTCATTTGTCGCAGTCCAAAGTGCAGCACATCGAACTACTTTGAAGTGCAATGCTCGTTTTTAGATTGGTAAATGAAGGAGATATTTTGTGCTAATTATCTGTAGAGAAAAAACTTGCACAGCAAAAGGGAAAAGGTCAAGAGGGGAGTGGTGGGACTAGCTGAGTAGCTCTTATAGAGAGCTGGCATGGACATGATGGGCTGAAAAGCCTCCTTCTGTGCTGTTACCATCCTATGACTATTCTCATTTTAAAAAACTCTTTTGTTTATTTAACTATTTTTTTTAAATTGCAGCTACGAAAAATACTGTTTGACTGTGGGTAGGACAACTGGAGGCCAGAGGTCAGAGTTCATGTGCAGAAACTTCCAGGTATACATACAACCATATTTGTCAGCCCCAGTTCATTCAGACCTTTCTGTACACCCTGGGGATAAAATTGGTCTTCACCAGTAAGGAGTTTAGCTCCGCACAATAGTTTATTAGAAAAGCAGAATTAAAAAGGGTACCTAAAGTTCAGAATAACAAGGCAAAATTGACCAGCTAAACCAGCATGCCAAATGCAACAACAACTGCCAAATGAAGAAGAGGGTCACTCAGAAAACAAGTCACCCTACCATCAAGAAAAGCCATCTCAGAAATCCATGGACTGAGGTGCAAAATGTCTCTGCTTTTAACCTGTCTCAGTTGATGGCATCACTTCTCTGAGTCGAACCATTACTTGACATGTCGTGTTTGCTACATTCCAGTATGGTTGCTCCAAGCGTTTTCTGATCAGCTGCTCTTCCAACAGGTTAGGTTTGAACCGTTCTGGCCTATGGAGCTAAAACTGATCTTGGGTGAAAGTGTAAAACAGATGATGCCAACTCAGCCACGCATTGTACATCTTTCCTGATTTTCATTTATATTGATATCGAATTTAGTCAAACTGGAATCAGTTCGTCCCCTTTATTGGACATAAAGCCATTAAACAAATCGATAAAATGTTAAACAGTTTTCAATATGTCTTCTATAAAACGCCATGATTTTATAATAAAAATGGCTAACAGAATAGATTGTACAGGGCACCTGGCCAGACAGAATCATTACCAGAGGGAAACAAAGGCATAAAGCATCAACCAGTCCTGAAATCAAACTTGGCTTTTAATTTTCCTCGGCCCTGGTCCAGGGAGAGACAGAGAATTATATTTTATAAATAAGCTATTTGTCAAAGAACTCCTCGCTTAAAAAACAACATATTTTTGTCTGTTCATAATGAGAATGATCCGGCGGTGTAGTGCTGCCAGTGCATCACTCCAGCACCTCCTATTTAAAGTAGAGTTGTCCAACTCAACACAGCCCACCAAACTTGTTCAAGATCAGGCACGGGGTGGAAAGGGAGAGAGAGAGAGTTTGTGGAGGAGAGAGAGGGAGACAGTGTGTGGGGGAGAGAGAGAGAGAGTAGGGGGTGAGAGAGTGTGGGGAGAGAGAGAGAGAGTGTGTTGGGGAGAGAGAGAGAGAGAGAGTGTGTGGGGGGAAAGAGAGAGAGTGTGTGGGGGAAAGAGAGAGAGTGTGTTGCGGGGAGAGAGAGTGTGTGTTGAGGAGAGAGAGAGAGAGAGTGTGTGGGGGGAAAGAGAGAGAGTGTGTGGGGGAAAGAGAGAGAGTGTGTTGCGGGGAGAGAGAGAAAGTGTGTTGGGGAGAAAGAGAGTGTTTTGGGGAGATAGAGAGAGTGTGTTGGGGAGAGAGAGTGTATGGGGGAGAAAGAGAGAGAGGGAGAGAAAGTGGGGGGTGAGAGAGGAGAGTGTGTGGGGTGAGAGAGAGTGAGTGTGTAGGGGAGAGAGAGTGTGTTTGGCGGGAGAGAGTGTGTGTGTGTGGGGGGAGAGAGAGAGAGAGTTGGGGGGGTGGAGAAAGAGTGTGGGGGGAGAGAGAGAGAGAGAGTGTGGGGAGAGAGTGTGTGGGGGGGAGAGGGAGACCATGGGAGGAGAGAGTGGGGGTGAAGAGAGATTGTGGGGGAGAGATAGAGAGAGAGAGTGGGCGGGGGGAGAGAGAGTATGGGGAAGAGAGAGAGAGAGTGTGGGGGGGAGAGAGAGAGTGTGGAGGGGAGAGTGTGTGTGTAGGGGGAGGGAGAGTGTGTGGGGGAGAGAGAGAGTGTGTGTGGGGGGTAGAGAGAGTGTGTGTGGGGGTAGAGAGAGTGTGTGTGGGGGTAGAGAGAGTGTGTGTGGGGGGAGAGAGAGTGTGTGTGGGGGGAGAGAGAGAGAGAGAGAGTGTGTGGGAGGGAGAGAGAGAGAGAGTGTGGGGAGGAGAGAGAGTGTGTGGGGGGAGAGAGAGAGAGAGAGAGAGAGTGTGTGGGAGGGAGAGAGAGAGAGTGTGTGGGGAGGAGAGAGAGTGTGTGGGGGGAGAGAGAGAGAGAGTGTGGGGGTAGAGAGAGTGTGTGTGGGGGGTAGAGAGAGAGAGAGAGTGTGTGGGAGGGAGAGAGAGAGAGTGTGTGGGGGGAGAGAGAGAGTGTGGGGGTAGAGAGAGTGTGTGTGGGAGGGAGAGGAGTGTGTGTGGGGGGTAGAGAGAGTGTGTGTGGGGGGGGGAGAGAGAGTGAGTGAGTGTGGGGGGGGAGAGAGAGTGTGGGGGGGGAGAGAGAGTGTGGGGGTAGAGAGAGTGTGTGTGGGGGGTAGAGAGAGAGAGAGAGAGTGTGTGGGAGGGGAGAGAGAGAGTGTGTGGGGGGGGGGAGAGAGTGTGGGGGTAGAGAGAGTGTGTGTGGGAGGGAGAGAGAGTGTGTGTGGGGGTAGAGAGTGTGTGTGGGGGGGGAGAGAGAGAGAGGAGTGTGGGGGGGAGAGAGAGTGTGTGGGGGGGGAGAGAGAGAGAGAGTGTGGGGGGTAGAGAAGTGTGTGGGGTGGGGGAGAGAGAGAGTGTGTGGGGGGGAGAGAGAGAGTGTGTGGGGGGGGAGAGAGAGAGGGGAGAGAGGAGGTGTGGGGGGGGGGAGAGAGTGTGTGTGGGGAGGAGAGAGAGAGAGAGTGTGTGTGGGAGGGAGAGAGAGAGAGAGTGTGGGAGAGGAGTGTGGGAGAGAGAGAGTGTGTTGGGGGGAGAGAGAGAGAGAGTGTGTGGGAGGGACAGAGTGTGTGGGGGGGGGAGAGAGTGTGTGTGTGGGGGGGGAGAGAGAGAGTGAGAGTGTGGGGGTAGAGAGAGTGTGTGTGGGGGGAGAGAGAGTGTGTGTGTGGGGGGAGAGAGAGAGAGAGTGTGTGGGAGGAGAGAGAGAGAATGTGGGAGAGAGAGAGAGTGTGTGGGGGTAGAGAGAGAGTGTGTTGGGGTAGAGAGAGTGTGTGTGGGGGGAGAGAGAGTGTGTGTGGGGGGAGAGAGAGAGTGTGTGGGGGGAGAGAGAGAGTGTGTGGGGGGAGAGAGAGAGAGAAAGAGAGTGTGTGTGGAGGGGGGAGAAAGGCCACTCAAGTATATTGTCTTTGTGTCAGTTCTCTGCAAGAACAACTCAGCTAGACCCACTTCTCCACCTTTTCTCTGCAGCTTTTGTAAAATCTTTTCTCTTCAAATAATTATCCAGTTCCCTTTTGAAATCTGCAACTGATCTCTATCCACCACATGCTCAGGCAGTGCATTCCAGACCCAAACCACTTGTTGCATAAATAAGTTTTTCCTCACATCACCTCTAGTTCTTTTGTTTATCACCTTAGGGCTCTTGACCTTCTGCCAACGGGAACAGTTCCTCCCCATTTACTGTATCCAGACCCCTCATGATTTTGAGCAGGTCTAATGAATCTCCTCTCAACCCTCTCTTCTCCAAGGAGAACAGTCCCAGCTTCACCAATCTATCCACATCTTCGGACCTATTCTTGTAAATCTTTTCTGCACCATTTCTAAAACCTTCACATCCTTCCCATTGAGGCTGGACCAATGTTTTATGAAGGTTCATAACTGACTTGTTTTTGTATCCTTAGCCCCTAATTAAAATCCCAGGATTCAGTATAATTTATTAACTGCTTCTCAACCAGCCCTGCCACTTTCAATGGTTTATGCACAGATACACCTAGATTCCTTTGCCCCTGCATTTCCTTGAGAATTGTACCTTTTTTTTTAATGTCATCTCTCCTCATTCCTCTGACCAAAACATATCACTTCACACTTCTCCACATTAAATTTTATCTGCCTCATGTCTGCCCATTCCACCAGCCTGTCTATGGGCAGAATTGTCCACTCCCATTTGCGGTGGGCGTCATAGTGGGCGGAAGCATAAAATATCGGGAGGTCAGGAGGTCACAAAAATCGGTTTCACATCATCTAAAAACCAGTTTGCGATCACCCGCTCCACCCATCAATGGTGGGTCATGTCTCCCACCACCACACATCGGGAACCTCATTTCAATACTTTAATGTCTCATGATAAGCCCCGCTCACCGGAATCATCTCCCCCACACTGGACCATGCGGGCACCTCGCTGTGATCGTACACTGACATGTTTCACAGCTGGACATAAGTGATGTGCACCTGGAGCGCTACACTTCACTCGAGACTTTGAGGTTTGTTTGCCTACCTTGCTTCGGGCAGCACTCACTGTCATCAGCGCCAGGCTTCACAGGCAGCACCGCATCACTGTTAGGGGGTCTCACGGGCAGGTCTCTACCTACCAGACCAGCCGTAAGGCGGTGGAGGGAGAGGCTTTTCAATGGCTGCAGGGCCAGGACTTGCTTGGGGAAGGGGGAGAAGTGGCCTCAGGCAAGGGAAGAGGCTGCAGGGCGAGGGCTGTACTGGGGAAGGGGGGTATCCCAGGGTGTGTGTGGGGCCACATGTTGATCTGTGCAAGTGGCCTCAAGATGGTAAGAGCTGAGGAGGCAGTCTCCAGAGGAGATGAGTCCAGGTGGAGATGTGAGGGTGTGTGTGTGAGAGTGAGTGGTGATGTCCCTTGAGCTGGCAGTGAGTGAGATGCCTTGTGAGTGTGTGAGTTTAGAGTGATGAGATGGTTGCCTTTCCCTGGTGGCACAGATGAGATCACTCATCCTCTTTCTGCACTGGATGGCCAACCTCTTCTGTGCAGCATTGGCACTGACCAACACTGCTACCGCCTCCCAACCCGGAGTGGTGAGATTGCTGGACCTCCTGCGGCCAGAGCGGGGATGGAGGATATCATGGTGGCCTCCAAAAGGCATTCCAGAGGCAGGTCATTGAACTCTTCTTGGCTTTCGGGGCCATGTCTTCACTGGAGCAGTCCTGGGCTGCCAGCATTGAGAACTGTGTGCACGGCTGCAGTTCAGATATGGCACCTGGAGTGAGGAAACAGTGAGGTAACAGCGTGGCAGGCGAATCAAAGGTGCCCTCCAGCGAGACGGCATGTTTCCTGTGGTTGCATAATTAATGAGGTGGGAAATGGACGATACGGCGCAAAAACCCATCATTGCAACTGACGAGTAAAACATATTTCACACCCGCTACTGCACAGTGCAATTCTGGGACAACTCTGTCCTATATCCTCTTGAATTCTATTACCATCCTCCTCACAGCTCACAATACTTCCAAGTCTTGCATCATATCGAATTTTGAAATTGTGCCCTGTAAATCCAGGTCTAGGTTATTAATATAAATCAAGAAAAGCAGTGTTCCCTCTATATACCATCCCCCAATCAGAAGTAAGTCAAGTTTTCTGTAATTCATGTTTTTAATAGGTTTTAATTAAATAATCAAACTGTTGTATAACGAAATTCTAGCTATGCAAAAAACCAATAATTCAAATTGCCACATGGTTCGAAATAAAATGCCTACTGGCACTAATATTTTTCACTTAAAAGGCATTGTTTTATGGACGCTGGGGACTCAAGTAATTAATACATAGGAAAACAATGTAATAGTAGACTTGGAAATGATGCAGCGAACGCATTTTCTTAGAGCACCTGCAGCTCAAAATTTGGCACTGCACCACTGGAATGTTCCAATTCATACACTTGTCACAAGCCCAGTTCCAAAGGAGAATTGTTACCATCAACATCCACTATCAAATAGTAGAGAGCCTGCTCAAAATTTAATGCTACTGAAGCTTTTAAATGGCAACTTTTAAATTTCAGGGAATCGGTAAGAGCTGTCCTGCACCGACCATAGATTCACTGAAAATTTCTGGCAAATCGATGGACACCATATGGGTGCCTGTGCATGCACCAGATATCTAAACATGGGCAAGCAATCGAAGATCCTGTCCAGTGTTTGTTACACAAGCTGGACCTGTCAAAAGAGAGAGGTTTGTACTCATATAAGTGCACACGAGTTCTCAGGACGTCTCAAAGTACTTCACAGTCAATACTTACAAAGTGTAGGCACTGTTTAATAACAAAAACAAAGATTTATATAGCACCTTTTACATAATAAAATGCCCCATGGTGCTTCACAACAGCGTTATAAAACAACGTATTATACCCAGTCACATGGTGAGAATTAGGTCAGATGTCCAAAGGTTTGGTCAAACAGGGGCTTTTTAAAGGAGGAAGGAGAGGTGGAGGGAGGGTAATACAGAGCTTAGGGCCAAGGCAACTAAAGGCTTCAAAGATGGACCGATTAAAATTGGGGATGATCAAGAAGCCAGGATTAGAGGAGATTTCTTGGGAGTGTTGTTGGTCTGGAGGAGATTACAGAGATAAGGAGGCAGGGAGATAGGGAAGTGCAAGTGCAGCAGCTAATTTGTGCCCAATAAGTTCCCAGAAACACTATTGGCCAGTTAATCATTTTTAGTGGTGTTAGATGAAGGATAGATGTTGGCTGGACAATGAGAGAGCTTTCTTCCTCTTCTTCAAATAGTGCCTATTCTGTTCCATTAACCTGAGAGGGCGGAAAGATCCTCAGCATAGTACCTCATCCAAAAGGTCACATAATGACAGCACAGCCCTCCCTTAATAGTGCATTGAGGTATCAGACTAAATTATATGTTCAAGTTCTAGAGTGGGACTTGAATCCAGAATCTTCTAACTTAGAGGCAAGAGTGCTACAACTGAGCCAAGCTAACAATCTGTACATCACAGTAGATCTGCCAGACCCAGTAGCACGTCCACCAGACAGTAAATTGGGATTGTCCTGCATTACTCAGGCTGATGCAGCACCCCCGTCCCCACTCATAAAAAGTGGTGTGGTGACATGTTACTGTTCACTCAGAGTCCGAGCTGCTGTGGCAACATGCACATTACATGTATACTGTAATCTGGATAGAAATGGTAGAGGCTCCAACATCCTTTCCATCACATGGCTGACCAGGAAGCTCTCCCGCTTTTACTGCCTGCCATTGGCGTGTGTTGGAAGAATTTACTGGTTGATATTCAACCTGCTTGGCCCCAATTGGGTTTCTGGCAGCTTTCCCTTTGGGCCCACTGGCCTTGCTGCACCCATGCACTGTTTGAGTAAGGTTGGCACCTTCCTTGACTAAAAAGTGCTGGGATGGGACTTGAACTAGAGCTCCTGGCTCAATGACAGGGATGCTACCCACTGCACCACAAGACTCCATTAAAAAGTAGGACACCATTAATTTTTAAAAAGCAGGCAGCCTGTTCAAATTGTCATTGGTTCTGTAAATAAACAAATTATTATCCAGTGGTGTCCATTAATCATAGAAAACTTCAAACAATCCGATGAATACAATGCCACACAAGAGGAAAGGGGAATTTTGGTGTGAAAAAAGTGGGAAAGAAGCAAAATTGTGAAGTCTTCTTAACTCAGACAGAAAATAGCAGAATAAAAGGTCAATGTGCCCAAGAACACCATCAAGAAAACTGACCCCATTCCCGCTGAGAGACATACAAGTTACATTGTGAGGTCTCAGTTGGTAAAGGAACAGTGTGAAACTGGCCAGGCAGAATAAAAAGGCCTGAGAATCAGTTCTTGTCCGTGATTTCAGCTGGTGTGCTTCACTTGACTTTGGCTACTGGGGAAGGGAAGTGGGTTCCCAGCAAATACAGGGGTGGAAAATGTCAGCCAGAATCCTACTGCTGATCACCATCCTGTTTGTCACTGTCATGAAGCTATTAATGTATCTAACATTTTGGAAAATGTTATTCTTTTGAAATAGAGGTTTATTCTGTGGGTGTATAAAGCCAGCTAGTCTGGGTGCTTTGGTGTGAACTAGTTTTGATATGTAAGAGAGATAGCTGCATTTGCATTTTTTGAATAAAGCAGTCAAGAAGTGGGGTGAAAACTGACGCCTTTCTAGAAGCTACCAAGCAATATGTTAATATTACTAATAAAACTGTTACTATGAAAGGGGTTTCATTGTTAAAAAGGTGAAGTTCAAAGAGGTTGGTGAGAAAATGAGAATTGAATTCAATCAGTGGTGGTAGGTATAACTTCAGTAGTTTTCGGGTGTGCGGGGCAGAGGCAATGTAAGATCAAAAGGCAGCTGTAAGCCTCCAAATGGCTCCACAGCAACCACAGTGAAAAGAATCTCATTTTGAATTTGTAAGGTGAAAATGCTGTTCCTGGTGTTTGGTTAAGTCCATGGGTTGCTGTTGCCTTAATGGAGTTTAGTTTGGAAATTTGTTAAAAGTTATGATACTAGTAATTTGTAGCCATGTGTATATATATTTTTAACCTGTGTAAATTAATAAAATGTTTCATTTAGTTTAATGTAAAACCTCAAGAACTGATAGTCTGATTCCTGAATTTAGAGTCGTATCTCAAACATAACACTTAAAATTATAGGTTATGACAGTTGTTTAAGGTTTCCCTCTGGGATTTTTAAATAACTCTGTTTTACCAACTGCATTGGTCATAACAGCCACATCTTCACACACACTTTTTTTCCCTTTGGGGAACAGTGGGGAAGTGGTGGAAGGATAAGCAGGCTGATTATCAACCTGTTAAACCACATCATGAGCATTCCTTCAGTGGCCAACAAGTCCTGGATTGAGACTTGAACCTGGAGTTTATGGGTAAGAGGCCAGGGCATGAATTCCTGAGCTACAAGATCACTGCCATCCAGTGAGTCTTGCTGGGAAGTGGGTGAAGAGACAGTTCAGCTGGCCTCCACAATAGCCAAAAGCTTGCTGACAGAATGGATGGAATCTTCAGGACTTAGAAAATTCAAGGGTGTTGGGATCATTTCCGGGTCCCGACCATGCCCATATAAGCAGTCCGCCTGCCAACATGATCTTGCAGGAGGGGACCAATTAACAATCTCCCTCCACACAGGCTGTCAGCCAACCTTACTCGAACAGTGCGTGGATGCAGCAAGGCCAGTGAGGCCAAAGGGAAAGCTGGCCAGAAGCCCAATTGGGAGCGCACTGCTCAGGCGGAGGGAGAGAGAGAGAGAGAGAAAGAGCATGACTCAAAATGGGGGCGCTCCCATGAGAGTCCAAACATCATACAAAAAACAATGTCCCAGAATTGTCAGGGCATTAGTCTGGAGGGGGTGCTGACGCACTGCATACAGCCTTTTGGTTCCTTTTTACAGGCATGTGCAGCATATGATGGCCCTCTGACTGATCCCACTATGAAGCTGCCTCCGAAGCGTTGCCGGGCTCTGTATACAGCGAGGGCCCCACGCGACATCAGCAAACCTCCTTCCCTTTCCGTCAATTAAGTATCTTCAACTAGCCTGCAGCCAGCCTCGGGCAAGTGGGTTTCCGATTCTGATGACAGCTGGTCCCTGGGAAACCTACCTGGCAGTGGGAGCACATTGGGGAACTGTTTGGGAAAGGCTTTGCTCTATGTTTCCAGTGCCCTCTGCCTCTGAACCTACCTTCAAGGAACCGGCAAATTCAATGAGTGGAGTGGGCTTGGATGAGGTGCTGAGGGTAAACATTACTTATGGAACTGTGTCACAACTTCAGTCAGCATCTGTGAGACAGTAGGAGACAACTGAAATGGTTCATAAATGGTATTGTTTGAAATTATGAGCACAGTAGAATTTCTTCTATGAAGTAACCATTTTCCACATTAATTAATTCATTTCAGTTTTAATTCCATATTCATTGGGGTTTTTTTTATTCTTTCTCAGAGTAGAGGCTTGGCTGACTGGGCCAGCATTTATTGCCCATCCCCAATATATTTTGCCAAGATTATTCATTTTGCCAGGTTTATAGCCTAAATTACATATATTTCCACCTACATTAATAAACCTGTTCTTTCAAAGGACCATAAATTAAAAATCAATAACACTGCAAACTTTTTAAAATTGCAAACATCAAATGCTTTCTTCATCAACCCAACCTTGGGGTTTACAGCCTTGAAATGGCTCCCATGTAACCAATATATTTTCCTAATATGAAATCCATGAGAATAGTTTTGCTCTATGCCAGTTGATGAATTTTTTGTTGGAATTTTTTTTTAAACAAACTATACTGTACTGCAAAAGTCAATGAATACAGGAAGAAAGAATTTGCCTTTATATAGCACCTCTCACAGTCTCAGAATGTCCTAAAGTGTTTTACAGACAATGAAGTATTTTTGAAGTGTAACCACTGTTGTAATGTAGGGAACGCAGCAACTAATTTGCTCACTGCAAGATTCCACAAACAGCAATGTTATAATGACTGATTTTGTTGATTGGGTGATCAATATTGGTCAGGACACCAGGGGTAACTCCCCTACTCTTCTTCAACAAAGTGCTTTGAGATTTTTTTACATTCACCCGGGCAGGCAGATGTGGCTTCAGTTTGATGTTTCATCTGAAAGGCAGCACCCCCTTAATACTGCACTGGAGGGTCAGTCTAGATTTTTGTGCTCAAGTACTGGAGTGGCATTTGAACCCAGAACCTTCTGACTCAGAGGTAAGAATGCTACTGAGCCACAGCTGACACAACAAGGTTCCACTCGCAACAACGAAACAAATGAAAGATAATTGGAGGAGAAATTCTTCATGGGCGGAACTCAGAACGGACGATAATAAATTGGCAACTTAGATGCCCAACTTCCTTATGGAAAAGAAATTTGGGTGGAGAGTTTAAAGGCCTGGTAATTCACTAGCACCTGTTTAACAATGTTACTCACAAAAAGTTTCACCTCCAATCTGTTATAGTGATCTTGGTTGAGGGATAAATGTGCCGAGTTCACCAGGGATAACTCTTCTGTTGTTACTGACAGTGGGCTCTGTACAACTGATGATACATCTGCACTGAAGGTGCAATGTTTACAACATGGTCAGTGCAAACTCAAAGTTGATAACTGAGATACGATTCAGTCCTTGTGCTGATAGTGGAACACCTGTGGCTGGAACAGACGGTATAAATGTTGACCTTTCAAACCTCTCTGATTGATCTGTGCCAGCAGTAAAAAAATCAGTGTTTGCACTCTTTAATAATTGTCACCGTTGTGGCAGTTCAATCAAGATGCTAATGTTGGCAACCTCTATTCCCTTAACTCCAGCCTCTTATTGATCCTGTGTAGCAACAGGATTGATGTCACTTTCAGGCTTGTACCTCAAAGCTAATCCGGGTAATATTAATTAGCAATCTTAGTGCAGATAGTCTCTGTTCACCAGAGGAGAAAAATAAAAACTTCAACTAAAAGCTGGGTTGTCATAATTTGTGCTGCAGCACAGGGGCTGCTGTGATGTAACACGTTGCATTGGTCAACAGGATGGCAAAGTTTGTAAGCACACCATTCATCCTGAAAACCTCCAGTGAAGCACTAATCCCTTCTCTCTTTAATATCATTTTGTAAATTTGGTGCTAAACAAAAGGAGGGATGTTTGGGGGTGAAATTCATGTTGTGCGGAAGAACAAAACGGCAATAACATATTAAAATCAGGCTGAATTTCATCCTCTGCCGTCCTTACCAGGGAATAGAACACAGGCCAGATACAGAGTAGAGCTGATTTGTTTGTTGGCCCAATACTGGAACTTCGGCTCCAGTTTCAGAAATGAATCTGCTGTCATTTCCCACATTAGCCACTCTACCCCTGCACCCACACTGCCCCCTCCACCCCCATGCCTTCTCTGAATGCCAATTTGGCATCAAATGGTAATGAGCTATAGTCTGTATTCACTTGGAACTCAACTAAGATTTTTCCAAACTCATTTGATGAGTTTGTTCGAGCCAGCAGTGAGTGGAAACAGTCAGCTGGATGCCAACCCTGGCCCCAGAGACAGTGTTTTATCCCAATGCTGGAGCCAGTGCCCTGTGATAATGCACCTTTAGCATTTTAACTTTTATACCCAAATATAGAGAGTCAAAACTAAAACTGGGAAACTCACTTGTGGGCGTGTTTTCTTTCACAAATCATGAGTTGACAATTAAGGGTAAGTATGAAACTTTGGGATATAAAATCTATGCATTTACATCGCTCAGTTACAGAATTCCAGCTAAAAGAAAGCTCCTAATGAGGAAATATCTTCTATCTATGATCCTAGGATCTTGTATAATTTGGATACACGAGGTCAGTGAACACTTTGCCAGGAACATTTTAATGGTTAGGTTAATAATCTCAGGTATTTCTTTTCCATTTTCTTTTCAACCTAGAAAATAATTCTAAAATAAAGTTTATATTATTTGGTGCAGTAAGTACAACAGGAACAGAATCAACCTTAAAATAAAATTCTAAAACTCCTCAAGTTAAGGGTTCAATGTTGATTAAGTTGGAGGGGCAGCAGCACCACATTAGGAAGTTAGGATATATAAGATTAACAGATCTGTAACATTAAACACAATAGGGACACTGCATGGATAAACATATCATTGCTCAATGCCAAGACTCAGTAAAGCATCTTACCAAGTACTGCACGTTGATGCATGGCCACTTTAAGATTCCCAGGTCTCTCTTTGTTGCGTCTATAGATAGAAGGTGCCGACTGCATAGTGAAATAATTGTCTTCCAGATTATTCATGACTGCAGTTTAAAACCCTAAGGAAAAATACATATATTATGAAAATGGATTGTTTGGGTCTTCAGGGAAGTGAAGCAATTCAAGTTTACAAGAACCAGGGGGATTAGCAAGGTGTCCTGGGATTGGTATTTCAGCCGTGGGAACTAGACTTCCACAAGTAATAGATCAAGCTTTACATATTCGATGTCACAACTATAAAAAGTGACTACATTTAATCTTCACAATCTGACTAAGAAAGGTCATGTCTTTACTAAATGGCCTTTTGTATATTTGTAGTAAAAATAAATGTTCCTGTCAATGTCAAACCCTTCACTCTGAGTATTATAGGAGTTAGTCAATAATTAATCAGAGCTTTCTTGGACACCGCACTGAATTGGAACATATGGCAGAACAGAACCTTAACACTAAAATCAACTCAAATGAAAATGTTCATAATTCTCAGAAAGTTGATGCATTGGGACCAGATATTAGTCTGGGCTTTTGACGACCAGCATGCTCCTGAAGCAAGAGGCCCAAGAATTGGTGGACAAAGAAATCATTGTCAGAACATCTGTCTTAACAGTATTGGCCCTCAGTTAAGTCTAGGGAGATGGGGTCAAATCAGGCCCCCTGTTGAGTTACGGGAGCTCTCTTGCTTCTCTTGATACTATAGCATGGTTTCTCTAAATAAATATTTTTCTCGTGGTTTACCCTTCTTGGCAGCTGCTGAGTCCACTGAAGATTCTTCAGCGAATTATACCCCGATACCAGTGGGATTCTCCGCAAGCATCAAGCTCCTCAATTACTTAATGCCTGTTGGATGGAGGCCTAAGAAGACAGGCCCCACAAATTTAGCAGTGGGACCAAGGTTTGTGCTGATTGGGCTCAAATCACCCCTCTGCTAAATAAACTTGCTTTATGTTCAATTTACACTCTAAAAATGAGCACAATTTGTACCCCTGTATTTTAACACAATAAACAAAACCCAAGTTGAGATTTTCAGCAATATTACTGTTTGATTTTCAGAAGACTGCAATGTTTCTCAATGCACCAATTTTTCCACTGAGTAATTGTGCCCTATTCTTTTGCACAGCTAGAGACTGAACTCCCGAGGCAGGCAGTTTTGTACAGGTTTCTAATATAATTACAAAGACCATAAGCTTTGATATTTCCCCTGGTACAAGTTCTCATACCTGAGCAATGTGCATGCATTGTGTAGATAATCTTGAGCACCTCAGCTTGTCTGCTTTCCATCTAAATTTCCATTTAAATTCTGACCTGGTTGCCTGTTTGCAGTGCATGTTCTCTCTCTTGCAGGAGCGTTGCATGAGTTCAGCAGCTTGGCTCTGACTCAACATATAGTGTCCCAGTTAACAGAGCTAGTCTGTTAACCCAGAGTTAGCCCAGTTAACCCTGTGATCTTCCTGGCCACTGCCCTTGCAGTGCAATGGCCTGCCCAATTCAAATGGATGGAAAATTCTAATTCGATTCTCACATAGTCATAGAGTCATAGAAATCTACAGCACAGAAAAAGGCCCTTCGGCCCATTGAGTCTGCACCAGTCAAACAAGTACCTAACTATTCTAATCCCATTTTCCAGCACTAGGCCCATAGCCTTGTATGCCATGGCATCACAAGTGCACATCCAAATACTTCTTAAATGTTATGAGGGTTTCTGCCTCTACCACCCTTTCAGGCAGTGAGTTCCAGATTCCCAACACCCTCTGGGTGAAAAAATTCTTCCTTACATCCACTCTAAACCTCCTGCCCCTTACCTTAAATCTATGCCCCCTGGTTATTGATCCCTCCACCAAGGGGAAAAGTTCCTTCCTGTCTACCCTATCTATGCCCCTCATAATTTTATACACCTCAATCATGTCCCCCCTCAATCTCCTCTGCTTCAGGGAAAATAACCCCAGTCTATCCAATCTCTCCTCATAACTAAAACTCTCCAGCCCAGGCAACATCTTGGTAAATCTCCTCTGCACTCTCTCTAGTGCAATCACATCACGTGTTGAAGACAGATCACTAACTCAGTTTCTCTCGCCACAGATGTTGGCGGACCTGTTATTTCCAACGTTGTCCACTTTTTATTTCAGATTTTCAGCATCTGCAGCATTTTGCTTTTCTTTTAGGGCTTGGAGATGCACAATTTATTTCATTTTGCTGCCACATATGGGAAGCTGTAGGGGTTGCTCTCTTTTCTTTCATCCCCCGGGATTTGATTGAAAGGAGCAAAGAACAACAAGGAATAGAAGCCACTGATTCAGCCACTACCAGAGTCTCACTGGTCATTGCCATCAATAGGCCCCCAGCAATATGTACAGGCCCAGAAACAGCCAACTGACAATAACAACAAAGATTCCGCATCTGACGACTCTTGTACAGCAAGAACTGTGCCATTTTCTTCAAAGATACTTGCAGTCAGCCTCCATTGCCAGTGAAAGTCCCTCTTATAACTTTTAATTCTTCAATTTGTTCCAGACTAGCTCACAAGATAACTTTGGGGAGGCTGTGGCATAGTGGTATTTTCACAGAGACCCAGGGTAATGATCTGGGGACTGGGGTTTGAATCCCACCACGACAGATGGTGAAATTTGAATTCAATAAGAATCTGGAATTAAAAGTCTCATGACTTAAAAGTCTCATCATCTCATGATGACCATGAAGCCATTGTCAATTGTCCATAAAAATCCATCTGGTTCGCTAATGTCCTTTAGGGAAGGAAATCTGCCATCCTTACCTGTTCTGGCCTACGTGTGACTCCAGACCCAAAGCACTGTGGTTGATGCTTAAATGCCCTCTGAAAAAAAAGGGCAAATTAGGGATGGGCAATAAATGCTGGCCTAGGCAGCGATACCCACATCCCATGAATGATTATAGTGCTCTCACCTCGGAGACAGAAAGCTTAGAGTTCAAGCCACATTCCCAGACCTCGGCATGTAATCTAGGCAGGCAATTCTGAGTAATACTGAAGGAATGCTACGCTGTCATAGGTGCTAATAAACCAAGACCCTGTCTTCCCTCTCTGGTGTAAAAGAAAAACAGAGGAGGATTCCTGGTGAACATTTATTCTTCAGCTAACCCCTACAAAATGATTGTATGCTTATTGTTTCACTGTTGCTCTGGGGCCTTGCTGTGCATAAACTGATTTCTGCATCTGCTACATTTCGATAGCGACAGACGTTCAAAAAGTACTTCATTGGCTTTAAAGCCCTTCGGAATGTCTTGAGGTCACGAAAGGTACTATATAAATGCAGTTTCTTTCTTAAATAAGCAATCAGCAGATCAGGAGTGCTATTTCCCTTTCCAATGATCAACAGCAGCAGCACAATGGCGTTGTCCAATTTTACTGCACCGCTAGAATTTCTGAAATGCAGGAGGGTAATCGACAGCACTGATACAGCCATCCATCCCCCAGGTACAGTTCTGTGGATTTTATGGGCAGAAAGATAGTTATTATCCTCCAAAGCCTTGTCAAGCGTGTCAACTTCCACTTCCCAGGCGGCAATCACATGTTTTCATTCTAAGTCGATCGGTGCTAAATTTATTTGAAGATGAAGTCAGACACTGGAAGGATAGGTCCTTCAAGAACAGGGTTATCCTCTTCAGTCCTGATCCATGCAGCAGCTAGGCAAAAACATAAACGCAGAACATACCATTGGCAGCTTGAACCAGCAATGCAAATGTTTTGGCAGATGAAACATGCCTTATACTCAGCCTGCCAAGTTTCTCCAAGGTCATCGTCTTCTGCCACAGGCTTCACAATGTTGCAATTAAGCGGTTTACATGTGGAGTGAGAGAAATGAGGAGGGACCAATGTGGAAACATGGTGTGAACAGTCCACAGCCACTGATCATAAACCTCCGGGGCACCTGTGCATCAGCAATATCCAAGGGATATTTAACTAGATGGTTAAGGAACTCGTCTGTCCACATGACTGAGAGTTGGAGCTGACACCTCCTCCATCACTATTCCATGGACTTCTTTAATATCAACGTCCATGATTTACTCGACTGCTACCATCTTCTCATCTGAGAAGCTCTCATCTCAATATCATTCACAATTGCTATCACACCAATTTCCTGTGATACCATTTTGTTCTGAAGGCTGGATGTTTTGTATTTTTTCCCTGTATTGGTTCCCATTCTCAATTACTAACAACTCGCTCTTTAAAAAAAAAATCTATTTTCAATTCATACATCCAGTTCCTTTTCTGTTTTCCCTCATCAGTGGGAATTCACTCTTTGCACAATTCCAGTAATTTCAGCTGAATCAATGCCAGAAACATGAGTGAGAATCAGACTGGCTGTATTCTTCCCTTCAGAGTGTTCCTACTCCCCAGAGACCAAAGCATCTGTGTTCATTTATTTCTATTCCTGCTCCTTCTATTTGACAATGTTAACCTTTTCGTTAGTATTAACCTGGGCCTAAACGTTTACATTCTCTGAGCAAAGTGGGAGATGTGCGTTCCTGTTATTAGCAGACAAACATTTAACATGTCTTCATGACAGTCTTCTGCTCCTTTAATGGAGGCAACAAACTTAAAATGAAAAGATGGAACCATATATTAAATCAAAGTAAATATGTAGCCATCATCAATTATCAATAACTTCTATCCACACAAAGAACCCGAAAAAAATATGGTTCAGAGAAGGCTAAGGGACCACTGCAGGTCACCATCAAAAGGTAGGTTTGTAAAAAAAAGACTTCAATGTGGAGTTGAGAGGAGCACATTAGTACCATGGGACTGGCCACAACTTGTACTGTCTCCCAGTCGCCTCCCAATCTCCTCTCCCAATGGCCCAATCTCCTGTCCCCTCTGTTCTGAAGCTCCAGTTGTCCTCACTTTCCCGGTCATCTCCCTCCCAATCGTCCATCTGCTCCCCAGCCGCCGTACCCTTCCCCCACCCACTCACTATCCCCATTTGCCTTCCCCCTTTTAAGCACTTACTTGAACTCAAATGTCCTTGCCAATGAGCTGCCCACCAGAAGAACATGTCAGCAGCTCATCGATTCTCACTCAGCTGAGCCCAAGGCCTAATATCAGGCGGGCCTACCTGTTCAAGCTCGGGGAATTTCTAAGCTAAGCTCTCTCCAACCTGCTCCTATGTGACTTACTTCCAGCTCCTACAGCTCTGGTATAAAGTTTCCATCATTATGGCGTCTCTGAGTGATGCTATCAATTTAATGCTAATTACATGGAAATGTTGACAGTTTTATACTGTCAACTACCCATTCCGTAGAGAAATCGATGAAGGAAAACCTAATTCATTTCACTTAGAATTGCAAAACTGTCAAAAGAGAGAAGCCATTAGCGTGGGCTGGATTCGAACCCAAGTCCCAGAGGTGAAAGAGCATTTGCTTTGACTCATTCACCCAGTATTCCAAAAAACAATACAGAATTTTTAGGTTTAATCATCAGGTCCGATGATATTGCCAGGGGAACTAGCGGTGAGCAACTACTATACTTGACATCGTGAGGGAGCTGAACTAACACATACAATTATTACGGCAAGTTTAGTGAAGAAAGCTCGATTGCACCCATTCAATCAGTTCTATCTACGGTCCAGTATACAGTCATCAGGGCTGATCCTGATTAAAATTAAAATATCCAAAAGCAAAAGCGAAACGACTCTGCCCTGGTGCTGTTCATTTTGCTACAGTAATTCTTTTTATCATTCTTCCGCAGATCATCTATCACCAACAAAAGCTTGCATTTATATAGCGCCTATAACATAGCAAAACATCCCACAGTGCATCGCCGGAGCTCCATCAAACATAATTTGATGGGGAAAATAAGATATTAAAAAAGAAAGACTTGCATTTATGTAGCAGATTTTCATGACCGCAAGCTACCCCATAGCACTTCGCAATCAATTCATTGCTTTAGAAGTGTACTCCCTGTTGTAATGTAGGGAAATGTGGGAGTCAGTTTGTGCTCAGCAAGATCCCACTGTTCTTGCAGTGACTTTGATTGAGGGATAAATATTAGAAAGGACACTGGTGAAAATCTCTCTGCTTTTCCTCTAAAGAGTGCCCTGGGATGTTTTACACAGATGGATAGCTGTGTCTCAATTTAACATCACCTCAGAAGGTGCAAAGGACCATGATGCATCAACCTAGATATATACTTAAGTCTTTGGAGTGGAGTTCAAACCCACAACTTTTAGACTCAGAGGCAAGAGTGCAACTAACTGAGCCGCAGCTAACATCTCATACAACTACACTGACGTAAGGCATGGTGACAGCAGTGGAAAACTGTTGGCACATGTGAAAACACACGAGCAATGCTTTCGCAAGATTTTCCAAATTCAGTGGCAAGGAAGGCAGTCCAACAGCAGCATCCTCTACCTAGCCAACATGTCCAGCATTCAGGTGGTATTCAATGCAAACCAGCTCTGCTGGGTGGGGCATCATTCATATGCCTGACACCAGACTCCTGAAGCAACTACTGTACTCAGAACTTAGTCACAGCAGCAGACTCCTGGGAGAACAGCAGAAATGCTTTAGCATTGCTGAAGAGGTGAAACATACCCATCCACTCATGGGAGCCCCTGGCTTGTGACCCACCAAAACGAAGGTGATTTATTCAGGAAGGCACTGAACACATCGAGAGAATTCACTGGGAATGTGTAGAGGTGAAGTTGAGGCAACAGATGGAACACACAAACCTCCCAACAACCCATCTACCCAACCCTTCAAACGCTACCTGCCCCACATGTGGCAGAGTCTGCAGGTCATGCATTGGACTTATCAGCCATTTGAGAGCCCATTAAACCGGAGTAGAAGAAAGTAATTCTAAACCCTGGGGTCCGCCTGAGAAGAAGATTACAGTCTCTTGGGCCACAGTGACAGAAATGGAAGATTGTTGGCACATGTGAAAACGCACCTCAACATGCAAGGCTTTTTTTTTGTATGCATCCTCTTGGCATGGAGCCTCAACCATCAGGAGCACATACCAACTTGAAAAATTATGGAAAGAAAATCCTTATTTGTGGCAGCTGAGAGCAGGGAAGCACGTGCTAAAAAAAACCCTTCAATGTTTCCTCGTATCACAACCCCACCCCCAAATTTGAGCCTTCATTATAGGCCCCATGAAGACAGAAAACTTGGACAATCTGTCTACCATGGTCTTAAAGCAGTCCAGTTGATGAGGTTCCCTCTGCAAACCAATGTCAACATCATGCCAAGTAAATAATAGGACAAAAGTAAAAAAACTTTGAATGCAATCTGCTAGGGAGAAGTTAAAGCTTCCTTGAACACTCAGCATTGTTTGCATATATTTCATTTAGGGCATCATAAAGAAGAAAAATGGGAGAATGTCAATGGTTTGTAATAATAAAATAATCAAGAGATGAGGGAAAGAGACAGGGAGGACGCGTGTGTAATCATACGGCATTGTTTACACGAGTCTGTGCTTTGACAGCTTTGTACTCCGTCTCCTGACAAATGTACTACATTTGTGCTCATCCTGTTGAACTACAATACAGGAACATTTTCAAACAGGAGTGAACAGAGACAACTCCACACGGTCTCAGAATTCAACAACAGAAAATTTGGGAAAGGTGCAACGGGTAAGTCACAGCTTGAAGAAAAGAGACAAGCCTTTTGAAGCAGGGCTGGAATAGTCAGGAGAAAGTGCCACTCATCACATAGCGAGCTGGAAACCAACTAACTTGGATATGTATAGCACCCGCACCATGTCAGAAGGTCCCAGAATGCTATAGGCAATGAGTGCTTTTGAAGTGTAGTCACTGTGGTAATGTTGGGAACGTGCCAATTTGCACACTTCCAGCTCTTACAAACAGCAATGTGATAATGATCAGACAATTGGCTAGTAGACCCAGGAGAAATCCTCTGCTCTTAGAAAAAGTTGTAGCAACTTTTACATCAGACAGGTTTAACGTCTCACTTGAAAGATGGGGCAGCACTCTCTCACTAATGCTCTGGAGTGTCAGCCTAGATTATGACTGGCTGTAAAGCACTTCAGGATGTTATGAGGACACGAACAAAGGCAACTTCTTTCTTTCTCAGGCTTACATGACAGAAAATACCAGAGTGTACAGCAGACCTGTCAGCTTCTGCTAAAATTAGTTAATGCTGTGAATGTTGACCCCTTTTCTACAACAGTGTCCAGAGTATCTCTTTAGCTGTACCACCTCTGATGTGGTTCAGATGGAATTTCTTTGACCGTTTTTCTATGCCACTTGGTGAGGTATGAGGATAGATCTTCTACTGAAAAAACGTTATGGGGAAAGGTCACTGTCTAAGGCCTTTCAGCCATGGTCCACCAAGGGGCTGAAAACTGTGTCTAACCCCTTGGCTGTATGCCGGACATGGAATGTATATTGTAAATATCAGGACTATTGTATTAAGGCACCTCAGAGTGAAACATGGGGCAGAATTTCCCCCCCGTCGGTGGTGGGGGGTGGTGGGGGGGAGGTTTAAGAGTGGGCGCGCGGAGGCACACCTCTGATCGGCGCCCCTAATCGGGGGCGCGCTGCCATTTTACATGGACAGGCCAATTAAGGCCCGCCCAGCATGACGTCCACACGGAAGCACCGTGCGCTCCCTGTGCGGGCGGGGGGCGGGATTCCCTGAGCCGAGAGTGCATCTTTCATGCATGCGCATGAAAGAGCGACTCATCTCCCCGAGGATAAGCGCTGCCTCAGGGAGATCGGCTCTACATTTAAAGATAGAAAAAAAATTTCCCTGACATGTTCCCTCGTGTGACACTGTCACATGAGTTGAGACATGTCCATAATTTTTTTAAAACACTTTAAACTTTTAAAAACCTACAATGAAACTTCATCCCGCCTGTGGATGAGGTTTGATGTTTTTTCTAATGCCCGCCAGGGTTCCCAGCCTGCCCACCAGCCTTCACTTTAATAACTCTGTCAATGGCCTCAATTGGCCATGGACAGGTTGGCGGGCGCACAGCTGATTTCGCTGCGCCCCCGCCTACCTGAAAGTTTAAATGGGGCACGGTGACGTCGGGAGTTCTGCCCAACATCATCCCGCGTCATTTTACACGTCGGCAAGCGGGCCCCGCCCCCCACTCGCCGACTGGAAAATCCTGGCCAGGATGTGTGGAGAAAAGTTGAATTTTATTGTACTTTGTAATTTTCAATTTGAAATGTGTAATGTATTTTTGTAAACTTAACGAATAAAGTATATTTTTTGGAAAAAAAAATGAAAAAACTGCACATCCAACTGCTTAATACATTCAAACTACTTAGCTCTGTACGTTATATTTTCATAGATCCAAACCCAGGAATGAAATATGAATAGGTTAAGTAATCAGACGTGAATTTGGGGCTGATTGTGAATTCTACAATGTGTGGTGCTTCACTGAATCAATTAATTCCACTAACGAGCCCCATAACTAGCCCCATACCTGGAGGAGTGCTTGATATTGGCATTAAGGTCACAAAAAACAGCTCAATGTCCCATTTCCATATATTGGGCAGAATTTAATTACAGGAACTCGCCTGCCACCTGGAGAGCCGGCGGGAGCCCTGTATTACCTCTGTTGAGGGAGGCCAGCCATATTAGGCACTTAATTGGCCAGAGTTGGGCCTTCCCTGGGATTAAGGACCCCGGGAATATAAATCCTGCCCCCCCCACAACCCCCACCGAAAGCTGCCAACCAGAGGCTGGCTGTTCTCCATTGCCATCAGCCCCACCAAGTGCAGTGGTGGCTGCCCACAAGCACCCAACAGAGGCCCAGGATCGACCAAGGACCCAGGCCACAGGTGAGTGAGGACTGGATGGGGGTCACGGGGAAGGGCAGCAGGCTGTGAGGAGAGGGGAGGGAAAGCAGGGTTCAGAGGCTTTAATTCTCTGTTGTCTACTTGATGGACATCTCTGGGCCCTGGTGCTGGCTTTACATTTGACAGTCTTTTCTCAGCTCAGTACCTGTTCTGGAGCCGTTGTGGATAGAGGGCAGGCCAAAGTCAGTGGGTCAATCTGCTGCTCAGTACCAATTGTGCACATTGTCTTGGACAGAGGCTGCATGTCCAGTCCAGTTTACAATGACTACTAGCACAGGGAATGTACCTTAATTTGCTATTTCCAGTTTCCCTAGGACAATGTGCACTATAAATCTACTATAATTCATTAATCTGTTTACTGTTCAATAAATCTAGTAGTTTATCTCACAAGCTCTGCTCTGCAAACAGATTTATTCTTCTGCCTTTCTGAAGATGAGCTAATCACACTGGAGCACACCAAATATCCAGTAAACTAGATACAGTGACAAGAGTTTCCCCTTCAGCTCCTGGGCTCACTGCATTTATCAAAACTGGGCGCTTAAAGGCTCATTCCAATTTACAGGTGGGCTTACCTATCTACTTAAGGCCCAGAGAAATATCTAGCGGTAAAATATCGAAAATGTTAACACTTGCACATGATGGTGGAAACAGGTCTGCCTAATATGAAGGAAACAGAACAGACCGTGTGGAATTCGGTGGGGAGACAAAAGAATTCAACAGGTGATGCAAATCGCAGTCACCTGACCTCCAAGAAACAGCGGTGGAGTTGAGAAGAAAGCATTTTAGAATGGGCACCTCTCCCTTCAAACTGTTACACCAAATGAAGCATAAAAATAAATTCTTCAAACACCCTCAAATACGGTGTGTCTGTCCACTCAGCCATCCAAATTACATCGGCAAATAGTCTGAGGAAATTCAGGGTCAAAGTTTTCCAGATGGCCTACAGCCCAATTTTCACTGCCCAATGCCAGCACTCATTCCCCCATCCCCACCCCCACCTCGCTCCAGAAAATAAATCTTGCTCTTTCAGGTCCCCTTATATCCTTTTAAGTGTGCCTTGTTGACCACTTCATTTTAAAGTCAGACAGACAAGCCACCTTGTCTCAATATTTCTTCTTCTCCTGCTGCTTTTCTTTGCTAACACCTGCCTCCCACCCAGCCCAGCCCAGCCAAAAGAAGATTGCACCTCACCCAATTCCAAGCTCCCTGATTATGAGCTTCTCAAAAGTCTCCGTTAGTGTGCAATTATTTTTGACACTTCTCCTCTTTGTTATGCTGGCTGATGCCAAGCTGACCTCATTGTTTTGACTGTCTAGAATAACGCATAGTTTCCATGTCAGTAAAAGCCGACCAGAGGAAAAACAAGTTAGGAAAATTGTATTTTTCAGCTACTATTTTCCTGAGGTCCGTTTCCCCGAGGGATGGGACGGGGTCTGAGCAAGTAGTTCACTCGTGTTTTACACTGCTATTCCCAGGACATGAGAAATGTGAGCAGGAGTACACATGGCCCCTCAATCCAGATCAGCCATTCAATAAGATGATAGCTGATCTTCTACCTCAACTCCAGGGGACTGCGCTATCCCCAAAATTCCTTTTGGCTTTTGGCTCACTTCTGCTTTTTCATCAATGCCGGCAAATTCAGAAGTTGTATCCCTTTGACTTATACAATATAAAATGTCTTCTATAGTTACAGGCGTATAGTAAACTTGGACAAAATATCAAAGTTTCTAGTATTTTGATCAGTTGTCTTCACTTCTTTGGTTCTAAATTTCCCCTCCAGTCTCCTGTCATTGTGCTGACTTGTGGGTACGATGCCACAGGAACTGTCTGTAAGTCCTGAATCTTGCCACCAAACCTAAAATGTCAGAAGGTTATTTAGCTGTGGAGGCATCATAACCAAACCCCGTACTGCCCTCACTCCGCATCCACACAAGCTCACCATGCAGCTGGGATCACTGGGTAGGAAACAGGGCTGAAATTCCTGGCTGAAATTCCTCCCTCCTCTAGTGCGAGGATTCTGAGCCCAATCACAGCACCATGTCACCAAGCATGGCATAGGCCAGGAATCAAATTACAGATCACAGAATGGTACAGCACAGGAGGTTATGCGGCCCAACGTGCCTGAGAGATAGCCAATTAGTCCCTCTCCACCATTTTTTGCCCATAACCCTGTAAATTTTGCCACTTCAAAGTGTTTAACTTATTCCCTATAGAAAATTATTACTGAATCTGCTTCCACTGCCCTTTTAGGCAATGCATTCCAGATCACAACAACTTACTGTGTTAAAAAAAATTACCCTCACCTCACCCCTGGTCCTTTTGCCAATTCCCTTAAATCTGTGTCCTCTTGTTACCAACATTCCTGCACAGGGATCTATTTCTCCTTACTTACTGCATCAAAACACTTTACGATTTCAAACACCTCTTATTAAATATTCTACCATTCTAGTAAATCTTCTCTGTAACCTCTGGGGCCTCGATATCCTTTCTAAAGTTTAATGTTCAAAATGGGATACAGCACTTCAGCCGAGGTCTAACCAGGGAGCTATAAAGGTCTGGTATAACTTTCTGGCTTTTGCACACTGTGCGCAATTTATAAAGTCTTGGATCTGGAATGCCTTTTTAACAGCCTGATCAACGTGCTCTGCCATCGTCAAAGGTGTGTGTACATAAACCCAGGGGGGCTGAATTTTCATGCCCAGGTCGGCAGCTCAAAGTCAAAATAATTCTTGGCTACGCAAATCCGACTTGGGAAAAAGCGCCCAGGATGGTCAGATTTTCATCCCAGGGGGAGTGGGGCGAAATATGTGTCAGGCCCACTGCCCCCGGAAACGGTTCAGAGGCGGCACAGGGGCTGCCAGCTGCGGAGGAGGGTGGGCAAAAAGGCCTGGGCCTCGGTGCTCCGGCACTGTGGAAAAAAAAAACAAAAAGCAGCACTCCAACCCTCACCGCTCACTCCCCCACACACTTCCCACACCTTCCCCACTGAGTTCAGGGGCGGAACTGCCGGATTCAGTCTTCTGGCACCATTTTCGCTACTGTCCCTAATCGTCCTTGAGAAGGTGGTGGTGAGCTGCCTTCCTGAACCGCTGCAGTCCATGTGGTGTAGATACACCCACAGTGCTGTTAGGGAGGGAGTTCCAGGATTTTGACCCAGTGACAGTGAAGGAACGGCGATATATTTCCAAGTTAGGATGGTGAGTGGCTTGGAGGAAACTTGCAGGTGGTGGCGTTCCCATGTGTCTGCTGTCCTTGTCCTTCCAGGTGGCAGAGATCACGGGTTTGGAAGGTGCTGTCTAAGAAGCCTTGGTGAGCGTCTGCAGTGCATCTTGTAGATGGTACACACTGCTGCTACCACAGTGCATTGGTGGTGGAGGGAGTGAATGTTTGTGGATGTGGTGCCAATCAAGCGGGTTGCTTTATCCTGGATGGTGTCAAGTTTCTTGAGTGTTGCTGGAGCTGCACCAATCCAGGCAAGTGGACAGTATTCCATCACACTCCTGACTTGTGCCTTGTAGATGGTGGACAGGCTTTGGGGAGTCGGGAGGTTAATTACTCACCACAGAATTCCCAGCCTCCGACCTGCTCTTTTAGCCATTGTATTTTTATGGCTAGTCCAGTTCAGTTTCTGGTCAATGGTAATCCCCCAGGATGGTGACAGCAGGGGATTCAGTGATCGTAATGCCATTGAATGTCAAGAGGTGATGATTGAATTCTCTCTTGTTGGAGATGCTCATTGCCTGGCACTTGTGTGGCGCAATTGTTACTTGCCATTTGTCAGCCCAAGCCTGAATATTGTCCCAGTCTTGCTACACATGGACACAGACTGCTTCAGTATCTGAGGAGTTGTGAATGGTGCTGAACATTGTGCAATCATCAGCGAACATCCCCACTTCTGACCTTATGATGGAGGGAAAGTCATTGATGAAGCAGCTGAAGATGGTTGGGCCAAGGACAGTATCCTGAGGAACTCCTATAGTGATGTCCTGGGACTGAGATGATTGACTGCCGAAGAGGTGAGGAGTTGAGTGGCCCCTTCACAACCCAAACTGAGCATCAGTGCACAGGTTATTGCTGAGTAAGTGCCACTTGATAATACTGTTGAGGACACCTTCCATCAATCTGCTGATGAACGAGAGTAGACTGATGGTGTGGGAATTGGCCAGGTTGGATTTGTCCTACTATAATACATCAATTCACACTACTCTGAGTGAAATTGCTTCTATCGTGTGTTGACCCATTCCACCAGTCTGTTTAGGTCCTCTTGCTCAATGCACACTATATTTTGATATTTCATGTTTTCTGCAGACTTTGAAATTATGCCCTGTATACCCAACTCCAGGCTACTAATATATATCAAACAAATCTTCCTGCTTTGTATGAATTAGCTTTGCCCAGGGCTATGCATTTGCAAACTGTGCCTCTTGAGGTAGCCAACATTTAAATAGAATCTTCTGTAACATAATTTATATAGGGACAGCTTCCTCTGGATGAACAGTTAGGATGTTTGACGGCAAGTTACCTGAAGATCAGCCCTAACATGGCATTTTCCAGGTTTGTTGTGAAAAATACAGTTTTTCAACCATTTGCAAGTTTAAATTACAGTGATGAATCAACCAAGATATTATCTCTGTGACTCAACTAATTATCCCTAATTGCCCTTGAGAAAGTGGTTGAGCTGCCTTCCTGAACCACTGCAGTCCCTGTGGTATAGGTACACCCACAGTGCTGTTAGGGAGGGAGTTCCAGGATTTTACTGCAGCAATATAGTTCCAAGTCAGGATGGTGTGTGGCTTGGAGGGAAGTTTTTAGGTGAAGGTGTTCCTATGTGTCTGCTGCCCCTTGTTTTTTTAGGTCTAGAGGTTGTGTGTTTGGAAGGTGCTGTCAAAAGAGCCTTGGCGAGTTGCGGCAGTGAATCTTGTAGATGGTACACACTGCTGCCACTGTGCATGGTGGTGGAGGGAGTGAATGTTTCAGCGAATGGGCTGCTGATCAAGTGGGCTGCCTTATCCTAGATGTTGGTGAGCTTCTTGCCTGTTGTTGGAGCTGCAGCCACAAAGGCAATCGGCAAGCATTCTATCACACTTCTGATTTGGGTCTTGTAGATGTTGGACAGATTTTGGGGAGTCGGGAGATGAGTTGCTCACCAGTATTTATGTGGCTGATCAAGTTGTGTTCCTGATCAAGGGTAACCCGTATGATGTTGATGGGTTAAGGGATTCAGCAATTCTAATGCTATTGAATATCAAGTGCAGATGGTTAGTTTCTTTTTTGTTGGAGCATTGCTTTGCATTTGAGCGGTGCAAATGTTATTTTACTTTGTGTCTAGAAGGAAGATAACGTTGATGTATTCCAGTGTAGGAAAATGTACAATGTTCCATTGCGTAGGATATAACTAAAGACAAAAGCAATCCAAAATAATATGAAGCTAAGCAGTCCATCCGATTGATGAATTGGCATGAGGTGAGCAATTATTCTGCGGAGCACAGATTGGGCAATGGCAACACTAACCAGATGGAATGCACCAGAGGCCTGAACCATTCTCATGGTTGGGTTTTATTTAAATGAATGTGTTTAGCCTGCCAGTGCTAAATACAAAATGGTAGGAAGGATTTTTATGGAAATCAATAAGAGTAATTGTGCTACTCCTGCTCTGAAAAATCTTCCATTGTCTTTGCTCGACTCCCTTTAAAGGTGCTTGGGTTGGTCGCTTACTGCTTGCAGTCAGAGGGCATCGCACTATAGTTCATAATTGACATCAAGTGCCTATCTATATCAAAGGAACCTCAAACAACGAGTCTCTGAACAGGCCACTTATTTCCAGGCCAGCTCAAAAATGGCAGTGGAAAGATGGCACTGAATAGCAATTTTCATCTAACCACAATCCTAATCCCACAGAGAGAAAAAAATCACGTGGTGGAGGGACCAAAATCACACCTCGTGTTCACTTTAATCCTCCCATAGTAAAGCATTTGAAGACAGAGACAATGGTTTAACATCCAGGCCACATCCAGTCAAATCCACTGAACCTCCAAATGCCTGTCCAGTACAAAGAACGTTCCTCAAAGTAAAGGAAGATCATCCAAGCAGCGTTTTCAATTCTTATATCAACTTGCCCCTGCATGCCAGTGGGTGTAACATCAACTGTTCCCCCCCACCCCCCCAAAACATTGGAACATCATCCAAACCAGAGGAGGCAGAGTAATGAGGGAGGGAAGGAGAGGAAACACTCAATTTTAACAGTCTCCTCCTTGTGTTCAAACCCTCCATGGTAATGCCCCTAGGGCTGCCAGCTCCAGCTGGACATATTCCAGGAGACGTTGGTGGAAGTGACATCATGGAAAGGCAACAGCCCAGGGCGAGTGGGTTCAAAGGAAGCACGAGAGGGGAAAACAAATCAACTTTAATTAGGCAAATGGGATGAATTTGCAGCGAGGGTGAATAATGATTAAAGTTTAGAGGGAAAAAAACCTTTATTCAGTTTTAAGGGGCTTGATGCAAGATCCTATGCCATAGTTTACAGGGATATTAAAAGCTGCTAAAACTGAGGAGAAAGTAATTGTTTTTCTCTCACTTTTCGTATCTGTGTTGTTAATGAAATGAAGTGATCAGAACCCCCGCTCACATCCATCGCACTTGGACTAATGTTTGCTGCACAGGCCTGATCCCTCAATAAGATTCAAACCCCACCCATTGTGGCCTGCTGAAATCCCAGCCACACTCCTCCTGGCTTTTCTTTCAGTTTAAGGTTTGAATTCGATTGGGCGGTTCTGTGTTGATGTGATGTCACTGTGTGACAGTGCCAGAGAGGGAGTTGTAGTTTCCTGGTGGTTGCTGATGAATTATGGGACTGACTTGTTTAAAACATAATTTTAAAATCTCCCAGGATGCTCTCTTTGGCCACCGGTAGGTTGATGTCGATTCCAATAGACTCCTGGCCAATTCCAGGCAGGTTGACCACCCTGACTGCCTCTCCCTGTAACCTCCTACAAACCTAGCTCCAAAAACAGTACATTGCTACAATTCTGACCTCGGCCAGAATTTTTAGCTTGGCGGGCGGGCGAGTGTCCAACCTCACCGAGCGCAAAGTGACGCCTGATGATGTCGGCCGAGCGCGCTGATGTCAATGCTCAGTAGCGCGTTAGTCCGGTCAGTGGGCGTGCGCCAGAGCTGGCAATGCACCTGCTGACAATGGAAAGGCCTATTCAGGCCATTAAGTTATCAATTGACGTTAATTTTTCGCTGCCCATTCAACCTAACGGCTGGCAGGCAGGCGAAAGGGCCAAGCGGCCTTTGCAATTTTTGGAAACCTCATTCACGGACGGGATGAGGTTTCCAAAAGCAAATACAAATAAAATAAAAACTTTACTTTTTAATTAAAAACATGTCCCTGCTCATGTGACATTTTTCTGTTGTTTATTAATTTTTTTCAATATCTTCCTCCTCTCCCTGAGGCAGCGCCGTGCCTCAGGGGGATTATTCAGTGCTCTCTTGCACGTATATGTGAAGCTCGCGCTAGGCCTGCTCGCCCTCCTTCCCCCCCGCCCGCGCAGGCAGCGCTCAGCCCGCCAGTGTGAAATCGCAGTGCACTGTCGATCGCGGATGGCACTCGGCTTCCCGCCCACCCCCGCCAACCCCACACGCCAAGGGCAAAATTCTGCCCCTTTTGTGCATCCCTCAGTAATATTCCCATACATGGGCCAGAATTTTACATTGGGCGTGTCGGGGGCGGGTCTGACACGCCGGAATGTAAAATGACCCGTGATGACGTCGGGCGTGTGTCCCGATGTCACCGCGCACCATCGCGATATTTCGGTAGGCGGGCGCCCTGAGGACAGAGGCGCACCCGCCATGAATTAACAGGCAAGTTAAGGCCCTTGCGCAGCCCGTGCAATTTTCAGGGTATCACATGGGCGCAATGGGCAGGCGGGTAGACCACATTTTCAAACACCTCATCCATGGGCACGATAAGAGGGGTGAGTGGGCACACTAATGTGAGTGGTTAGTACTTTAGTTTATTACTTACTGCTCCTTGCTTGTGTGAACAGGACAACTTCATTTCGCTTCAGGGCTGCTTTGACAGAAATAACAAGCTTCAGTTCAGGACTCCAGAGGATTGTGGTCTACGCTGGAGGCACCTCCTCCTCTGAGGAAGGGAGGGGCAGAAGGGAGAGGAGGCCATGTGTCCCTATTCAGCCTCCAGGGGGCGTCGTGTGGGAGGACAGGCGCAGGCACAAGGGGCGCAGGGCCAACAGGAAGTCCAAGGTGGAAGGGGCCGCAGAAGACGCCACTATCCTGCTGCCAGGGTTTACAGGCAGTGATACAGCTACCTCAATGTGTCCGAGACGCAATGCTGAAGGAGGCTCCACCTCTCAAGGGAGACAGTGACCTCCATTTGTCAGATGATTGGCCCTGAGATCAGCTCCGACTGTGTGGGTGGACACCCCATGCCAGCGGTTCTGAAGGTCACAGTAGCCCTCAACCTCAATGCCTCTGGCTCTTTCCAGGGGAAGCCCTTCCTGTTGACGAATGACCCGCTGGCGTCTTGATGGCCACATGTGTACAGTCTATAGCACCCTGGATGCGGAGGAGCCCAGCAATTGCTGCATTCACTCAGCCTGGCTGGCCTCGTCCGTGTGATAGTGAATGAAAGTCAATGCCTGCCTGAACAGAGCGTCTGTCACCAGATCTTTGTGGAGTCTCCTAATCAGCTGTCCACAGTTGCATCAAGCTGGTGACAGACACTCTGTTTAGGCGGGCATTGACTTTCATTCACTACCGCACGGATGAGGCCAGCCAGACAGAGCGAGCCAGAGGCTTCACGGCCATTGCTCGCTTCCCCTGTGTCCAGGGTGCTATAGACTGTACACATGTGGCCATCAAGGCGCCAGCAGGTGAGCCCGGTGCCTTTGTCAACAGGAAGGGCTTCCACTCCATGAACGTGCAGATAGTGTGTGATCACAGGATGCTGATTCTACAAGTCTGTGCAAGGTACCCAGGCAGTTCCCACGATGCCTACGTCCTCAGACACTCCCAGGTGCCGGGGCTCTTCAGTGCTCCAGCCCGGCTGGATGGATGGCTGCTGGGTAACAAGAGCTATCCCCTCAGAAGGTGGTTCATGACACCTCTCTGCCATCCAAGAACAGAAGCTGAGCAGCGGTACAATAGGAGCCTCCACAAGGGCTGTGGTGGAGAGAACGATCGGTCCTCTCAAGACGCACTTCCGATGCCTGGACCGCTCAGGGGCCGCATTCCAGTACCCTCCAGATTGTGTGTCGCTGATAGTGGTTGCATGCTGCACTCTCCACAATCTGGCGTTGGAAAAGGGGGATGCAGTGAAGGAAGAAGACGTAGACGCAGATGCTCTGGCTGCACATAATGAGTCCAGTGAGCCCGAGGACGAGCACGCTCAGGAGAACACTGAGGGGAATAGACACTGACCTGGGCAACCTCCAGGGAGGCAGGGACACCTGGGAGGCTTTGATCCAACTGTCCTTCAGCTAGCTTACCACAGATGGACCTACAACACACGGCAGGGCTGCAGGCTCCATACTCGATACCTGAGAGCAACATCTGCCTGGTTAGGGACATTAACTATGTGCCTTGTCAATAAAGCTCAATGACAAACAAGTCACTCGTAACATCATGGGTTCCCCTTCACCTGCAGAAGTAATGAAGAACCCTGAGGCTTGTTGAACACAAACACATTTAATGGTGTGGAGCCCGGCATAAATAAAACAAGTCAAATGGAAAGGTGTTCTCCATCACACCAACTAATAACTAACTTAGAAGTGTGGGGAAAAAATAACACCAGTGATAAGCCCGTGTTGTGCCCAAGGTGATTTACGTTTGCATTTACAGGCGCTACGTCTTGGTGCTCCCTCATCGCTGGCACTGGCATTGGAGACAGACCGCTCACTCTGCTCTCCTGTTGGTGACCTGCACAGTCGTCCTCTGGCCCATGGAGCCTGTACTGGCCCCGCCTGGGAGGGATTGGCCAGTGCCATGGCTGGCATCTCCCCAGTCGCCACAGCCTCATCGGATGCCATGGTCACTGGCAGAGGGGCAGAGGAGCTGTTGCCCTCATCCGGAGCACCCTGAGAGGAGCCCACAGAGACGACAGGCAGCTCGGGCGCCAACGTCAGGTCACTTTGGACCTCCCTGCTCACCACTGATGGATGGTCGTCTAGCTGGGATACCGGGTGCCCAATCCATCTCCCACACTGACAGTCACCACCTGAGGTCATTGCTGGTGTGAGGGCTTGCAGGTCCGAGCAGCCTCTCCATGAGAATTGCCACTCTCTCCATGGAAGAGGCAGTGCGCTCGGCCATGACGGTCATTGCATTGCTCATGCTCCCCATGGACTCCTTCACAATGGAGACCATGGCACGAATTCCCTCGTGTATCTCCGCCAGATCCTCCCGCACACCCTGCTGGACTTCCAGCATCTGCTGCCCCAGGGACAACTCCAGAGGCCCATCATCAGCCACCGACTGAGCATGTTCCTGGTCTCCCGCCGTCCTCTGACTGCTGGAACCCGGGGCACTCTCTGCCTCCGCCTGCATCTCAAGCGAGTGTGAACTTGCCTCACCGCTGTGCCCTGAGATACTATCCACCGATCTAATGCCCACTGAGGTGCTGGTATCTGCGCTGGTGCCTGCCTGGCTGAGAGGGTGTGAAACTGTTGCGTTTATATTGTCTGTGTCCCCTGAGGTGAGCGGCAGTCCTTCAGGCTCCTCACCCCGACAGGCTTCTGGTGAAAGGAAGAACAAGGACATGTCACTAGCTGAAGTCATTACACTGTTAGTGTGCATGTCTAGCACCCGGATCAGGGGGCCCTCGTCTTTCAATCATCAATGGAGATTCCATGTTTGAGGCTCACATCAATATAGAGACAACAGTGGAATGGTTGCTATGACAGACATTCTGACCTCAGTGCACTGCACTCTTCCCTCCCTGTGGCACCCCAGCCTCACCGTGACCAGTTGACCTCGGTGAATGGAGCCTCTCCAGCTCCAGTGCCACCTGCTCGTGTCTGGACAGGATCAGATGGTGGGGCCTCCTCCCCCAGTCCACAAGCTCTCAGCATTGTTGTGGGCTGTGTCCTCCTGAAAGGACAGAGGAGCATTGATTAGTCCACCCTGTTCCTACATTGCTATTGCAGCCTGGCCAACCCCACCTGAGGAAAACCTCGCAGGGCTCAGCCAATGCGTGACCCTGGAGCTGCAAGACACTCAGTCCAAGCAGCCCGGGCTCACCCCCTTCCCCAGATGCTGCCTCATTGACATTTGCCCCTCATACTCTAAGAACTCTGAGCTCCAGGGGGTGGGGGTGCTGCTCCTACCTGCTGTGCTAAGTGACCCATGCCAACACGGTACTCACCCTTCCCGATCGCAGGAGGACATTGAAGCACTTACGGCCCTGAACCCAAGTGCGCCTCAGCACATCATGGGAGCTGACCCGTGATGCCACCTCCTCCCAGGTATTTTTGGTGAGGTGGGGAGGCGTCCACCTCCTGTCCCTTGGGACAAGGATATCCCGGCGATGCTGCCCCCTCCTCCAGGAGGGCAGCGAGACACTGGTCGGTAAACCCCGAGCTGCCCTCCCACCTGCCATGTTCAGCACTGATGTTCTCCATGCTGAGGGTCCTCCCAGTCACTGGCAGCCTTGGCATGGCTGCCTGCTCTGTTTTTGAACAGGCAGCCGGATCGCCATTGGACCCGGCCGACATTGAGCTTCCGCTCATCCCGCCCCTTCTCGCTGATGTAGGAGACGCGCATTACGCTGGACAGGCCTTAATTGGCCCGTCCCCGTAAAATGGCGGTGCGGACCCAATCGCAGGCAGCGGTCAGATTCCCGACTACTCTCGCCCCTGCCCACTCCCACCAAGCCCACCCGACAAGGGCAAAATTCTGCCCCTCTTGTGCATCCCCCACTTTATTTACCCCACCATTGAAGGGCATATCTTCACCTGTCTATTCCCTAAACTCTGGAATTCCCTCTCTAAACCCCTCCAACTACCTCCCCTCCATGAAATTCCTTAAGGTCTGCCTTTGACCAAGTATTTATTCAACCATCTTAACGTCTCCTTTTTTGCTTCAGTGGCAATTTTCTGTCTCATAACATTCCTGTGACAAGCCTTGGGACAGTTTGCATAATAAAAGTGCTATACAAATGCAAATTCCACCAATACTCTCCCTCCTCTCGCAGTATTTGTTTATCAAATTCATCAAACCTACTGCAGCCTATAAAAACCCTGGACTGAGCAACATTAACATGTTGAGCAATAAAAGGGAAAAAAAAGCAGTAATATTCCAAAACATGTTTACCAACCACCCCCAGCTGCCCCAAGGGCAGACTTACTCATCCTATGTTCATGTGATCCAAAGGTCAGATATGAGTTTCAAAAAACTATCACCCTGTTCAGTCCCATGGAAGGAAACTGTTGGGTTGAACAAACATAAATCATGAAGGACCACAATACTCAGAACTGCCAGGCAGCTACCAGTACTTTCAGCTACAAGTCAATCCCCCTGGTACTATGAACAGTATCCCATTCATTTTTACTGAAATTCCATGAGTATACAAGCCAAGGTATTAAGTATTTAATTATTGCAGTTTAATAATGCATTGGGTGTAGGAGAATAGCCAATAGAATAATAACATCTCCTTATAAGGGCAGCCATCAGGACCATTCAGAAGCATGATGGATGGCTCCTCTATTTGATCCTGGAAAAAGTTAATAATGTTGCAAAATGCTTATGCATGTTGTACTGTTGCCCCCCTCCACCCAGCTCATGGCCTTGCCAAGAAATAGTTGTAACAGTATAAAGTTCTCCCTTTACTCCTTTGGCTGCACATCTCAGAATCTTACTGCACTGAAAGAGGCCATTTCAGTCCCTTTTCTCACTTAGCTCTTGCCTCATAAGCCTGCATGTTTTTTTCTGCTTCTGGCATGTTCATGGCCCTCCAACTCTGCCACCACTCCTTTTGGATTGCTTGCCCCAACCCCACCATCCCCCTCCCAGCTAAGACCCACACTGCAAGCTGCATTACCAATGTGACACCCATCACTGCTATTTCCATTTTAGTTGGGCAAGGGTATTAAGAATTACTGAGCCATGTAAGGTTGCAAATACTGTGACAATTGAGTGTATGCTCTAGCCGTGGTTAAAAGCAGCTGATACTAATTGGGGAAGACTAGGGAACATATAGAGGAACCAGTTTCTATCCCAGGGAAGAGAAAAGTGGTCTGCATTTACATTATACTGGGCAGAGTTTTTCACTCAGCGGGTGTGATCGAACCTGCTTCCACCATACTCCCAGGCAGCACATTCCACATCCCAACAACTCACTGACTTTCACCTCATGTCATGTCTCCATTGCTTCTTCTGCCATTTACCTTAAATCTGAGCCTTCTTGTTCTCAACCCTTCCACCAATAGGAACAGTTTTTTCCCCATCTACTCTACTCAGACCCCTCATGATTTTGAATACCTGTACCAAATCTCTCAACCTTCTCTTCTCTGAGGGGTAAACAGTCCCTTCTCTAATCTCTCTACATAACTAAAGTTCCTCATCCCTGGAATCATTCTTGTGAATCTTTTCTGCACTCTCTCCAATGCCTTCACATCCTTCCTAAAGTGTGGTACCCAGAACTGAGGCCAAACCAGTGTTCTATACAAGTTTAGCATAACTTCCTTGCTTTTGTACTCTATGCTGCTATTGATAAAGCCTAGGATACTGTATACTTTATTAACCACACTCTCAACCTGTCCTACCACCTTCAATGACTTATCCACATATATATTCAGGTTCCCTCTGCTTCTGCACCCACTTTAGAATTGTACCTTTTATTTAACATTATCTCTCCACGTTCTTCCTACCAAAATGAATCACCTCACACTTCTCTGCCACTTATCCACCCATTCCACCAACCTATGTTCTTTTGAAGTTCTACATTATCCTCCTCACAGTTCACAATGCTTCCAAGTTTTGTATCACCCACAAATTTTGAAATTGTGCCCTGTACATCAAGGTCTAGGTTATTAATATATATCGGGAAGAGCAAGAGTCATAACGCTGGCACCTGGGAACTTTACTACAAGCCTTCCTCCAGTGAAAAGCTTCCATTAACCACTACTCTCTGTTTCCTGTCACTCATCCAATCCATGTTGCTCCTGTCCCTTTAATTCCATGAGCTCTAACTTTGTTCATATGTCTGCTGTGTGGCACTTTATCAGATGCATTTTGGAAATCCTTGTACATCACATCAGCAGCATTGTCCTCATCAACCTTCTCTGTTAGCTCATCAAAAAGTTCCAGCGGGTTAGTTAACACAATTTTCCCCTAACAAATCCATGCTGGCTTTCCTTAATTCGCCGAAGTGACTATTAATTTTGTCTTGAATTATTGTTTCTAGAATGTTCCCACCACTGAAGTTAAATTAACTGGCTTGTAGTTGCTGAGTTTATCTTTACAGCCTTGTTTTGAACAAGAGTGTAACATTGGAATTTTGAGTCAGATTTCTCCATGACTGTTTCACATCAGTTTTATAGGCAGTTCCCTAACAAAACATCAGGTCATTTATCAATTAGGCAACAGGTTAAAATCTGGATTGAACAAGTCACCCACTGTCAGGCTTGTAAGCTAATGCAAAGTTGTTTTAAAACTTAATTAACTCTTTTGAGTAAATTAAGTTTTAAGCCTGTTCTCTTATCACTGATCATTGGATTTTAATGAGCCCTAAACAAGTTTACCAATAAGAATCATGCACATTTGCCATATAAGCCTACATAAATGGCATGAAAGTCTGCATAGGTTCAGCTACTCAGTTGAATGTGTTACTCATCCTTTCTTGTATTATCCAGAATATTGTTCAAAACTGTCAAAAAGGATTGAAGAAAGTTGAATGTTGTGCTTTAGCCACAGTGCATGTATTGAACACACCTGCTGGATTTTCATTAAAGTAAACGGATGGAAAATCTTGTGTTTTCTGCCATTTTTTATGAAAGTCACACTTACCTCGTCGGACAGCGAGGTCGGGAACTCCATGTTCCTCTGAGTTTTGAGGTGTCAGCTGTGGCTCAGTTCATAGCACCCTCGCCTTTGAATCAGAGGGTTGTGGGTTCATGTCCCACTCCCGGAAACCAAGAACTGTGATTGTACTTGAAAGAGTTGCAATCTGTGACTGTTGATAACTCGAAAGAGTTTCCTCTGTGTTTCTGCATGTGCGCATACCGGGAGTGGGCTGTACATGCGCAGTTCTGTACACAAAAAGCAGGACAAATCGAACCCAGCCAATTACCGCCCCATCAGTCTACTCTCCATCATCAGTAAAATAATGGAAGGGATCATCAACAGTGCTATCGAGCGGCAACTTGCTTAGCAATAGCTGCTCACTGACGCCCAGTTTGGGTTCCTCCAGGGCCACTCAGCTCCTGACCTCATTACAGCCTTGGTTCAAACATGGACAAAATAGATGAACTCCCGAGATGAGGTGGGTGTGACTGCCCTTGACATCAAGGCAGCATTTGACCGAGTGTGGCATCAAGGAGCCCTAACAAAAACTGGAGTCAATGGGAATCAGGTGGAAAACTCTCCACTGGTTGGAGTCATACCTAGCACAAAGGAAGATGGTTGTGGTTGTTGGAGGTCAGTAATCTCAGTTCCAGGACATCACCGCAGGAGTTCCTCAGGGTAGTGTCTACGGCAAAACCATCTTCAGCTGCTTCATCAATGACCTTCCTTCCATCATAAGGTCAGAAATGGGGATGTTCACTGATGATTGCACAATGTTCAGCAGCATTCGTGACTCCTCAGATACTGAACAGTCTTTGTCCAAATGTAGCAAGACCTGGACAATATCCAGGCTTGGGCTGACAAGTGGCAAGTAACATTCGCGCCACACAACTGTCAGGCAATGACCAGCCCCAACAAGAGAGAATCCAACATCACCCCTTGACGTTCAGTGGCATTACTATCACTGAATCCCCCACTGTCAACATCCTGGGAGTTACCATTGACCAGAAACTGAACTGGACTAGCCATATAAATACTGTGGCTACAAGAGCAGGTCAGAGGCTAGGAATTCTGCGACGAGTAACTCACCTCCTGACTCCCCAAAGCCTGTCCACCATCCACAAGGCACAAGTCAGGGCTGTGATGGAATACTCCCTACTTGCCTGGATGAGTGCAGCTCCCATAACACTGAAGAAGCTTGACACCGTCCAGGACAGAGCAGCCCGCTTGATTGGCACCATTCACTCCCTCCACCACCGATGCACAGTAGCAGCCGTGTGGCTTTATTCACTGAGCAAGTGTATTGAATCTCAAACTTTGTCTACTTTAAACAAAATGTTATTGGTCACTAACCAGATCTTAACAAAAACTTGATCTAGGATCTTAACACTGAATTCTAGATAGGTATCCTGTGAGTAAAGCTGAATGTTTTAGAATCCAAGTTCAGAAAATTTACTCTTAAACCGCTTTAATGCAAATACAAAAGCAATCTATTGGATAAACAGAATATTTACCCTTTTCGTATGGAATATGCCATTCACTCCACAAGAAAGGGCTCTACAACTGCTGACTCATGCCTGCAACCTAAATGAGTAAAAGCAAAAAACTGCGGATGCTGGAAATCCAAAACAAAAATAAAAATACCTGGAAAAACTCAGCAGGTCTGGCAGCATCTGCGGAGAGGAACACAGTTAACGTTTTGAGTCCATATGACTCAGAACTAAGTAAAAATAGAAAAGAGGTGAAATATAAGCTGGTTTAAGGGGGCTCTGTAGAGCTGGATAGAGGGCGATGGAGATTGCCAAAACATGCAATAGACAAAAGGAAAAAGAGGTGTTGAAGGTGGTGATATTATCTAAGGAATGTGCTAATTAAGGGTAGAAAGCAGGACGAGCAAGGTACAGATAGCCCTAGTGGGGGTGGGGTGGGGTGAAGGAATCAAAAAAGGCTAAAAGGTAGAGATAAAACAATGGATGGAAATACATTTAAAAATAATGGAAATAGGTGGGAAAAGAAAAATCTATATAAATTATTGGGGGGAAAAAGTGGGGGGGGGATCGGAAAGCGGGTGGGGATGGAGGAGAGAGTTCATGATCTAAAATTGTTGGAGTGTTGAAATGGCAAGCGACAGGGAGGTCTGGGTAATGCTTGCTGACAGACCGAAGGTGTTCTGCAAAGCGGTCACCCAGTCTGCGTTTGGACTCTCCAATGTAGAGGAAATCGCATTGGGAGCAACGAATGCAGTAGACTAAATTGAGGGAAGTGCAAGTGAAATGCTGCTTCACTTGAAAGGAGTGTTTGGGCCCTTGGACGGTGAGGAGAGTGGAAGTAAAGGGGCAGGTGTTGCACCTTCTGCGGTTGCATGGGAAGGTGCCGTGGGAGGGGGTTGAGGTGTAGGGGGTGATGGAGGAGTGGACCAGGGTGTCCTGGAGGGAACGATCCCTGTGGAATGCCGCCGGGAGGGTGAAGGGAAGATGTGTTTGGTGGTGGCATCATGCTGGAGTTGGCGGAAATGGCGGAGGATGATCCTTTGAATGCGGAGGTTGGTGGGGTGATAAGTGAGGACAGGGGGGACCCTATCATGGTTCTGGGAGGGAGAGGAAGGTGTGAGGGCGGATGTGCAGGAGATGGGCCGGACACGGTTGAGGGCCCTGTCAACCACCGTGGGGATTCCTTCCCCCCACCCCACCCCCACTAGTGCTATCTGTACCTTGCTTGTCCTGCTTTCTACCCTTAATTAGCACATTCCTTAGATAATATCACCAGTTTCAACAACTCTTTGTCCTTTTGTCTGTGACATCTTTTGGTTATCTCCACCTATCACTGGCCCTCTATCCAGCTCTACTTGTGTTTCCCCCCCCACCCCCCTTAAACCAGCTTATATTTCACCTCTCTTCTATTTTTACTTAGTTCTGTTGAAGGGTCTTTCGGACTTTAAACGTTAACTGTGTTCCTCTCCGCAGATGCTGCCAGACCTGCTGAGTTTTTCCAGGTATTTTTATTTTTATTTTTGTTTTTGATCTAAATGAGTAGTTTGGTTGTCAGCCCAATGTATACATTGGCATTTGCTAGTCATTCACAACTGTTTTGTCCACAAAATTCATGTTGTGAGCTAAAACATGTGTTATTTGATCTTCTTCACATCTGAGGTAAAGCCCATTCTCCACACCTCAGCAATGAAAATTCGATGCGAAAGATAGAGATACAGAGCTTCATATATTGCTGCATGCTTAATATGCTGCACTGAGGTGAAGAAAATGTGGAATAAAATAAATGCCAGGGTTATCTTCATCTCTCTACTGAGAGGTAAAGTATACACAGAATGTGAGAGATGTTCTGACCTTTGAAATCTCGTCACTGATCGGGATTCTGTGTTCTCATCATCTTCCTGCAATTGAGCACAAAACATACAAATGGAAATCCTACCTAAGTGTTAGCAGGACTCCCGAACTGAGCTGTTTGCACAGACCTGTCATCGGATTGTAGGAGAGAGCTAAGCAGGTTTTATGACATCAACCTAAGCTGCTCCTGCTGGACAGAAATTATCTAAAGCAGACATCAGCAAATGCTAATAATGAATGCTGGTGATAGCATCTTAAAGGTATTTCTTTTGTATGATGAAATTTCACTCATATCATTTGTTATGAGTTGGAATGCACTGCCTGAAAGGATGGTGGAAGCAGATTCAATTGTAACTTTCAAAAGGAAATTGGATATACACTTGAAGAGGAAAATTTTGCAGGGATAAGAGGAAAAAGCCGGGCAGTGGGACTAACTAAGCAGCACTTTCAAAGGGCTGGCACAATGGGCCAAATGGTCCCCTTCTGATCAATAAGAATCTATCATTGACCTCTCCATTTTCATATATACATCAATATCATCCTGGCTACTTTAGAAACTTATTACTTTTTTTTAAAATGGACATATGGCTGGACTGATAAAATGGCCACAGCTGACCACATGATGGTAGTTCTGGAACCTTCTGAGCAGTTTAAACATGAACAAAGGCTAACACATCAAACCCCCCTGGAATGTAACATGCCTTGCATCATGTAAACATTCCAGCCAAGCCAACACAAAGGATTTGTAGATGATAAGTCTGCATCAACCAGCTATGGGCAAAGGTAGAGCTATTTGTGACTCTTAATCTCCAATGTTGTGCTAATGGCTCCACCGTTACCTGCTCCAATACACAATGGATTTCAACCAGGCACCTTGTTAGCTGAATAGCTCAACCTGAAACCATCCTGTCACATGACTGAGACTTGAGCTGTTTGAATTCCTTTAATTATACAGCTCTTGAATTTTATCTTTAGTCCCTGTTTGACTTCAGAAGAGAAGCAGGACTCCAAGAAGCCCGTGCGCCTCTGTCAACCATTTTACCATCCAACAGGCAGCAGCAGAAAGAGCTCTGTCAAGGCCACTGTTCTGGCCCTCATCTACACCGTGAACGACTGGAACCTTGGAACGCCTGTATCTGTGTCTTCAAGACTAATTCATCTCTATGTGCCTTCTCCCACCATCCTCACTTCTGGAAAGTCAGAGCACCCTGCGACAGTTTCAGCTTGCTAACCTCTGAAGGAATATACCACTGGACTTTTGATTCTGGGCTCTGGACTCATGTGAAACCATAACTCATTTTTATCATGGTTTTGCCCTGTACCCCCTCTTTTATTGTATGAGTGAAAAAAGGGATCGACATTGCAAAACCCCTTTCCCACATTTTGTGTGTGTGTGTAAAATAAACCAACCCTCTTATTTTATCTTATGTTGAGTTTGTTGTAGCATTATTAATAGCGGATTGGAAAACTCCAGAACTGAAGGGCTGGGGAAAATACGCCACCACTTATAAAGGAGGAAATCAAAAATCAAAAAAACACCTTTCTGTTTATGGACAGGTAGTGAGAGGAGAAATCAGGGCTGTTTAAATGAATCCCCCTCCGGTGCATAACACATGGGCTACGTCACTGAGAGATAACAGGAAATAAGGATGAAATAGAGGATAGAGCAGAAGAGCAGACAGAGAAAACCAAGACAGCTAATGTTAGAATTATGTTGAGGGTGGCTTAAAAACACATTTTAATAATGTTTTATGAATATCACAGTTATAAAGCCAGTCTTGATGATTCAGGTTCTGAAATTAGGTGATTCTTCAATCTGCCAGTGTGAAAGTTAGAATCTTAAAAATGGGCAAGTGGAGAGAGCAAAAATTCTCTGGACAGGTCGGTGCATGCTTTGAGTGTCAAAATGTAGCCTTAAAATTCAATCGCTATTAATATTTAACGCATTTTTATTATAATCTTCACCTTCCAGCATGTGGTAAGTAAAAGCCCACTCCTACCCCCAAAAAATGTTAGTTTGCTTTCTTTAAAACTCTGACACATTTGCCAAGTATTGTATGAATCTCTTATTTCCATAACCTATTTAATTAATACCTCCTCTTTTCAATCAAAGAGTACATCACTCTTTGCTACTCTCCTGTTGAAATTGTTAAGCTATAATTCTTCAAGCCTGGCATTGCTGAATTTGAGTCTCACTTGTGAACTGCATATTAAACAGAAGGAATATGAAAATCTCTTCCCTTCAGGTATTCATTGGAAGTGCTAACATTTATGCAGCATTTTCCTATTTTTCTGAATCCTTCAAATATCAGGAAATGTTTATTGATTCAGTAAGTTAAAACAATATTTAAATATTGCAAGGGCATATGTATTAAAATTGGGTTTGACCAGACAAGCACGTATTGTTTTATCAATTCATGGCCTGCTCTCCAGAGCTGTATTCAGTGATTTGAGGCGAGGAGAAAATTGGGAGCCATTTTCATACACAATATCACTTCTCTGCTTTGTGCATAAGTTTTCAAATACTTGGGAAGAGATGTTTAACGTTGGTGGGACAGACTGACTAAAAGAAGGACCAAAAATCACTGGTCACCCTATATTCACACACATCTATCTGATTTTCAGGGGATCTGCAAGGAAGATGTTCATGAGGGGCAACTGCCTTGAATTCTCTCAGTCTCTATGCTCCATTCCCATTGCACCAAATAAATGATGACAAAAATCTGTGGAGGAGCCCCTGTGTTTGAAGATAATTGAAAGATGGCAACAGAAAAATAAGCCAAGTATTTTTGCAGCACTCTCTCAAACATCTAAAAGCACATTGTGTAACAAGTTATTTTGGAACAACAGACGTCTAAAAAGTGCTTAGTAATGACACACAGGAAGAACTTAGTGGCAAGTAATTGTTTTATGTGTGGTTGTGTGAAAAGTAGTGCTGACATCATATGTTTACTCAAAATGGTTTCCTTTTCAGTTCTTATCTCTGCCATAAGCCAAGAGTTAAGTACGCTATTATAAATATTCATATACTAAGTGTTTCAACAGACAAATTAGCTACCAGAAAAACAGCCCTAGTTGCAATCTAAATCTGAATCCACTAATGCTGTAACTGTTTACTGATATTTCTTCCTTTCCCTCCCGGTGGGAAGCAGATGTTCTTCACTCTCCCCAGACTATGATGTGTGAAGTAAATCTGCTGCTCATTTTTATTAATATTCTTGTTTTAATAGTCATTTCAATTTTTGATACCCAAGGGTGGATTTTCACTACCAAGCGGGAAGCCCGAGTCAGGAAATTTTCCGATTTGGCAGGCCCACCTTGGCTTAAAGGGCCCGTTTAGATGCAATTTTTGCTCTGGGGAGGTGGGGGCATGATAGAATCAGGCCCGCTGCCCCCAGAAGCAGGTCCTAGGCAGCCACAGGGGCAGGCGAGTACCAAGGTTAGAAGGTCTGCCTCGGTTCTCTGGAACTTTGCCCCAGTTGTTTTAGATACTGTTAGGCCCTCTAGCCCTCACCCCTCATACCCCCTCAACCACTTCCCATGCCCGCTCATACTCCCATGCCAACTCATGCTTACCACCCAACCCCATATCCCTGTATATACCAATGCCACCCTAACGCCAACTCATGCCCCTGCCAAGCCCCATGCCCCCTCATACCCTCATGTAAACTCATACCCCCATGCCCCTTCATTCTCCATTCCATCTCCATAGGCCGCTCACTGTGTCCACCAAGGGCAGGCCTCAGGAGCCATGTGGAGATGAACAAAATACCTAACAATCTAATAGTGTACTCACTCATACACGCTTGATAGTGAAAAATGACTCCCCAAGTCTTTAATCAGTTATAAAAATGAACAAATGAATATTCTGACCTCACATCAAAGACACATCCTTCAATTGCCTCTTCAAGCTGTCACTCCAACTGTGATCTAAGGACCCACTGCTGAGATAATTGTAACTTTTGAAACTCAGTCAAACATTTATGATGACAGAACAATAGCCCCTGGGGAAATGTTAACAAAGACCTCTAATGAAACTGCATAACCAAATGGTAATGCTTTTTTCTAACCTACACCAGATAGCCTGTCAATCAAAGCAGTCCATCAGTGGGGATAGGGGAAAGTGGGAAAAATGGTATAAGAGATAGATGATCAACCAAGATCTGTTTGAATGGCAAAACAGGCTCAATGGGCCACATGGCATATTCCTGCTCCTATTCCCGATGTACCTAGAGAGGCTTTTGTTTAACTCTCGCTGACAGCTGCACCTTGCTTTTTTAATGTTATAAAGTTTGGGATTCAAATAATTTCAGGTGATGGCACTTAAACAGATCTTATCTACCCTTCGAGAGCCTTTACATATTCTCCATGTGATTCGCACATTGTGGGTTAAGGCCCTTGGTATAGTCAAAGTGGTCTCTGTTTGAACTCAGCACTAAGTTCAAATGGCCCTGCTGAGTTTGGATTTCCCTCCTGCGTGAGTCATGTCCTGACCTCTGCCCCCTACCGGCAAAATTCGGATCTGTCAGAAATGGGGCCGAGAATACCACGTCCTGGTCCTGCCCGCCATTTTCAAAGGTCCGTGGAGTTGGGAGGATTATCACCCATTTTACACCATCCCACAAAGTCAAGATTTATATGAAAGAGTTCACTGATATCACTCAGTTGCCACCCCAAAAAAAGGTTAACTGCGGTTATTCATATCAGCTGTTTATGGGAGTTTGATTTGCACACTTGCCTACACAAATTTAACATGCGCTTCAAACTAATTCATTACATGAGAAGCACTATGGATGTTTCTGAGGGACATGATCTTATTTAGATTCAAACATTGCTTTCAATCATTTCAACCTTTCATGATTTGAATGTAAAATACAATCTATCATTACATAACAGTAGCAAAATACTGCAAATACTGAGAATCTGAAATAAAAACAGAAAATAATGAAAACACGCAGCAGATTTAATCTATGAGCCATCAACTAGGGGGAAGGATGTATAGCAACAAATTTGCAAGGAAATTACAGAGAGGTGCAAATATTATAGTGTACTTACAATGGGAGACTTTCATTATCCAAATATAAACTGGGATAGTATTAGTGTAAACGGCAGAGAGGGTCAAAAGTTCCTTGAGTGTCTTCAAGAGAATTTTCTACAACAGAATGTTTCGAGTCCAATCAGGAAGGAGGCATGGCTGGACCTGGTTTTTGGGAATGAGGTGGGCCAAGTAGATCACATGTCGGTAGGAGAACATTTAGGGGACAGCGATCATTAGGTTTCATAAGGTTTAGGCTGACTATGGAAAAGGACAAAGAAAAGTCCAGAGTGAGAAAAATTAACGAAAGAACAGCCAACTTCAATGGGATAAGAACAGACCTGGGCCGAAAAAATTGGAGTCAAACGCTGGCAGGAAAAATGGTAGCTGAACAATGGGCTATCTTCAAAGAAGAGATAATTCGGGCACAGTCAAGATATATCCCCTCAAAAGGGAAAGGCAGGGCAAACAAATCCAGAGCTCCCTGGATGACAAAGGAGATAGAAATTAAGATAAAGAAGAAAAAGTGTGCTTATGGCAAGTGTCAGCTAGAAACTACAATTGAGAACCAAGCTGAATAGAAAAGGTTCATGGGGGAGGTGAAGAAGCAAATAAGTGAAGCAAAGAGGGAGTATGAAAAGACACTGGCAGCTAAAATAAAAGGGAATCCCAAAGTCTTCTATAGGCATATAAATATTAAAGGAGTGGTAAAAGGAGGAGTAGGAATGATGAGGGACAAGAAAGGGGGTTTACACATGGAGACAGAGGGCGTAGCTGAGATATTAAATGAATACTTTGTATGTGTCCTTACTAAGGAAGAAGATGCTACCCAGGCCACGGTAAAAGAGGAGGAAATTCAGACACTAGACAAGTTTAAAATTCAAAAGGAGGAGGTATTAGATAGGTTATCTGTACTTAAAATTGTTAAAGCACCCGGACCAGATGAGATGCATCCAAGGACACTGCAAGGAGTAAGAGTGTAAATTGCGAAGGTACTGGCCATAATTTTTCAGTCTTCCTTAGACTCAGGGGTGGTACCAGAGGACTGGAAAATTGCAAATGCTACACCCTTGTTCGAAAAAGGATGTAAGGATAAGCCCAGCAATTACAGGCCAGTCAGTTTAACTTCGGTGCTGGGGAAACTGCTAGAAATAATAATTTAGAACAAAGTTAATAATCTCATGGACAAATGCGGGTTAATTAAGGATAGCCAGCATGGATTTCTTAAGGAAAATCATGTTTAACTAACTTGCTGGAGTATTTTGAAGAGGTAACATATAGGTTTAATGAGGGCAACGCTGTTGATGTGGTATACATAGACTTCCAAAAGGCGTTTGATACTTTGCCGCACAATAGACTTGTGCGCAAAGTTATAGCCATGGAGTGAAAGGGGCAGTAGCAACATGGATACGGAATTGGCTGAGTAGCAGGAAATGGAGAGTAATGGTTAATGGATGTTTTTCAAGCTGGAGGAAGGTTCGTAGTGGAGTTCCCCAGGGGTCAGTGTTGCAACCATAGCTTTTCCTGATATATATTAATGACTTAGACCTTGTTGCGCTGGGCACAATTTCAAAGTTTGTGGATGATACAAAACTCAGGAGCTTTGTGAACTGTGAAGGACGTAGGCAAGTTAACAGATGGGGTGGCAGGTGGCAGGTGAAGTTCAATGCAAAGAAATGTGAGGTAATTCATTTTGATAAAAAGAACACAGAGAGACAGTGTAAAATAGGGGGTGTAATTCTAAAGGGGGTACAGGAGCAGGGGGACGTGGGCGTATATGTACATAAATCATTGATGGTGGCAGGGCAGGTTAAGAGCACGGTTCATAAAGTATACAGTATCCTAGGCTATATTATTAGGGGCATAGAGTACAAGAGCAAGGAGGTTAGGTTGAACTAGTATAAGTCACTAGTTCAGCCTCAGCTGGAATATTGTATCCAGTTCTGGGCACCGCACTTTAGGAAGGATGTGAAGGCATTAGTGAGGGTGCAGAAAAGATTCACAAGAATGGTCCCTGAGATGAGGAGCTTCAGTCATGAAGATAGATTGGAAAAGTTAGGACTGTTTTCCTTAGAGAAGAGAAGGAGATTTGATAGAGGTATTCAAAATTATGAGGGGTCAGAGAGTAGATCGGGAGAAACTGTTTAGTAAAAGAAGCAATAGTGATACGAGGAAAATTTTTTTCACACAGCGAGTGTTCAGGGTCTGGAAAGCTCTGCCCCTGAGAGTGTGGTGGAGGCAGATTCAACTGAAGCATTCAAAAGGGAATTAGGCTGTTATTTGAAAAGGAAGAATGTCCAGGGTTATGGGGAGAAGGTGGGAGAATGGAACTAGGTGGGGGCTGCTCATTCAAATAGCCACTGCAGACATGATGGGCCGAATGGCCTCCTTCTGCACTGTAACAATTCTGTGATTCTCAGGTCAGGCAGCATCTGTGGACAGAGAGACATTTCAGGTCAGTTCTAATGGAAGATGATTGACCTGTTTCTGTTTTTTATTTATTATTTATTGTCTCTTTCGTTTCCATTTTAATGGGGCTGCAGAATGTGCTACAAAGACTTGCCTGTTTGCTGTTTTTATCTGCAATCAATGGATATCCTACAAAATGTATCACCTTTCCCGGCAAAGTATTTATGTGTGCTCATTTTGAATTGACTGCATTACATGGCCCCCAAAGGGTAAATAAATAGTGTGGCTTTAATGTGATTAGATCTGCAACCTTTCAGGAATAATACAAAACTTGTGTTTAGTGCCAATTCTAACCTGTGATATTAAAGTAATGCCTTAAGGCTTTAAACTCCAGTTTAAATACAGGAAAATGGCAATGTGCCCTTCATGTAGATATAACTAGATTGATCAATCAATGTCCAATTATTACTGTGTTGGTTCTCAGAACGTTGAAACAAATGAGTTATTTGAGGGACTGGGGTAGTCAGCCACAAATGTCTATTGCTTCAAAATGCTAATCATCCATCCAAGTTTTCTTCATTGACTTTTTCAGACTTTTCATTTTTTACTTTTGTTTTAAATGAGAATGGAGGGCTGCCAACTATGTAATGGGGACTGAGTAAAGGCTGACTGGCCTGAAGAACTAGGTGCTTCAACCAGCCTGCTACAGCACAAATGAAGTCCCTTGTTCCATTCAGTCAATGTTTCAACTAATGTGCCAGGTAAAGTTCTGAGTTATTGTAAACTTGCTCATAGCTCATTTCTCTATAACATAAGGCGAGGTTTTGTGGTGCAGTGGATAGTGTCACTGCGTCTGAGCCAAAAGCTCCAGGTTCAAGTCCCACTCCAGGACTTGATGGCCAAGGAAGGTGCATTTGTAATGCAGCCAAACGGGTTGAGATATCAACTTGTAAATCCTTCTAATATACACCAATGGCAGGCAGTAGGAGCAGGGGAGATTCCTGGTCAACCATGTGGTGGAAATAAATTGGAGCCTCTACCATCACTATCCATATCTCCAAACTACAACATCCATGTAAAACTATGTGTTGCCACAGCAACTCTTGGGGGGTAGGGAGGTGCCAGTTGGTCAGTAAGCCGACCTGAATCAGATTGATGCTAACAGCATGGGGTTCGATCCCCATTCTGGCTGGTATGGATTCGGACCTGTCTTCTTGTGGTACCCGTGGTGGAGGTTGTGGCGCTGTGGGTCGGACCTACCTCCAGGCAGAGAATTGAAGAAGAAGGAAATATTAGAGTTCTCCTTTGCTGCAGAGACAGCCCAGAGGGCAATTGCTTATATTTGCTTTGGAAATATGTCAGAACAATGAATATGATCAAAATTAGCATTAATCTGAATTTAATGGTCAGTTCGATACCTGGCCAGTCCTGAGTAAGCTGACCTCAGCCAAGGAGATGATAGAATTGACCCCAATGCCTCTGTACAGTAGAGTGATAATTGGGCCATGACCCCCTGCTGAAATTAGATGAGTGTGGATGGCTGATAAAGAAAGGATTAGGCTTTGATGCTATGCTGTTCAGAGTTGAATAGCCTGATGAAAAATTCACTAAAAATGAAGTTTGGTCACTTATTTGAAAATACAATGTCTTGATTGGCTGAATGCTGAACACCCAAACCTCATTGGACTACTTAGATCCAAATTGCAGATACTACCACAAAACAATCTAACACGTGTCAAGCTGACAACTAATTGTCCTTTTCAGAGTCTCAGCAACAATCAACAGCACCTTACATGACCTCAGGGGGTCCCAAGGCGTTTTAGAACTAATGTATCATATGAAGCAAAATGTCAGAATCCAGCACCCATTAAATTATACCCTGTCACAGAATCACAGAATTGTTACAATGCCCATCATGTCTGCACCAGCTCTCCAAATGAGCATTATGACTTAGTGCCAATCTCCTGCCTTTTCCCCATAACCTTGCACATTGTTTCTATTTAAATAATCATCTAATGGCCTCTTGAATGCCTCAATTGAACCTGCCTCAACCACACATCCAGGCTGTGCATTCCAGGTTTAAACTACTCGCTGTAAAAAAGTTTTTTCTCACAGTTTCTCCCTATCCATTCTATCCAGCCCCCTCATGATTTTGAACACCTTTATCAAATCTCCTCTTAGCCTTCTCCTCTCCAAGGAGAACAGTCCCAACCTCTCCAATCTATCTTCATAACTGAAGTTTCTCATCCCTGGGACCATTCTTGTAAACCTCCACTGCACTCTCTCCAATATGTTCACATCCTTCCTATAGTGTGGCGCCCAGAACTGTACACAATACTCCAGCTGAGGTCCAACTAATGTCTTCTATAAGCTCAGCATAACCCTCCCTGCTCTTGTACTCAATGCCCCTATTAATAAAGCCCAGGATACTATATGCTTTATTAACTGCTCTCTCCACCTGTCCTGCCACCTTCAATGATCTATGCACACATACACCCAGGTCCCTCTACTCCTGCACCTCTTAAGAATTGTACCTCTTATTTTATATTGTTTCTCCATGTTCTTCCTACCAAAATGCATCACCTCACATTTCTCCACATTGAACTTCATCTGCCACCTATCTGCCCATTCCACCAACTTGTCTATGTCTTTTTGAAGTTCCACACCATCCTCCTCACAGTTCACAACACTCCCAAGCTTCATATCATCCGCAAACTTTGAAATTGTCCCCTGCACACCAAGATCTAGGTCATTAATATATATCAGGAAAAGCAAGGATCCCAAAACTGAACCCTGGGCAACTCCACTACAAACCTTCCTACAGCCTGAAAAATACCTGTTTCCTATTACTCAGCCAATTTTTTTTATCCGTGTTGCTACTGTCCCTTTTATTCCATGAGCTATAACTTTTCTCACAAGTCTGTTGTGTGGCCCTGTATTGAATGACTTTTGAAATTCCATGCGGCAGAACTTTCCCCCCATCAGCTTTGGTCCCTGTGCAGGCGGGGGTGGGGTTACTTGAGCCAAGAGTGCATCTTTCACGCATGCACACGAAAGAGCGACTCATCTCCCTGAGGCTAAGTGCTGCCTGTCACATGAGTTGGGACATGTCCATAACTTTTAAATACACTTTAATTACATTTTTTAAAACCTACATGAAACCTCATCCCGCCTGTGGATGAGGTTTGATGTTTTTTCTATTGCCCACCAGGGCTCCCGGCCTGCCCGCCAACCTTAAGGTTGGACGGGCAGGTCCATTAATTACTTTAGTGAATTTGTCGATGGCCTCAATTGGCCATTGACAGGTTGGCGCCGCACAGCTGATTCTGCTGAGCCCCCGCCTACCTGAAAATTTAAATGGGGCGGGGTGACGTTGGGAGTTCCACCTGACATCACCCCGCGTCATTTTATGTATCAGCGAGCGGGCCCCGCTCCCCGCTCGCCAACTGGGAAATCCTGGCCCATGTACACCACATCAACTGCATTACCCTCATCAACCCTCTCTGTTACCTCTTCAAAAAACTCCAATTAAATATGGTTTCCCCTTTAGAAATCCAAGCTGGCTCTTCCTAATCAACCCACATTTTTCCATGTGACTACTAATTCTATCCCAAATAATTGTTTCTAGAATTTTTCCCACCACTGAAGTTAAACTGGCTGGTCTGTAATTGCTGGGCTTATCCTTGCAGCCTTTTTTGAAGAAGGTTGTAATGTTTGCAATTCTCCAGTCCCCTGGCACCTCTCCTGAGTCTAGGGAAGACTGAAAGATTATGGCCAGTGCCTCTGCAATTTCCACTCTTACTTCCTTCAATATCCTTGGATGCATCTCATTCGGTCCCGGTGCCTTGTCAACTTTAAGTGCCAACAGTTTATCCAATACTTCCTCCTTATCAATTTTGAACCCTTCCAATGGCAGAGTTTCCTCTCTGTCACCGTGGCCTCGGTAGCATCTGCTTCCTTGGTAAAGACAGATGCAAAGTATTCATTTAATACCTCAGCCATGCCCCTGCCTCCATGTGTAAACCCCCTTTTTGGTCCCTAATCGGCCCTCCTCCTCCTTTTACCACCCTCTTACTATCTGTGTGCCAATAGAAGACTTTGGGATTCCCCTTTATGTTAGCTGCCAGTCTTATCTCAATCTCTCTTTGCTTCTCTTATTTGCTTTTTCACCTCCCCTCTGGACCTTCTGTATTCCACTTGGTTCTCAACTACATTTTCTACCTGACACCTGTCATAAGTGCACTTTTTCTTCTTTATCTTAATTATATCTCCTTTTTCATCCAGGGAGCTCTGGATTTGTTTGCTCTACCTTTCCTTTTTGAGGGAATACACCTTGACTGTGCCCAAACCATTTCTTCTTTGAAGGTAGCCCATTGTTCAACTACAGTTTTCCCCACCAGCCATCTGGTTTCAGTCTATCTGGCCCAGCTCCGTTCTTGCCCCATTGAAGTCGGCTCTCCCCCAGTTAAGTATTCCTTCTCTGGATTGCACATTGTCCTTTTCTACAGTCACCCTAAAACTTATGATACAATGTTCACTGTCTCCTAACTGTTCCCCCATTGATACCTGATCTACTTGGCCCATCTCATTTCCAAGAACCATGTCCAACAGTGCCTCCTTTCTTGTTGGACCGGACACATACTGCTGTAGAAAATTCTCCTGAACACAATCCAGAAACTCTTGCCCCTTTCCACCCTTTACACTACCACTGTCCCAGTCTATATTCGGGTAATTAAAGTCCCCCATTATAACTGCTCGATAATGTTTGCATCTCTCTGCAATTTCCCTGCAGATTTGTTCCTCTATGTCCTTCTCACAAGTTGGCGGTCTATAGACTACACCGAGCAATGTAATTACACCCTTTTTGTTCCTTAGCTCTAGCCAAATTGATTCTTTCCTGGAAACCTCTGGGACACCCTCTTTCTCCAGCACTGTGATGCTCTCCTTAACCAATACCGCCACCCTTCTCCTTTTCTTCCTTTCCTATCTTTTTCTGAACACCTTGTACCCAGGAATATTTAACACCCAGTTCCGCCCTTCCTTGAGCCAGGTCTCTGTTATCGCCACAACATCATATTTCCACATGGCAATCTGTGCCTGTAACTCTCCAATCTTATTTACTATACCCCGTGCATTCACATCCATGCACAGTAACCCTGGCTCAGACTTCATGAGTTTCTCCCTTACTCCAACTCCACCTATTAACTTACTATTCTCTATACTAGTGCTATCTGTCTCTCCCAGTATTTTGTGCACCCAGGTATATTCCTCTCGAATATTTTCTCCAGGTTCCCATAACCCTGCCAAGTTAGTTTAAAGCCCTCCCAACAGCACTAGCAAAATGCCCTGCGAGGAACTCAGTCCCAGCTCTGTTCAGGTGCAACCCGTCCGGCTTGTACAGGTGCCATCTCCCCCAGAGCCAGTCCCAGTGTCCCAGGAATCTATTAAGAAGCCTATGGGGATTCAGGTGAGGAGAGTAGAAGATGGTATAAAATAGGGAGGAAAAGGTAGGTAAGGCAAAAGGACATTTTGCACAACAGGTCTATTTCTAATTTTAAAAACTGGTATCAGTAAAAGTGACTATGAAGCCATCACATTTTTGTAAAAACCCAACTGGTTCACTAATGTCGTTTAGTGAAAGAAAGCCTATTGTCCTTAACCGGTTTGGTCTGTATGCGATTCCAGCTGCACACCAATGTGAATGACTTTTAACTGCCTTCTGAAGATCTCTATGGCAAGCCACTTAATGAAGCATGGTCTCAGTGCAACAAGGGATGGGCAATAAATGTCGACTTCCACTGGGCAAGAATGTTTATCTGAAAAAAAAAATTCTGCTTAACTGAGTTGTGGCATTGATGGGAAAAGTTTATTGGAACTATTCAACTTTTTGAAGATTAGAATGCGTGTGTCGCTGCTTATCAAAGAAGAATAAAAAGACATAAGGAAGACTGCTGTAAACCAGCAAGGGACTTTGAATGCAAGAACCTCTCAATTTTCTTGGTTGATGACGTGTCTGGAAAAGTTAAGTTACATTGTAACAGACCCTCCTTTTCTGCCGCACACAATTTCTAATTTTTCGGTGATATTTACCATGTTAGATAATGGACCAACTACATTTTTACGGTCAGTACTGACTACAAAACAACACTGTCCTGGCAGTATTGAGTAGCAGCACAAAAGCAAATGTTTTAACGCGTGGCTACAAATTTATCATTGTACTCACACCACAGTCAGTCCATATTATGGAACATTTTGCCTCTCAAACCTCTTCAGATCTCAGCCTTCTCTAGAAAGGTCTCCACATGGAATGTTAAACAATTACTTCGCATTCTGGCTGCCGACAGACCTGTTGGGGGTGATTTCCAAGTGTGCGCTCTGAGCAGGGAGCCTCACCTGTCAACTGCATAGTAGGAAATCACAGGCGCGCTGCTCGCTATTGTTTGTGGATTCAGTTTAATGGGCGGACATCATCTGCAGTGCAGTCACGGTTTCCTGGCCAGTCAGGCGGCAAATTCAGGGTCCGGAGTGTTTTTCTATCATATTCTGATTTTTGCCTTCTCTCCTGGCACTAATCTCACATGATGCGTTACCTAACCACCACCTTTCACCAAACCACATCGCCTGTCCTATGCAGCTATGGTGTCCTGTGGAGATATTTTTGTATTTTTGTTACAGTTGATATGTATTCGAGCGCATAATGGCAGAATATTGCAGCCCACTTGCTGGATCAGATGGTTAACCTGAGTCATTGCTGAGAACACAGAGTCCTGAACAACTTGAGCAATTTGAGGAACGATTATCTACATATAGCTGTCCTGTGCAAACAATTAATAAGAGCTTAGTTAGTCAATGAGATCCATCTCATAAGCCATAAGGGGCCACAAAGAGCTTTGCGGTATTTTCCAGCACAACGTTTCAATTCCCCAAGAAATGATGGGGAGAAATATGATAATGAAATAGTTCATTGTGAGCAGGTGGAGACACAACCTACCAGTGAGCTGGTTGTCGATTTGTGGGGATAATTTTACACTTTGCCATCCAGTGGGTAACCGGGCAGAGTGCGTTGGTTTCTCATTGTGGTATCCTGCTGACTATCATCACATTGATTCAATGGAATGGAAATTGGGCATGGGGCATGTTCAACAGGTGAGCAATCCTGTCGGGCAGGTTACTGCCCGTGCGACAACATGGAAAGTTATCATCACCAGCAGGTGATTTACAACTCAATCTTGGAAACTAATCCTGATGTTTGAAGATGTTTGCGCTTATGGGATTCATTTGTTTTCCACTTAAAAACTTGAATATTTTTTTGACATGTACATAGTTTTTACCTATTTCTAACTGCTCTTACCTGTTGTGGTGCTGGACTTGCAATCTAGGAGAGTCATGAGTTCAAATCGCGCCATCGGATTACAAAACTGAATTCAACAAATCTGGTCGCTTGTAAATTGGCACTAGAAAAAATGACCATGAAATCACCGAAGTTTTCAATAATAACCCACTAATTCACTCATGTCCTTCAGGGATTGGAACCTGAGACACCTACTTGGCCTAGTTTAACTTTTGACTCCAGAACCATGCTATATGTTTGACCTTAATGCTATCAAAATAACCAGGGGTGGACAATAAATGTTGCTTTGCCAGTATTGACTATATCTCAAGAATGAATAAAGTGCAATCTAACATCTGCATTGCAGTGGCTAGCAATTAGAAAATGGAATCTCCCAAGTGTCCCAACCTCTCAATATTATGATTCTTGTGAGCCTGCCCAGCCTCACAATTCCACAGGCATTGGCAGAGTGGCATCTGTACGACTTTACCAACAGAGAGAACAAAATTCAAGCCTGGATCCAGTTTAATATTTGGACTTTCCCCGTGAACAGAATTACGCTGCTCACCAAAGCAAGGAGTACTGGAAACTCCTGGTTGTCACCATTTTTCACATGCGTTTTTGTTTAAGTTAATGAACGCAAATTTTATTCCAGCATGTTAAAATTTAGCAAATACTGTTTAAAAAAAGGAATAAAATGATCTAAGGATGCAAAATTGCCTGAAAACATCGGAGCAAATAGATGAAACCATAAAATGTCAGGAGAAAAAGCTGGCACAGATATGACGAGCTGAATGACCTACTGCATTGTAAGTTTAAATGGTTTTAAGATCCACACTCAGTGCCATGCGCCGCCATATGAACACACTCGACCTCTCCCTCCAGCAGCACCGCCGCACCCTTTTTCAAAGCTGCACGTGCCCCAGTTTCATTTTATTCTTCGTCTAATTCGACGCCTCAACAAGAAACTTTGTCTCTTTCTCTCAAGTGCTAAGGAACGCAAGCTCCAACAACTCATCGACTCCAACACCCATCTGGGACCCTCCACCCCTGCTTGTCCCTCCGTCCTCACCCCATCTTCCAATCCCAGCCCCAGCCACGTATTCACTATACCCCCTGACCTTCCCCTCTCCGATACTGAACGTTCAGTGCTCAGCAAAGGACTTAGTTTCATACCCTTACGCCCTCATCTCAATGAATTTCGGGCTCGGCACGATGCTGAACTCTTCTTCCGCCATCTTCATCTCCGTGCTCACTTCTTTGGGCAGGAGTCCTCTCCCCGTTCAACGGATCCTTTTACCCACCTCCAATATTCTCCCTCCACTTGGACCCCTCCCTCTGGATTCTTACCTTCTCTTGATCTTTTCATTGAGAACTGTCAGCGTGACATTAGCCGTCTCAATTTCTCTGCTCCTCTCACCCATTCTAATCTGTCTCTCTCTGAACTCACGGCACTCCGTTCTCTCAGGTCCAACCCCAACATTGTCATCAAACCCGCTGACAAGGGTGGTACTGTTGTTGTCTGGCGCATTGACCTCTACCTCGCGGAGGCTGAGCGTCAACTCGCAGACATTTCCTCCTACCTCTCCCTGGACCATGACCCCACCACAGAACATCAAGCCATTGTTTCCAGGACTGTCACTGACCTCATCTCCTCTGGAGATCTTCCTCCTACAGCTTCCAACTTGATAGTCGCCCAACCTCGGACGGCCCGCTTCTACCTCCTACCCAAAATCCACAAACAGAACTGTCCTGGCAGACCGATCGTGTCAGCCTGTTCCTGCCCCATGGAACTCATTTCTCGTTATCTTGACTCCCTTCTCTCTCCCCTTGTCCAGTCCCTTCCCACCTACATCCGTGATTCCTCTGACACCTTACGTCACATCAACAATTTCCAGTTCCCTGGCCCCAACCGCTTCCTCTTCACCATGGATGTCCAATCCCTCTACACCTCCATCCCCCACCAGGATGGTCTGAGGGCCCTTAGCTTCTTCCTTGAACAGAGGCCCCAACAATCCCCATCCACCACTACTCTCCTACGTCTGGCTGAACTTGTTCTCACACTGAACAATTTCTCCTTTAACTCCTCTCACTTCCTCCAAATAAAAGGTGTGGCTATGGGTACCCGCATGGGCCCCAGCTATGCCTGTCTCTTTATGGGGTATGTGGAACAATCCTTGTTCCAGTCCTACTCCGGCCCCCTCCCACAACTCTTTCTCTGGTACATCGATGATTACTTCGGTGCTGCTTCATGCTCTCGTCGGGACCTGGAAAAATTTATTAATTTTGCTTCCAATCTCCACCCCTCCATCATTTTCACATGGTCCATCTCTGACACTTCTCTTCCCTTCCTTGACCTCTCTGTCTCAATTTCTGATGATAGACTGTCCACCAATATCCATTACAAGCCTACCGACTCCCACAGCTACCTCGACTACAGCTCCTCACACCCCGCTTCTTGTAAAGACTCCATCCCATTCTCTCAGTTCCTTCGCCTCCGTCGCATCTGTTCTGATGACGCTACCTTCAAAAACAGCTCCTCTGACATGTCCTCCTTCTTCCTTAACTGAGGTTTTCATCCACGGTCGTTGACAGGGCCCTCAACCGTGTCCAGCCCATATCCCGCGCATCCTCCCTCACGCCTTCTCCTCCTTCCCAGAAACATTATAGGGTCCCCCTTGTCCTCACTTATCACCCCACCAGCCTCCGCATTTAAAGGATCATCCTCCGCCATTTCCGCCAACTCCAGCATGATGCCACCACCAAACACATCTTACCTTCACCCCCCCTGACGGCATTCCGTAGGGATCGTTCCCTCGGGACACCCTGGTCCACTCCTCCATCACCCCCTACTCCTCAACCCCCACTTATGGCACCTCCCCATGCCCACGCAGAAGATGCAACACCTGCCCCTTCACTTCCTCTCTCCTCACCGTCCAAGGGCCCAAACACTCCTTTCAAGTGAAGCAGCATTTCACTTGCATTTCCCCTAACTTAGTCTACTGCATTCGTTGCTCCCAATGCGGTCTCCTCTACATTGGAGAGACCAAACGCAAACTGGGCGACCGTTTTGCGGAACACCTGCGGTCTGTCCGCAAGAAAGACCCAAACCTCCCTGTCGCTTGCCATTTTAACACTCCACCCTGTTCTCTTGCCCATATGTCTGTCCTTGGCTTGCTGCATTGTTCCAGTGAAGCCCAACGCAAACTGGAGGAACAGCACCTCATCTTCCGACTAGGCACTTTACAGCCTTCCGGGCTGAATATTGAATTCAACAACTTTAGATCTTAAACTCCCCCTCCCCCCATCCCCACCCCGTTTCTCCCCCCCTCCCCCCCTTTTTTTTCAATAATTTATATAGATTCTTCTTTCCCCACCTATTTCCATTATTTTTAAATCTAAAACCAAAACCTTGTTAGTCTGTCCACCCCACCCCCACTAGAGCTGTACTTTGAATATCCTGTCTTCCATTCTTAATTAGCACTTTTCTTAGACAAATATCACCACCTTCAACACCTCTTTGACCCTTTTGTCTGTGCCTATCACTGCTTATCTCCACAATCGCCACACCCTCAACGTCTCTCTTCCCCCCACCAGCACCCCCCCTCAACCCCCCAACCCCCCGACCTTAAACCAGTTTATATTTCTCCCTTCTCCTAACTATGCTTCAGTTCTGCCGAAGGGCCATGAAGGCTCGAAACGTTAACTGATTTCTTCTCCGCCGATGCTGCCAGACCTGCTGAGTTTTTCCAGGTAATTCTGTTTTTGTCCCAGTTCTCAATATTTGATTACAATAATAAGTGGGGCTTATTTTATCCATTCATGTCTGGGGAGGCACTGCTGCGCAGGATACAAGAGAAAGCTGCCGTCTAATAGGTGACCTTTCTTTCATCTCTAACTGCCAACTTTATTTCTCAATTCCAACCCTTCCTAGTTCTGTTGATAACCACTCTTGCTCCCTCCTATTTTCCCAGTGTTCTGGAAAAAAGGTTCCTCACCATTTTCAACCCCAACCCAATCCTTCCATTGACCTCAAAACTGTGGAAATTTTACCTTTTTATTTTCCTTGTGAGGCTTTTTAAAACCAAAACCTTGACATCGTTTAAGCACAAATTATTAATTGATTTAATTTTCATGACCTGCTCTTTTCAGCTTTGCTGGTGCCTTGCTCTTGTAAGGAGCTGGCATAGACACGATGGAGTTTTTCACCCCTCACCTTGGTATCTCAATAAAGTTTCTAACTCTTTCTATCAACTCACACTGATGTTCCTTTCCCTTCCCAGTGAAATACTCACTGCAATCACCTCAGTTCCCAAATATAACCTTTCAAAGAGTAGAAAATGTGTTTTATTAATTTATCTGCAAAAGCTATCTAACCCCATTAGATCCCAACCCAATAATGGTTCCTGTCAGTTTGAGCAATGGATAACATTGATATGCATTATTAGCTTCTTCTCATGTGTGAAAAATTCAAAGACATGAGTTCCAGCTATCTCATTGATAATGACATCCTTTTTTAAAACCAACAGTGCTGATCAAATAACTAATAGAAAATCAGTCCCAGCAGGGTTAGTCAAACATATGACAACAGTCTGGGTTCTCATTTTCATATACACTCAACTATCAACAACTTTTGATATCTCAACAGCAAGAGCTTTGACAGACAAAGGAAATTTTTAAATAGCAGCAGAGGGGAAGTATAACATATGGCAGGATATTAAAGATGCCGCTAATATTTACCACCTGAAAGGGTGGCAGAAGCAGATTCAGTAACTTTCAAAAGGGAATTGAATAAATACTTGAAGGGGAAAAAAATAACTTCCAAGGCTATAGGGAAAGGGTAGCTAGGGGAGTGAGACTAATTGGATAGCACTTTCAGAGGGCCAGCACAGGCATGATGGCCTGAATGGTCTCCTGACGTACTGTATCATTCGATGATGAAAAGGCTCAGTGAGACTGTTTTATATGCCAGTTTAGGGGCCATTAATTGTAAAGCAAAGGATGTAGGAAAAAAGTGACGAAACGCTCAAAAAAGCTTCAGACAAGATATAGTTAAAGTATTTGTAAGAAAAATTGATGTGTTACAAAACTTAATGACCACATATAAGATGACAGGAGCTTTTGCCTCTGGGGTAGGTTCAGCAACTACAAATGATATGATTCCCAAAGAAAGGTAGGAGCTGCTGGCTATGTCAGGAGCTTCCAGGCTTGATTGAACTAGTAACTCATCACTTTATATGCACAAAGAATTCAATTAAAAATATGCCTTTTGGGCACCAATGGGAAAGGCAGTTTCAGAATATCATGTAAAATTATGTATCATTACTCTGTTAAAAGTCTCAACCGGCAGTGTCACATACAAAGCTGCAAGGTGAACAAAATGGAGTCTGTTAATTTACCTTCCAGAATTCAAAGAATGAATTTGTAAACAGAACCAGATGGAGCTGGTCCAATCCAGACTCCTTGGCTATGCAGCTACATAGCTCCCTGAAATGCCAGCCATGTGTCAGTCAGCTTTCTACACATTTATTATTGAGCCAGTCATTCACTGGACTGAGTGACAGGTTGATGGACCAGGATGTGGCATCATACTGAGGACATCCATGCGCAGAGTTCTTGTTTGCAGATTTGTTTAAATTGGCTTTATAAGCACAAAACTCCTACTCCAGACCCCAAGCTTCTGATGAGTAACACTGCGGGAGTTCGGCAATATCCATTAAACTGGCAACTCAGAAACTACTCAATGTCTCAACAACATTCAAATTGATCAATACTCAACATTTTCATGTTACTAGGCCGTATTTTTGAGATTTTCTATTTACAGTTAGTCCTCACATAAAGCTTTGGTTGCGTTCCTGAAAATCGTGACTTTAAGTGAAACGACTTTAAGTGAATCGTGGGTTTCCATAGGAATCAATGTTAAAGGCAGAGTCAGGTTCCTTCAGACATTTCTTGCCCAGAAAAAACAATGTACGAGTTGAAATACTGTACCATACTCGTGCAGCACTGTGCATTCCTAACTGGAATAACTTATAAAATAAAATAAGCCACTGAATATTATGACACAGTGGATGGTAAATGCTGAGCTGTTCAAATCCCAGAGGGAAACTTGAAACAACTGTCATAACTTATTTTTGCAATTTGTATGTTTCAAAATGCAGGTTTTGATTTCAATAGTAGGAAGGCCATCAAGTCTCAAGAGATTTTTATAAAACTAAATTAAACATTTATTAACACAAGAAAGATTGTAAGGACATACATGTATTTACAAAATTACTATAATTATAACTACAAAAATCCCTGATTTAATCGGACTCTCAGTTACACATCAGTAAAACACACAGGGCAGAACCTTGGCCTTGTCAGGTGGGTTCAGTGGGGATGGGCAGGGACAGTTGGGAAGCCGACCTCCACCTGCGATTGGAACCGGAAGGCGATTTCACGTTGGCGGGCCAATTAAGGCTCACCCAGCGTGAAACTCGAGCGGCAGCGCTCAGCACTGCCTGTGCATCCGGGGCAAGGGAGGACAAGAAGGGCGAGTGCGAACTTTGCGTATGCGCGCGAGTGTGCGCTGCAGAATCTCCCTGAGGCACAGAGCTGCCTCAGGGAGATGAAGAGTTTTTTTTAAAAAATAAAGGCATTTAAAATGTTATAAAACATGTCCACTCATCCAGGGACGTGTTATTAATTAAGTTTTAAACTTTTTATTTTATTTTTATTTGCTTTAGGAAACCTCATCCACGGGCAGGATGAGGTTTCCTAAAAAGTGCAAAGGCCACTTGGCCTTTTTGCCTGCCCACCAACCGTTAAGGTTGGACAGGCGGTGAAAAATTTTATTCAATCACCTTTTTTGTGGCCTTAACAGGCCTTTTAATTGTCAGTGGGCACGTTGCCAACTCTGGCGTGCGCCTGCAGAATGAAATATCACGTGACTACACATTGACGTCGGAACGCACATCATTTTACACTCAAGAGGGTCGGGCACACGCCCACCCACTGAGCTAAAATTTTGCCCATAGATTTAAACAGACCCTTGGCAAAACATACTCTGGACAGTCGAATTCAAAATGATTTTCTATCAGCTCTGGGTCCTTGCAGACAGACTTGAGGCTTACAGGCTGGAGACTTCAGATCTTAGAATCCCTCTTGCTTTTAACAACAGCCTTCTCTCCCTTGATACATATTTTCCTCTTTGAATGCAAATTCTCATTGTATCACTGGGTTTTTTTAACTTTGAATCTTCTAACAATAAAAACCCTTTCATAATACCCACTTTACTAGTAAGCTTTTAAAAAAACACATTGAGTGGAATTTTACAGTCCCTCCCACCAGTGGGATTTTCCAGTCCCTCCAAAGGAAATGGACCTTTGAACGGCTCAGCGCATTTTACGGTACCAGCCCAACACTGCCCACTGTTTCTGAGCTTCACCTGGTCAGGTGTAAAATTTCACCTGCTGCTTTGAATGGTCTATTTAAAAATTCAAATTGCCCCTTTACACCTCACCTATTTCCCCATGTTTATCTAATTACCATTTCAAATCTACCTCTCTTCTATACATCAAAGCCTCCAGACCAGCTGGCTTTAATCCAATTAAGACACACACACACACACACACACACACACACATAGACACAGACACAACCAAACTCTATTTTAAAATAATTTCCAATAACGTTATAGACATTATTATGGGGAGAATTTTCTCCCGGTTGGGAGGTTTGGGTGGGAGTGGGCGCGGGCGGGCACACAGCCGATTGCCGCATGCAATCAGCTGGGCGCCACCATTTTACCATAACACCATAAGACCATAAGACATAGGAGCAGAAATTAGGCCATTCGGCCCATCGAGTCTGATCCGCCATTCAATCATGGCTGATAAGTTTCTCAACCCCATTCTCCCGCCTTCTCCCCGTAACCTTTGATCCCCTTACCAATCCAGAACCTATTTATCTCGGTCTTAAATACACTCAATGACCTGGCCTCCACAGCCTTCTGTGGCAATGAATTCCATAGATTCACCACTCTCTGGCTAAAGAAGTTTCTCCTCATCTCTGTTCGAAAAGATCTTCCCTTTACTCTGAGGCTGTGCCCTCGAGTCCTAGTCTCTCCTACTATTGGAAACATCTTCCCCACGTCCACTCTATCCAGGCCTTCCAGTATTCTGTAAGTTTCAATCAGATCCCCCCGCATCCTTCTAAACTCCATCGAGTATAGACCCAGAGTCCTCAAACGTTCCTCATTTGTTAAGCCTTTCATTCCTGGGATCGTTCTTACAAGGGCGGGTCAGTTAATGCCTGCCCAGCGTGACACGCACCTGGATGCGCTGAGCGCTCCCTGTGCGGGCGGGGGGGGGGGGGATGAGTCGGGGCCTGCGCTCTGTGCATGTGCGTGAAAGAGCACAGAAATCTCCCTGAGGCACAGAGCTGCCTCAGGGAGGTTAGTATGATTATTATTTGAAATAAAGAAAAAAAATTATTCGTACATGCCCCCTCATGTGACAGTGTCACACAAGCTGGGACGTGTCACTGATTTTAATATAAATTTTCATTTGATTTATAAACACTTCATGAAAGCTCATCCCGCCCGTGGATGAGGTTTCATGATAAATGCGAAGGTCGCCTGGACTCTTCGCCTGTTTGACACCCTTAAGGTTGGACGCGTAGCTCAGTTAATTCTTTTAATTTGTATTTAAATGACCTTAATGGGCCTTGGACAGTTCAGCGGGCGCTCAGCCGATCCAGTGTGCACCCGCTGAACTGAAGATCTGAATGATGCATCGGGACACACACCCGACGTCACCGCGTGCCCTCTCATGCTGACCAGAGGATTCAGGCTTATATCTTCTTGACACTGAATATAACAGAAATAATGTTGAAATTCAAATTAGATAACACTAATCACCCAAACAAGCCCTGAGTAGCCCCAGCCCCCTCCACACTACACCCTGCCCCAGCCCCCTCCACACTACACCCTGCCCCAGCCCCCTCCACACTACACCCTGCTCCAGCCCCCTCCACACTACACCCTGCCCCAGCCCCCTCCACACTACTCCTGCCCCAGCCCCCTCCACACTACACCCTGCTCCAGCCCCCTCCACACTACACCCCGCCCCAGCCCCCTCCGCACTGCTGGCCCAGGGTGCAGTGGGGAGGGGGAGGGGGAGGGGGCTGACCTGGTGCAGAGTCACACTGAGATCCACATGATCCATTGCCCGTCTCCCTCTGGTATGTTGTCCAGTTGTCTACTCTTCAATTTTAAGTCAAATAGCAGGCGACCAAAACTAACAGCGATGAACCTCATCTATTCACGAGGCAACATATCTATCGGCACTTTACAGCCGGAGCTACTAGGTGGTGATGTGGTGGAGGAAGCTTGGTTGTTATTTTGTTCCCCCCACCACCCCCAGCCCAGAGATGGCTGAGGCTCCACACCCAGTGGAGGTGAATCAGCACAGACCAGCGATTAACCCTGGCATTCTCCTCTATCTTTATCAATCAGGACCACAGCAGAGCAGTGTTATTACAGGTGGATGGCAAATCCCAGAGGGAAACTTGAAACAGGTGCCACAACTATTTGCAATTTGTATTTATTTCCAGATACGGGCTTTGAATTCAGTAAAAAGAAGGCCACCAAGTCTTACCAGTTTCTTACAAAACTAAGTTAAACATTTATTAATAGAAGAAATGATTTTAAGCGTATACATTGATCTACAAATTACTACTATGATAACTTCTAAATCCCAAACTAATCTAAACCCCAGTTATACCTCCGTTAAGGTAACAGTGAGACATATAGATTCTAAAAGATCCAGGCAAAGTAACACAATACCCTGGACAGTCAAATTCAAAATGAGTTTTTCTTAGCTTCAGTTCGTTATAGACAGCAGCTAGAGACTGAGATACTGATGGCTTTTCACACCTGTTAGATCTTATAATTCCTTCCCTTACACACAACTTTTGCTCCTTTATACATATTTTCTCCTTTGAATGCAAATTCCCATTGTTTCACTATGTCTTTGGACTTTCACCTCTCTAATATTAAAAAGCCATTAAAGTACCAATTTCACCATTAATTTTTGGGAAAAATAAACACAATGTTTCTTAACTTCTGGCTAGGTGAAACATTTCACTCCCTCTTTTGCATTCAAGCTAATCTGGTTTATTTAAAAATGCAAATTTTCCCTCTACACCTCACATTCTAAAACTTCCCCCATGTTTACCTACTTAACATTTCAAACCTAACTTATCTTCTGATACATCAAAGCCTTCAGACTGGATGCCTTTAATTCAATTAAGCCCCCCACCCCACACACACACACACACACACACACACACGGAGACACAGACACAGACCCCACTATTACTCTACTATACAATAAATTCCAATAACATTATTAAACTTATTGTATCTTCCTGACAGCAGTGCCATTCACCAATCAAAAAAGCTCTTTCCTACATTTGATTTATCTTCTGTATCTTATCAGTGACAACTTAGAACAATTTGGGACCTTTATCATCCTAAAGTGTTGTCAGGGTTATTATTGCTCAAAATTTGACACCAAGCCACATGAGGAGTTACTTAGACAGCAAAAGCTTGGCCCAAGAAGTAGGGCTTAAGAAGAGCCTTAAAGGAGAAAAGAGAGGTGGAGAGGTGTAGAACACTGTAATGGACTTGACGTACCAGACAGGTTTCTTAGTTGAAACAGGTAACTTTATTACAGAGCTCTTTTAGAAGCTACACACTTGAGCTAGGCCCATGACTAGAAAGTTCCACCCCCAGGATTACCCGCGTTTAGGGCTGATTCGTCAGAACAATCACGTGTCCCCTAAAGGCAGTAGCAAGGGTTATACCTTCAATCGCTACATTTCCTCCTCCCTTTAGTTTTTTCACATTTCCTATTTATAAAGAATATTTTAACCCACAACATGTACATATATACACAGGTCATGTAATTAAAGATTAAGTTTCTGAGGTGGTTTTCTAATTCGTTTAGAGCAGCGTAGCTCTACTACTTGAGATTCTCCCTCTGTTCAGGAACTGCAGCATCAGGGACATCTTTAGAAAGTGGCAGTTCAGGATTACATAATTCAATACAGACATCAGGTGTGTCTATTCTAGGTCAATCTGTTACTTCAGGGATTAAAGTTTCGACATCAATTACAGGCAGAATTGCTGCTTGTCGGAATGTCTCTCTGCTCCTTAGATGATCCACATGTTTTCGAAAAATCCGGTTTTCCACTTCCACTTGGAATGACTGAGGTCCAGTTTCAGAGACAATTATACCAGGAACACAACCAGGTCCATTTCCAAAAGTCCGCACGGAAACTGTATCTCCCGCGGTAAACCTTTGAGATTGATTCAATTTTTGACTATTCCGATTCTTCTCTACCTTCCCCTCTAAGCTTGGTATCACCAGACTTAACCTTGTATGTAACTCAGACGGTGTCTAACCCCCGTAGTTGCATGAGGAGTTGTAACGATAATTGACAAGAAAACATGAAAGTCAAGTTTCTAGGGCATCTTTGGATAACCTCTTCATTCCTGATTTGAAAGTTTGCACTTTCTGAAAGTCAGCTATCCCATTTGATGAGGGATAAATGGTGCAGTTTTAATATGTCATATTCCACTTAAACTCATGAATCTCTGAAGCTCTGTACCAGTGAAGACAGTACTGTTATCCAAACAATGACTTCTGGTAGGCCATGTAAACTAAAACATTGGTGCAGCTTTTCATAATGTCTGTGATATAACTTCATACACATCCATCCACGTAGAATGTGCATCAATGATCAATAAAAACATGGTACTTAAACATGGACCTACGTAATCTATATGTAGTCTAACCCAGGGTTGACTAGGCCACTCCCACAGATGCAGTGGAGCTGAAACAGGCAACTTCTGTTGTTGCTGACACTGGAGACAGTGCTTGACAATGCTTTCAATGTCATTGTCAATGCCTGGCCACCAGACACAGCTTCACGCAAGCATCTTCATCCTCGATATGCCTGGATACGCACTGTGAAGCTCTGTCAAGAGTGGATCTCTTCCTTGCGGAAGAACGACGACTCTTGATCCCCACAACAATATTACATCTGGACAACTTAACTCTGTTTTACGGGCATGGAATGGTCTCATCTCTTCAGACACTGGTGAATCCGACCATCTTTGCAATACCAGGTCTCAGACTTTTGACAAAATTCGATCCTGTTTGTCCAATCCCTTATTTGCTTCACACACACAGGCGAAGGCTCCAAGAAATTCAGCACAAGAACAACTTCTTGTGGCACTGGAGCATGTACAATGCTATCTGGTAACAGAAGACAACTGAGTATGTCTACATTAGCAATATGCACACCGGGACAATGCAGAAAGGTATACTATGTCATACGCGGATAATATCAAAGGCTAATGTTGAATTGTTGCTGATACTATTTTCAGAATGGCGTTATCCTCACTAAACAAATCCATTAATGGTTTATGGTCTGACTCAATAGTGAAATGTTGTCCATGCAGATACTGATGGAATTTCTTCACTCCAGATATTACTGATAAACCTTCCTTTTCTAGTTGTGAGTAACCCTTCTCGGCTGCAGAGAGGGTTCTGGAGACATATCCTATTGGCCTTTTGGAACTATCTTCCATCCTGTATGACAACACAGCCCCCACACTGTAAGGAGATGCATCACAGGTTGATATTAATTCTTTTGATGGGTCATAGTGTACTAGCACACATGATGAGTGTAACAGCTTTTTGACTTTTACAAAGGCTTTTTCTTGTTGCGAATTCCATGACCAACGATGGTTCTTTTCAATAGTTAGTGTAACGGTGCTAACAATGTTGACAAGTTTGGCAAGAAGCGACTGTAATAATTTATTATGCCCAAAAAAGATGAGTCCAGTGACACAGGTAGGAGAGGGCACCACTTTGATTGCCCTGACTTTCTCCTCTACTGGATGCAACCCCTGGGCATCCACTTGGTGACCCAAGTAACTGACTTCTGGCGTTTGGAATGTACATTCCTCTTTCTTTAATCATACACCAGCTTCCAAAAATCTTCTTAAAACCCCTTCTAGGTTGGCCAAATGTTTGGCTTCCATTGATCCTGTGAGGAGGACATGGTCCAGGTGCATTACCACTCGGGGAAGTCCTTGCAATAGACTTCCCATTGTCCTTTGGAAAATCGCACAGGCAGACGACACTCCAAAGGGCAGGCGAGTATATTGGTACAGACCCTTGTGCATGTTGATGGTTACATACCCTCTAGACGTGCCCATGTCCAGTTTGGTCTAGGATTTTCCTCCAGATAGCTTAGCGTACAAATCTTCAGTCCTCAGAATAGGATATTTATCTAATTAAGCAGCCTTGTTCCCAGTTAATTTGTAGCCTCCGCAAATGCGAACAGTTGCTTATCCCGAAAATTGGACTGTCTGGATGCTGCTTAGCTTCTCTAAGTGGCACAGTTCTGCATTCACCTTCTCCTTTGGTGCATAAGCCACAGGTCTGGCCTTAAAGAACCAGGATGTTGCCTCCGAATCTACGTATATTTTTGTTTGTAGGCCCTTTATCTTTCCCAATTCATCACGAAATATGTTGTGGTATTTCCTTAACAGCTCAGGAATTCCTCATGTTCTCACATGAAATATTTCTGACCAGTTGAGCTTAGTTTTTTGTAACCAATAACTGCCCAGAAGACTAGGTCCTTTACCTGTCACTATGATCACTGGAAGCTGGGCTGTTTGTTGCCTATAGAACACAGGTAATGTGACGATGCCCTTTACCTGTATTTACGATCCAGTGTATGTCTTCAGTTGAGTTGTCGTTTGTTCCAGAGTCAGTGTTTGGGTACCTGTGGTTGAGTTTCCTATGTTTACATCCATGACTAGTGGCTTCCCATTCAGTTGAAGGGTGGCAGTTATCCGTTCAGTTTTTACTGCTTTGACATTGTATATGGAATAGATATCAGCATCGGCAGCTTCTGGCTTGGTTATATTATTCACTTCAGTGATCTTAGTCTGCTGTCTGATTGGCTGTCTCAATTTCACCCTGCATTGCTTTATAATGTGCTCTTTTTTGTGGCAGTAATGGCATTCTGCCTCCTTAAACTGCAGGTATCTGGTACATGGTTACCCCCACACCTGTAACAGATTGACTTCTGAATCGCTGCTGAGATGCTTCCACTCGGCCTTTTCATTTCCGGAGCAACAGAGACTGTCTCCCGCTTCGCTGCTGTCTCTCTGGTTTTCGTGCCAGATGTGGCATTAGGTTCCCGCCCCAACTGAAGAACACGCCATGCTGCACATTCTGTAATAGCCTGCGAGTCCCTTGGAGCACTCTCCATGGCTAGCGCTATACCCAAGGCGTGCTTCAAATCGATGTTAACTTCTGCAAATAAACGGCGCTGAATGGCTTCATCGTAAACGCCACAAACTAACCGATCCCGCAACACGTCATTGAGAGTTGCAGTGCTCGGTCAACTGCTTCAACTTCACTTTATAAGTTGTGATTGACGCTCCCAGCACTCTTACTCTGGAGTTACACTTAAACTTCGGCATTATTACCAATTTGTTAAAAAATTTAGAATTGGGCGAGCTCATGGCTGTCAGGTTGCGGATGAGGTTATATGTCTGAATATCATAGGCACTTAAAAGAATTCTTTCTGCTTCTACTCCACTGTTATTTCATTCGCCACAAAATAAAAACCTAGGCACTCTATGTACTGGCTCAAGTCTTCCATGGACACATCATAAGGGTCAATTTTGCTGAAGAGTGGCATGACTGGTGAGTATACTTTTCTTTATTTCCTTAAAAATTGCTGTACTCACATTTACAAAGCGAGGTGCAGAGTCAGAACTATTTTACCCTCGACTCCAATTGTAACGAACTTGATATACCGGACAGATTTCTTACTTAAAACAGGTAACTTTATTACAGAGCTCTTTTAGAAGCTACTCGCTTGAACCAGGTCCACGACTAGAAAGCTCCACTCCCAGGATTACCCACACTTAGGGCTCATTCGTCAGAACAATCATGTGACCCCCTAAAGGCAGTGTGAAAGGTTATACCTCCAATCACTACACAGCATATTCCAAAGCTTAGGGCCTTGGCATCTGAAGGCACAGCCACCAATGGTAGATCAATTAAATTTGGGGATGTGCCGAAATAGAGAAGTGCAGAGATATCAGAGGACTTTGTGCAGGACATTACAGAGATAGGGAGGAGGTGTGTTCATGGAGGCAGTTCTAAACAATAAAAAAACTTTTATTTTTCATTAAGCTTGATTTCTCTTTTCACCATTTAATGGACTTGAATTAATTCTTTCTTTCAAGGCACACACACACACCCTGCTACTTGGACACATTCCTGGAGTTTTCATCACATGAATTCCAGTTTCCAGCTGCCCATCCCTACACTCCAACCATTGGTCACCTGAGGTGTCCATCATCATGAAGCACCGGCTTCCCACGTTGATTGGAAAGCGAACAGATTCATCACCTGATTGGTGGATATGAGACTGTCAGTCAACATCGTTCATTTTCCCATTTGTAATTTTCTTTAGAACTGACATATGCAAGCATTTTAAAAAATGGAGAAAAAAATAACATTTCCCATGGGTTGTTCACAGTTCTGACCTAGAGATTCATTTGCAATTCTTAGAGACGTCCTGGAAACCCTGGAGGGTTGACAATCCAATCACAAATATACAATCTGACACTGTTGTAAAGGTTGTTTGGTGTCTCACGGAGAGGTCTGGAGGCTTGTATGGTTGAACATAAATCGTTTATTGTTAACACTTAACTGTGTATATATCCAAGATACTGCCATGCATAGGTGCTCTCTCTATGCCGGCTCCTTCCAGACTCTTCTCCACAGACCGTCTACTATCATGTAACTCTCTAGATCATACCTTGGGCGGTACTGTTCTCTAGTCCCACATTAACCTTTGCTCTGCTGAACACCTTTATAATACACCTCCCTCCAAGTCCATACCCAAATATATTTTCAATACAATCTGTATTTTACTTGCTATCTCTTCTCCTCCACTCAAGTCTCTGGCTTCATAAATTCAAATGGGCTGGAGACTTGTCTTCCAGGTCTCATTATGTCATGTTTGGAGAAATTGTACTCTCAGTTGCTTTGGGTCACTTTGTTGGTTTGGCATTGAAATTATAGTGCTCTGTCTTTCTGGCACTTGACTGTCTCTATCTAACCCGCTTTCTGAACCCCTTTGAGTTGCATTTCTCTTTATTGACAACCCATCTGCTTTGTTTGGATACCGTGGATTTGTCCCGTTCCTTCCGAAGGGAATATTCACTCCGTTCATTCCTAGATTGGTCTCGGATTTTCTTTTCCCATGGAGTCCACCATGTTCTTGCTGGATATTGGCATTTCAAAAATGGAACCTTCATTTCCACTTGTTTCACAATTTCAGCCATTTCATTTCTCAACAACTCAATGGTTCTCAATGTGATTGAGGCATCCTGTGCTTTTTATTCTAGTTCCTTGAGCTTCAGTGTTGGGTTTACATTTTTCAATATTATTTGCCTTTTCTTTCACTTTCTGCAGCAGAGCCTTGTCCTTGTCCTTCATTTTGGTCTCTCTCTGGCAAAGTCTTAGCTTGCTTCAGTTCTGTAATTGTGCTATTCATGGTTTCATTATCTGCCCACAGCTTGGATAATTCTGAGACTTTTCCTTTCAATGTCTCTTTTTTTCCATTCAGCTGGTTCCTCAGCTCTTCAGTCACTTTCTTGTACCTCTTGGCTTCCTCCTGGAATATTGAACAATGCTGAGTCGTCTCTGCCAACTGGCTCTTCAGTTCGTTCAGAGTGGCACGAAATTCATTTTGCTTCTCTTCATAACTTTCCAGAGAAACAAATTTTGACCTGAGGGATCCTTGTAGCGTGTGGTGGTCCTTCACCAGGTCTTCCTTTGCTTTGCAAAGCTCAATTGCTTTGTCTTGAGTTTTCTTGTAATTCAACAGTCTCCTTGAGTTTCTTCAGCTGTTCTCCCATTCAGCTGTTCGAGACAGTCTTCATTTCTTCATGCTGCTGAAGGGTTATGTGCTCCTTTAGCATTTGATCTTGAAGGACAATCAGCTGTTCTTTCAACAGTTTATTTTCTTGTTGATCTCTTGCTAACTCACTCTGGGCTTCAGGGCATTGCTTTGTCAATACTGATAGCTTTAATGTTGCTTTTGCTGAAGTAGTATTCAACATCGTTTTTAGCTCCTCATGTTCTTCCATGGCTATGCATTGATTCTTCAAAGAGTTTTCAGGGCAGTTACTTCTCTGAGTGCCTGTTCTGCCTGTTGTTGTGTCAGCTTTGGTGCACACATTTTCCTGTGGAATAGCTTCATTTTCTTTTTGCAGCTTTTGTTTCTTTTGGGTTATCTCAGATAGCTTTCCTCCATTCACAACCAGCTGTCCATTCTGCACTGCCACCTGCTATTGCAGTTTGGGTAAAGTGTCAGCATTTTGAAAAAGCTCATTTTTTAAGCCTTTTGGCTGCTTCTGAGCCTTTTCTTTCTTCTGCACTAAACTCTTTGGCTCGTGCACTTCATTGCACTGACATGGTGTGCAACCATCTTGTGGTTTGCTTGAGTATTGTCTCCCTCAGCCTGGGGTCTCCTGTCTCCCTCAGCCTGGGGTCTCCTGTCTCCCTTACTCTGGGGTCTTCTGTCTCCCTTGCTTATTCTCTGCACAGGAACTCTTCAAGATAGTAGTTTTGGCCCTCTGTTTAGGCTTGCAACTAGGGAAACGTACTCTGCGTTCTATATTTTAAAAACATTTTTTTTTGGATTGAGCTCAGCCACCTCACGTTATGGTGCTGGCTGGGACTCTTGCTTCCTTCTGGCTGCACTCTGAATGTGCTGATCCTGAATGCTGCCTATTTTAAAAGGAAAGTTCAGTTTTTTCACTGTATTTTTTGCTCACCCTTCTTATAATTTGGCTAGGTCTTTTGACTCTGGGTTCACTCAGGCCTGGATTTTATTCTGCACAGTGGATTAATCTTTTTTTCAGCCTTTTTCCTTTTCATTGAATTTTGCTCAGCCCTTTTGTGATTTGGCCAGGTCCTTTGACTCCGCCTCTACGTCTGACCAGGTCTGGCTTTTCATCTGCATCGATGATTCTTTTGCTGCCTTTTCAGTCTTTTTTCTTCCTTTTTGAATTTTGCTCAGCCTTTTAGGGTCTAGCTAGGTTCCTTGACTCTGCGTTCGATCAGGACTGCCAATGGACCTCCTCATGCCCTGATGGAGTCCTTCAGCATCCACGTCCGCAATGCAGCTTTTTATTTAGGTGCTTCCCAACTGTGTCTTCAATTTCTTTTGAGGCAATCTCCAACTGTATCTTCAATGTAGGCACTCTTTGCTCAGGACAAGTTTCAGCTTCTTTACCTCTTCATGCTTTGAGAATCTGGGTTCCTTCTCCAGCTTCTCTGTGATTTCGGGGTCCATCCCACACTATGTTGTAAACATTGTTTAGTGTCTCACTGAGAGGTCTGGAGGCTTGTGTGGTTGAACATAAATCATTTATTGTTAACAGATAACCATGTACTAATCCAAGGTACTGCTGTGCATTGGTGCTGTCCCTATGCTGGCTCCCTCCAAACTCTTCTCTACAGTCTACCACCATGTGACTCTCTGCATCATACTGTAGGCAGTACTATTCTCCAGCCCAGCATTAACCCTTGCTCTGCCAAACACCTTTATACTACAGACACCATTCAGTATCTCCAGCATCATAGAAAGGCTATCTTGTGACTCTGCTTTGCAATTTGCAATAAACATTTACCATTTACTTCTTGGCTCAGTGCAGTGCAGACAGTGGCCTTAATTTGATTACTTATTCCATGGAAGCACCTCTACAATCTGTACAAGAAATACTTCCTCAAAGCAGGCTAATTGCAACATGGATTAGCTGGTATGTGGCAATCTGCAATTAATTCCTTGGCACCTCAAATACAACTGTTAGCCGTTATGTAATCACAGCACCGAGTACATGTCTGCATTCATTAGAGCTGCAGCCTGTTCTGATGTCAACCCATATAAATACGAAAAAGACACATTTCTACTCCAACCCACTTGCTTCTCTCGCGCTGTTGTAAGTCTGTTGATTATTCAGGTTTGCGCTTAGCAACGTTAGCGTTATGTGGAGTTTGAGGCTGATTAAACTGTAATCAGTGTACAGAAGTTTAGTGCTGCTGAAAGTGTCATAATATCTAAATTTATACATTTATTCATATTTGCGTTGGTTTATTGGTCAGGATTTCAAACTGGGTGCTGCAGGAACTGAACCCCAAGAATCAGTGGGCAGGCTGTTTCCTGGCACGTCTCCACCTGTAGCTGCCACTGGCCCCGCTAAAGTTCACAAGGTCAGATGTCAGAGCCAGGTGACGTGGACTTTATGCCAGATGCTGCATTTGAGCTGCCTCCATCAAAAGAAGCACGTACCATGGCACAGGCGACCAGCGCCGGAGAGGTGTTGAACTCTACCAGGAAGGAAAACGTATCATGCCACCCAACCCCCACCAAACTGCCCTCACAGCCCATTGTAACTTTCTCCAATTTGTAATGCCTTTGTAATTTTAAATATCCTCAAACAATTCTGCCTCAGTTTTAAAATTCAAGGGTACATTCAATTGCTCTTTGAAAGTTACTGATGAATCTGCTTCCCTTTCAAACAAGGCGTCCCAGAACACAACAACTCACTGTATGTGAAAAAGCTCTCCTCACCTCAGTTTGGGTTAATTTGCCAGTTACCCCTGTCCACTGGTTACTGACCCTTCTCCCACTGGAAGTAATTTCTCCTTCCTCACTCCATCCAGAGACTTAATAACTTCACGGGCAGGATTTTGAGTTCGGCAGGCGGGCGTGGTCGGTGGGCCCGGGAGTGTCTGGGAGACAGGACGTCACCCGCAATCGGTCCCTGGCTGCGAGTTCACGCTAATTAAGGCCTCACCCAGCATGAAAGGCGGCTCCTCAATGGTCGGGAAGGGCCGAGCGGGGACGGGGGCTGGTCAGCCGCTGGGACAAATGGTGACCCGGCGGCCAGATTAAAACCGACCCTGGCATCCCCTGGGAGGCTGCCATGGAATAATGTCTGCTCTGTGTTAGCAAAGTGACGGAGTCGAGTGCGGCTGGAGATGGCAGGCGGGAGGACAGCTCCTGTGGGCACTCGGTCCCCACTTTTCGGATGAGTGCCTCATGGTCCTGCGGGAGGAGGTGGCTGTGAGGAGGGACACCCTTGTCCCCAGAGGTGGGAGGAGGAGGCCATCGCACCCTGAGGGCATGGGAGGAGGTGGCAGCGCTGGTTAGCAGCCATGACGTGTCACAGTGCACATGGGTGCGGTACCAGAAGAGGTTCAATGATCTACTGCACCCAGGAAAGGTGAGTACCGTGTTGGCATGGGTCAGTGTGCAGAAGTGTTAAGGTGTGGCTGCCCCCTGTGGACCTCAGGGGTGTTAGAGTCTGAGTGCCAACTGTCAGTGACACTGGAGCTGGCCAAGGGGGTGAGCCCTGGCTGCTTGGACTGAGTGCCTTGCGGCTTGAGGGCCACGACTCAGATGTGCCCTGCAAGGGGTTCCTCAGCTGGAGTTGGCCAGGCTGCAATGGCGCTACAGGTAGAGAGTGGACTAATCAATGCTTCCCTGTTCTTTCAGGAGCAGCCAAGCCATAACCAATTGGAGGGGTCACAGACAGGCAGAGGCCCCGCCCAGCCTGCTGCTGCTGACCAGGTTCAAGCAGGACACCCATGAGCTGGAGAGCGGGCACACTCCACATGCAATCGGGGGTGGAGAGGTGGGGATGCCAGACAAAGGTAAGAGTGCAGTGCACAGAGGTGAGAGTTTCAGATTGTGCAACCATTCTAGTGGAGTCTCTTCATTGATGTGAGCCTCGAACCTGGAGTCCCCATTGATCATTGGAAGATGAGGGCTCCATGATGCAGATCTCCATTGTCTCACCAGGGTGCCTGGCCTGCACAGTGACAGTGTGATGGCTTTAACTAATGACATGTCCTTTTTCCCCCTTTTAGATTCTCCAGCAGGCACTCGCTCCTGGACCCCGAAGGGCCAACCCTGATCCTGGAGGACCACCGGGCTTCACATGCACCTGCCTCACATCCACTCTCTGAACCAGGTATCAGCTCAGATACCAGCACCTGAGTGGGCATTAGATCAGCGGCTAGAATATCATTGCACATTGGTGAGGTCACTTCACACTCGCTTGAGGTGCAGGCGGAGGCAGAGAGTGCCCAGGGCGCCAGCAGTCGGAGGGTTATGGGGACCAGGACAATGCTCAGTCGAAGGCCTCTGGAGTCGTCTATTAGGCAGCTGATGCTGGATGTCCAGCAGGATGTGCGGGAGGATCTGACGGGGATCCATGAGGGTCTGCGTGCCATGGTCTCCGTGATGGAGGAGTCCATGCGGAGCGTGAGCACTGCGTTGACCCTCATGGCTGAGCGCACTGTCTCCTCCATTGAGAGGGTGGTGACTCTCATGGAGAGGCAGCTCCAGGGACAGAATCAGGAGTTCCTGGGGTTGCGCTCGGACCTGCAGCCCTCACACAGGCAATGGCCTCAGGTGGTCAGTGTCCGTGTGGGAGATGGATGAGGCACCCAGTATCCCAGCAAGGTACCCATCCATCAACGGTGAGCAGGGAGCTCCAGAGCGACCTCACATTGGCACACGAGCTGCTTGATGCCTCTGTGGGCTCCTCTCAGGGCGCTCTGGATGAGAGCAGCAGCTCCTCCACCCCTCTGCCAGTGACTGTGGCATCTGATGAGGCTGCAGCGATTGGGGAGATGCCAGCCCTGGCACTGGCCACTCCCTCCCAGTTGGGGCCAACACAGGCTCCACTGGCCAGAGGACGCCCGCCAAGGTCATCAAGGCCAACAAGACAGCAGAGTCAACGGGCTCAATTAGTAACGGGTTGAAAGATTGTGGGGAGAGGGCGGGAAATTGGAGTTGAGGCCGAAATGAGATCATATTGATCGTATTGAATGGCAAGGCAGGCTCGGGGGGCTGACTTGCCTACTCCTGCCCTAATTCTTATGTTCTTATGTTCTTAAAGCTGGTGCCAGCGAGGGTGGGGGCACCAAGACATAGCGTCTGGAAATGTAAAGCTAAAGGTGCTATGAGCACAAGAGTTCACGTGTGATTTTCTGTTCATTTATGTTTGGTTTATATGTCTGCTGGTGTGGACATCAACACCAGTAATGTAATGTCTTTCTGCTTTCAATGTGACAATAATATTAAATTTACTTTGGTTCTGATGGCCTGAGTATGCTTCACCTTTTTCCTTTCTGGTGCAGGGTACGCCAGTCTGTAATGCTGGACGTGAGTGGCTGGATATTTTATTGCACAGGCACTGAGTGGACTTTGGGTGCAAATGAAAGGGTCATTTCAGACATCGGGCATGGAGGCGGCAGCCCTGGCATGATTGGCAGCCTAGCTGAAGGAGCATTGGATCTAGGTGTCCCTGCCTTCCTGGAGGTTACCGAGGTCTGCCTCCACGCCCTCAGCGTTCTCCTCACCGTGCTCCTCTTCTAACTCACTACTGGACTCATCCTCTGTGGCCTGTGCAGCTGTGTCAAGATCCTCTTCCTCCAGTGGGTCCCCCCTTGCCAGTGCCAGATTGTGGAGAGCGCAGCATGAAACCACTATCAGTGACACACAATCTGGGGGATATTGTAGTGCTCCCCCTGAATGGTCCAGGCATCAGAAGAGCATCTTGAGAAGATCTATGGGCCTCTCTACCACTGCCCTTGTGGAGGCATGACTCATATTATGAGTCATAATACTCAGCCTCTGTTCTTGGGTGGCGGAGAAGCGTCATGAGCCACCTTTTCAATGAATAGTTCTTGTCACCCAGCAGCCATCCATCCAGCCGGGCTGGAGTACTGAAGAGCCCCGGCACCTGGGAGTGTATGAGGATGTAGGCATCGTGGGAGCTGCCTGGGTACCTTGCATAGACTTGTAGAATCAGCATCCTGTGATCACACACTATCTGCACGTTCATGGAGTGGAAGCTCTTCCTGTTGACGAAGGCACCGGACTCACCCGCTGGCGCCTTGATGACCATATGTGTGCTGTCGATGGCACCCTGGACACGGGGGAACCCAGCAATCACTGCAAAGCCTCTGGCTCGATCATCTTGGCTGGCCTCGTCCGCTTGGTAAAGATAAAAGGTCAGTACCCGCCTGAACAGAGCTTCTGTGACCAGCTTGACACAACTATGGACAGCTGATTGGGAGACTTCACACAGATCGCCCATTAACACCTGGAAAGAGCTGGAGGTATAGAAGTTGAGGGCCACTGTGACCTTCAGAGCCGCTGGCATGGGATCTCCACCCACACAGTCGGAGTTGATCTCAGGGCTGATCATCTGACAAATGGAGGTCACTGTCTCCCTTGAGAGGTGGAGCCTCCTTCAGCATTGCACCTCAGACATATTGAGATAGTTGCATCGCCACCTGTATAACCTGGCAGCAGGATAGTGGCGTCTTCTGTGGCCCCTTCTGCCTTGGACTTCCTACTGACCCTGTGCCCCTTGTGCCTGTGCCTGTCCTCCCACAGGTCCCTCCCCTGGAAGCTGCACAGGGACACCCGGCCTCCACTCCCTTCTGCCCCTCTCTTCCTCCTCAGAGGATTTGCCACCATTGGAGACCACAATCCCTATTCCCAGGGTAACAGAAGGCTCTCTAATAACTGGAAGGTCCACACGGTCTGAATCCTCCGGGGGCTTTGGAGACACCTGGAATGAAGCCTGGAGATGCTAACAATCAAGCCCCAAACAGAGATGAAGCTGCCAAGTACCAATAAGCAACCAACTGCAAACTGTCTCCAAAACTCCTCGCTGCTCACACTGGCAATGCTGCTGACCCTTTTTATCCCACCCTTGGATGAGGTTTAGCAAATTGTTGGCTGCCCGCCTGCCCGTTTTGCCCGTGCGACGAGCGCAAAATCGCACGGGCAACATAAAATCCGGCTTAATTGCCTTTTTAATGGCCTTAACTGACCTTGTAATTGATGGCGGGCGTGGATCCGACTCCTGCGCACGCCCGCTTACCGAAATATCGCGCCAGTGCGCAATGACATCGGGACGCTCACTCGACGTCATCACACGCTATTTTACTCTCGAGCAGGTCGGGTGCGCGCCCACCCACTCAGTGAGAAATTCTGCCCCATGATTCTGATGGACTTGGGGTGAACTTGTTATTCGAGGCTTTATGACATGACCTGCAAATTTGAAGTTGAACGTCTACCTAGAACTGATGCTCTTTTCTTTATGCAGATGCCCCTAGGTAATTATCAAAAAGCATTTGGAAAGAGCAGGTATTCAGAAAACAGGAGCATCGCTTTGAACAATTCTGCACCATGTACTTTAAAAGAAGTGAAGGAATGGTATGCGTCCCTGATTGCTGGTAACTCTTTTTGGGAATAGGCTTGTTTGAACATTGCTGAGGAAGTCTTCAAGTTTGGTTGCCAAGTTAACTAGTTCAAATAGCTGCCAGTCACCAGCAAGGCTCACAATGAAGAAAAGCCACTTGGATGAGAAACACAACCAGACCATAGAACCAAAGAGACAGAAGGATTCACCATAATAACAACCCTCTGTATAAAACAAATTTTCCTCATCTCCTCCCACTTGCCAATTATCTTCAAAATGTTGTCCCCTGGTCACTGACCTCCTGGCAGTGGAAACAGTTCCCCCCTGTCCAGTCTATCAAAGCCCCTCTTCATTTTGAACACCTCTATTAAGTGTACTATTTTTGTTACTATGCTCAGATGTAATTAGCTGAGTTAGATGCTAACAAGATGCATTCTACCACTTCTCTATCCAATTGGCCCAGTCAATCTTTTTCCAGGCAGCCCATCTCAAATGAACATTCCCCTTGCAATGGAAATTATGGAAGAGGAGGTTCCATTCCAAGAAGCAATAAACAAGCCAGCCTGATGCCAACAAAAACAATAAGCCTCTTGGCTGTCCCCATTGTGTGCTTCTGGCCCCTTAGCCTTTACTCCTTCTTACTTCCTCATCAGTTAATTAAGCAATCAGACTCATTAGCAATCTGTTCCGGGAAGCTGACACTCAGGGAGAATAAATGTAAACGCACTGTGTTATTAATATTTTACAAATATCTTCCTATCTTATCTGTGACATGGATGAACATGGAGCTTATTTGCTTTATCAAGTGATTTCTGCAATGAAATTTCTGAATTGGATGCATCTTTTAAAAATCATCACAATCACAAAGCAGTGCCCAAAACACACTTGTTGTCACAGTAAGATCTGTTATCATACTGAATCTGCCAATGCCGCGATATTAAAACGTTTACCCTTGCTTTCCTCCAAGTCCTCTCTGCTCCTCCAATGCTGGCCTCTTGCATGTCCCTGATCTTAATCAGTCCACCACTGGCGCACAGGCCATCAGCTGCCGAATCTCTAAGTTCTTGAATTCCCTCCCTAAGCCTCTCCATCTCTCTCTCCTCCTTTAAGATGCTCCTTGAAACCTACCTCCTTGACCAAGCTTTTAGTCACCTGTCCTGATATCATCTTATGTGACTCGGTGTCCAGTATAATTTGTTAATCGCTCCTGTGAAGTGTTGAAGGTGCTATATAAATGCAAGTTGCTGATTTTGTAAATATCCTTCTAAAGTCTGGTAATATTTTTATTGAAGGCACGATGTATGATAGATTAGAAACTCACACAGAACCATTGAATGATTGTAATACACTAGATTGACAGAATTACTTAGAAGCCATGTCATCTTACTTCAATATCTCGCAAGCTTGAAATATCCTTTCCAATTAGGAATCCTCCATTTGAGGTAGTTGAAAAAATTTATTCAGCATCGATCAGCAGATCCTTGAACTGACTGATTCTTTTAGAAGAAGATTCTTTAGTGTGAATGTAACATGGAGACTTCTAACATGGTGTAAAACAAATCTTTGCTAGAAAAAGAGATTGATTGTAGAGCACATTCAGTACATGCAATAAGTTGTAAACAAACTATCACACTAACCCAAAATTTATAAGCCAAAGACCTCACTTGTGCCTTTTTTTGCAAACAGTCGATTTCTGTCATAAATTCCACCTAGTGGATAACCTTTAAATCTTTAACCCTGCGTTCACCGCAGATGAACAGATTAATCATATTGATTATTGTGACAGCCTCACTGCGCCCGAGTACATTATGATTTCCTGGTCTTCGGGGAAGTCCACAAATTCCTGTATATCCTCATAATTCAAAAAGATTCAAATGGCTGCAAATCAAGTAATCATCAAACAATCAGGCAGCTATTTTTTTAAGACTCCAGAGGACTAATTGATTAATTGACTCAGGAGTTCATCCGGATGTTGGAACAATTATGTGATTCCTTTAAAGCAAATTATCAAAAGCATGAGCCATCATGAGGAAAAGACAGGAGCAATTGAGCGAGGCTTTCTATTAGCAGAGATGTTCATGCAAAAGCATCTTTGCAAGTAGAACTGTATGCTAAAGTGAACAGGCTACCACTAGTAGAAGAACAATCTTTTGAAGATGAAAGCAGTAATTATGATTTTATTTAGTGTTTAATGTACCTTTAAGAATAATACTTGTTAAGGAAGATCACATGATCTGTAGTAACCAATAAAAGAGTAGTGCGGGCTACTTCCACAGTCAGTGTAGGGATAGGGCAAGATTTTACCGTCGGCGAGCGGGGGGCGGGGCCTGCTTGCCGACACGTAAAATGACGCAGGATGATGTCAGGCGGAACTCCCGATGTCATCCCGCCCCATTTAAATTTTCAGGAAGGCGGGGGCGCAGCGAAATCAGCTGCGGGCCCGTCAACCTGTCAATGGCCAATTGAGGCCATTGACAGAATCAATTAAGCCAATTAAAGGACCTGCCCGTCCAACCTTAAGGTTGGCGGGTCGGCCAGGAGCCCCGGCAGCAACTAGAAAAAACATGAAACCTCATCCACCGGCGGGATGAGGTTTCATGTGGGGTTTTAAAAATTTTAATAAAGTTTTTTTGGAAATTATGAACATGTCCCAACTCATGTGACATTGTCACATGAGGGGACATGTAAGGGAATTTTTTTTTCTCTATTTTTAATATTGTTGAAAGTAGAGCCAAACTCCCTGAGGCTGCACTTAGCCTCAGGGAGATGAGTGAGATCTTTTGTGCGCATGTGTGAAAGAGCGCACTCTGGATTTTAGGCATTCCGCCCCCCCCCACCCATATAGCCCTTCCCGGCAGACATCATGCTGGGTGGGCCTTAACTGGCCTGCCCGCGCAAAATGGCGGCACAGCCCCGATCGCCAGCGGCGATCAGCTCCGTGCCCGCCCGCGATTGGGTCAGCTCCGCCCATCCGACGAACGGAAAATTCAGCCCATAGAGTTGGAGTTGAAAGCACACGTGTAGTTGCTGCTGAGTATATTGTAAATAAACTTAATGTTTCCACCCAAGAAGTTTCTGCAGATCAACTCTATCATTAATAGCACAACTCGGCCACCCAACAACAGTGAGAAAGCTGTTTCACCCCCTATCCAGGTAATGTAGCAGGTACGCTATGCTGTCAGCCTTGATATAAAAGACCCAGGTGCATTGGAGTTAAGATGTTGTGTGAAAGTATATCGCTATTGGAACGGATTGCGATTAGCGGCAAAGGAAGACCACTCGGCACTGACCTCAACGAAAGCATCACTGAGAGATCAAGCAGTCTCTATGGCGAGAACATTAAATTTCTCAATGTGAAATTGATGGTAGCTTCATATAATGGGGGTTTCAAGCATGAAGCTGCAGCAGAACCATCAAGCTGCCCAAGCAGCCAATCACGTTTAAAAATTCTCACAGACAGCCAACCAGGAAATGCAAAGCACTAATAATCAAATCACTTATAAAAATTTTGCTGAAAGCGAAATAGAGATTGGGACATTCACATAGGGTTAAGGTAGAAACTGAAATGTTATGAATAAATTTTTTTTAAATTAAAGATCTAGAAATTAATCATAATGTAAGTATTTAACAATATTCCACAAATGTAAAATAATTTTTCAGGACCCGATCGATTATTCAACATTCAGTGTTGCTGTAAATTTCAAAGTACACATGCAGAACATTGAAAAGCTTGCATGTTCTTAATGGCAGGAAATCACTGCAGAACATCAATGGTTTCCCAGTATTGAGCAGACAGTGGACAAGGCTTCGTGTCACTAATGCAAACTTGGAAAATCTGTCCTCAGGGGTGATCTTAAACACAAAGGCTCCAAAGTTCTGAGTCCTGAAAACCACCTCCAGAGTTATCTATAAAACATAAGACCATAAGACATAGGAGCAGAAATTAGGCCATTCGGCCCATCGAGTCTGATCCGCCATTCAATCATGGCTGATAAGTTTCTCAAATCCAATCTCCCGCCTTCTCCCCGTAACCTTTGATCCCCTTACCAATCAAGAACCTATCTATCTCGGTCTTAAATATACTCAATGACCTGGCCTCCACAGCCTTCTGTGGCAATGAATTCCATAGATTCACCACTCTCTGGCTAAAGAAGTTTCTCCTCATCTCTGTTCTAAAAGGTCTTCCCTTTACTCTGAGGCTGTGCCCTCGGGTCCTAGTCTCTCCTACACAGCCTGACCAGCAATTGGCCAGATTTGGCCATGGGGGCCCAAAATCATGGGGAGAGGGTGATGGGTGGGTGGAAATGGAGGAATGCTGTGTGTTAGATATTTTAAAGGCAGTCTGCATTAAGGTCCTCAATCTTGAACTGTAAATGGCAGAATCACATGAGAGGAAGATAAAAAATAATTTTATTGGGCAGAATTTCACGAGTCAGCGAGCGGGGGCGGGGCCCACTCACCAACACGTAAAATGACGCTCGGTGACATCACCACGCCCGATTTAAATTTTCAGGAAGGCGGGCGTGCAGCAAAATCAGCTGCTCACCTGCCGACCAGTCAATGGCCAATTGAAGCCAGTGACAGGGTCACTTAAACAATTAAAGGACCTGCCCATCCAACCTTAAGGTTGGCGGGTCGGCCAGGAGCCCCGGCGGGAACTAGAAAAAACATGAAACCTCATCCACCGGCAGGATGAGGCTTCATGTTGGCTTTAAAAATTTTTAATAAAGATTTTGTAAAAGTTATGGACGTGTCCCAACTCATGTGATATTGTCACATGAGGGAACATGTTAGGGAAATTTTATTTTTCTATTTTTATCTTTTTTACATTTAGATCCGATCTCCCTGAGGCTGCACTTAGCCTCGGGGAGATGAGTCGCTCTATTGTGCGCATGCGTGAAAGATGCACTCGATTTTGGGATTTCCACTCCCTCCCCCCCACCGCCCACACAGGGAGCGCATAGCGTTTCCCGCCGGATGTCACACTGGGCGGGCCTTAGTTGGCCTGCCACGTAAAATGGCGGCGCCGATCGGAAGCGCGCCCGTACACGCCCACCCATCAACTTCCCCCCCACCAACGAGGGGAAAATTCAGCCCACAGACTGTGGGTGGGGGGTATCTGTTAAATAAAATAAAGCTGAGAAGTGATGCACTTTTAGCAGTTAACAGGAAAATGCCTGCAAACTGTGCATCTTTTCTCTTCTCATTCTCTCACTTCAGAAGATGGAAGGTTGCATAAATGGAAAATGAAGGATAGGAGAGTGCAGAGCAGCACATAAACAGGCAGGAGAAGATTGCCCACTGTGCCTGCAAAATGAAGGGATCCAGGAGAGAACAACTGCACTACATCAGTCACAATTCAAGGTTTTGAGGTTTAAAAAAGGTTATTTTTAAAGAGACAAACAAGGAATTGTGTCGCAGGGATTCTGTGACCTGTGCCAGGTTGGGCAGAAATGTTACCACTGGTTCACCATGCCCAGGAATCTCTGAGGGTCTGGAATAGATGTCGGAGCTGGGAAGTCGCTGATTACCTTCATTTTGTGCAGTTCCGCCATGATGCCTTTGCTGCTCACTATATGTTCTAAGAACCGAATAGAGGTCTTAGAGAACTCACATTTCTTTTCAGTGTCAGCCCTCATTCCTGCAAGCATTCTAAGACAGCCATGAGCCTCCTGCCATGTTCTTCAACAGTTGTACCATGAACCAAAACATCATCCATATGGAAGGTGACACTCTCCAGGCCCTGTAAGATGGCTGACATTGTGCACTGAAAAATCTCAGGTGCCAAGATAATGCCAAAGGGCAAGCGGTTGAAACAGAATCTGCCAGTCAGGAATCAGGACTTCTTGTCTAGTCAAGGTTGCTAGGAGCCACTGTTAGTGTCGAACTTTAACAACACCATGCTTTTGGAGAGCTGTCAGGCTGTCATCCACCGAGCACATTGGATGGGGCTTTGTTGGAACTTCTCTCGCCACTGCCTTGTTGAGTTGTGTCAGGTTGACACAGATATAGATGGATCCATTTGGCTTTGGAATTGGAACCATCCTGGAACACCATCCCGTCGGCCGTGTGACAGGGAAGATGACCCCATTTTTGTCACCTCGCCCAGTTGTTGATGCATTTGGCACACAGGCTTGGCATCCTCTCTCAATGTAATACTGTATGCAGTCTTCAGTCACCCCAATCCAGTGAAAGATTTTGGAAACTCTCTCTTAAAATTAGAATCAGACCCTTGCTGGTTAACCTCGTCAATTTTCTGAAGGAGTCTGAGGTTAAAACAGACTTTCCTGCTCAAGACGGAAAATTCTTGATTGTAGAGTACAAATAATGTCTCCCGTATTCATTTGTTTTTGTGTTGGAGTGTGCCTTGCAACATGCCTTTAACTGGGAACCTGATGCCGTCTTTTCCATACAGCTGTGTTGTAGGTGGTATCAGGCATTGCTTATCGAGCCATGGTTCCATTTCCAAGAGCACTATAACACTGGCTCCCCTGTCTAATTTGAAATTGGTGAGGTGACCGTTTACAGAGTCATCAGCATTCCAAAGGGAGAGTCCAGGATCCTTGACCTCACCCAAGAAGCACGGTTGGACCTCTTCCTGGTGTGGTACCTCAATCCTGTGGACTGTTTTGGGATCCTCCGTATGTCTTGAGGTCCGAGATTTACATATATAAACAAGGAGCAGGAGTAGGCCATTCGGCCCCTCGAGCCTGCTCCGCCATTCAATAAGATCATTACTGATCTGATAGTAACCTTAAATCTGCATCCCGCCTACCCCCTATAATCTATAAATCCCCCTTGCTTACCAAGAATCTATCCACCTCTGCCTTAAAAATATTCAAAAACTCTGCTTCCACTGCCTTTTCGGGAAGAGAGTTCCAAAGACTCACTACCCCCTGAGAGAAAAAATTTTCACATCATCTCCATTTCAAATGGCTGATCCCTTATTTTTAAATAGTGACCCCTAGTTCAAGATTCCCCCACAAGAGGAAACATCCTCTCCACATCCACCCTGTCAAGTCCCTTCAGCATCTTAAATGTTTCAATCAAGTCGTCTCTTACTTTTGTAAACTCCAGCGGATACAAGACCAGTCTGCCCAACCTTTCCTCACAAGACAACCCATCCATTCCAGGCATTAGTCTGGTAAACCTTCTCTGAACTGCTTCCAATGCATTTACATTCTTCCTTAAATAAGATGACCAATACTGTATGCAGTACTCCAGATGTGGTCTCACTAGTGCTCTGTATAACTGAAACATAACCTCCCCAGTTTTGTATTCAATTCCCCTCACAATAAATGATAACATTCTATTAGCTTTCCTAATTACCTGCCGTACCTGCACACTAACCTTCTGTGATTCATGCTCGAAGACACCCAGATCCCTCTGCATCTCAGAGCTCTGCAATCTCTCACCATTTAGATAATATGCTTCTTGTTCTCTTTCCATAGTATCCCAGCTGGTTGTAGTTGAAACATTGGGCAGAGATTGCTGGACATTGCTCTCACCTGTGAGGTCTTTTGGCTCCACAGCGCTGACATGGTCTCCCACCATTGTGTGGTCTGTTTGGGTATTGTTTTCCTCAGCCTAGAGTCTCCCAGCCCTTTTGTTGCTTTAGGAGCTGAACAGTTAGAGTTGATCTATACCATAGCTTAACCTCACCTCATAAAATGGATCAGTGCTGTTGGCGAATTTCAGGTTACCTGGCTATTCGATGGCCTTTTCTAGAGTCAGATCTTCTTTGGCCTGATGTGTGTCCAAAAGGGCATCATTAGCTACTCCAGCTAATATTCGTTCTCTTATGAGCCCTGACTTAAGGTCTGACTTAATAGTCACAACCTTCAGCCAATCTGTATAATTTGTTTGTGAAAGAGTCAACATGTTCTCTAGCTGCTGGACTCACTTATTCAACTTTGCTCACTCTAAAATTTTATTACTGGTTGCTTGTGGTCTCCTGGGGATTGGAGGGTGGTGTCCCTCATTCAAAGACACTCGGTGCCTGAACAAGGGACCCAGTATTGGGAAGGGGGAGGTCTGCTGAGATCTAACCCCCTGCCCTTGCTGCCACACACCTAAACCTTCCTCCCTCCCACAGCCCCCACTCTACAAACCCCGCCTGCTATTGCTAACCCCTGGCTTGGGTCGTCCTGAAGTCCGAGGCCCCCTGTGGGCGTATTTCCCACCGTCCACTGGTGGCGCTGCTGAGCAAAGGAGCTATTGGCCTCTGATTGGCTGGCAACTCTGGAGGTGAGGGACTTCCCACCTCCCAGGGTCCTGATCCAGTGGAAGGCCTGCAAGTGATCTGTTAATTGCCTGTTTGGCTCGTAATTCAGCAGGCCTTCCCCAAAGGGGGCAATGCAGGTTTCTTACCGGCTCTCCAGCCAACAGCTGAGATCCCCAACACCTCCATAAAATTCCCCCTGATATCTACACACTGAACATCCACAAATCACAAGTTAACTGCTGACCAGGGCCCTTATTGATAACCTCCTCCTGCATTCCTTTTTCCAACATATGTCCCTAGCAGAAGGCAGTACAAAAATTTAAACAGCCCGATTGGTCTCATCTGCAGTGTACAATTCATGATTTAACAACCTTGTGTCTATTCTCCAGTGTGAAAGCGACAGTTTGGTATCTTACTGATGATCCCTTTAAACTGCTGGTCAACACATCTTACTTGTTCATTAATATTGTTCTGCAGAATCTTAAACAGCTGAATAGCAATCTACTGAGAGTGCTCATTGGGGACTGAATCAAGACTGATCTTTCAATCGCTAAACTTAAAAGGAGAGACTGAGAAGTAAGGTTGTATATCTGATTAAACAGCCTATCTAAGGTACCACTGTGACAGCATACGCAGGATACTGGCTATCTCCATTGCTTGGTTATCTCCCACTTATTAATTAGGAACAACAGATTTTATTCCTCACATGGAGAAGTGGCGCTCATGTATAATTGGGTTGATTTTTCAAGTCCTCACACGCAGTGGGACAGTAGGCGTGCTGGGAGTGTGACTGTGGGTCAGGAATTTGTAAATGCTCTCTCTTGTGATTTTCTGTGCACTGATTTCAATGCAAAAAGCCTAACCACACAGCACAGCCTCATTCCTGCATTGAAGCGTCTGCTTAAAATATAGAACAAAGAAGAAAAGCATTACTCCAGAGAGCCTTTCGCCACTCCAGAGTGTCCCAAAGTGCTTCCAAGTCAATGAAGTGCTTTTGAAGTACAGTCACTGTGGTAATATAGGAAAAATTTCACTCAGTTCTGTCTCACTAGCAGCATGAGATAAATGACCAGGTAATCTGTTGCTTTGTGATGTTGGTTGGGATATAAATATTGACCAGGAGAACAGGAGAATTTCACTGCTGTTCTTCAAATAACATCACAGAATCTTTTACATCCACCGGAGAGAGAGAGTGGACAGAGACGAAGCTTAGTGTCTTGTTAAAAATGCAGCACTTTCTCCATACTACACAGAAGTGTCAGCCTAAATTATACATGAAAATCTCTGGAGTAATGCTTGAATTCACAGATCTCTATTCAGAGGCACTGCCACTGAACCAAGGCTTACACTTCATTATTCTGCTCTATAGTCATTTTCTAGAGACAGTGGAAACTTGTTAAAGCGATGTCTCCTGCTGGGGTTCCATACCTACAGTATTTTCACCTGACTGTGCGCTAGGGCTAAAGTATTGTCTCCAGCTGGCTTGCTAACCCCAAAGCATTGGCTCCAGCTATTCTGTTGACCTCAAGCAATGACTCCTGCTGGTCTTCCAGATCTGAAGCACCAGCTCCTGCTATTCTTCTGGACTGATTGCTGCTGCTCAGCAAGACTGAGCGGCTGGCTGGTGGTTGGGCAGAAAGGTCGACAGGCGGAATTTAATGCAGCCCATGGGGGTGGCAAACATGGCAGCCCGGCCCACTTAACCGCGAGAGAGGCCGCGTGACAGTCTCCCACCGGTGGGCAAACCTCCCGTGTTTTTGTTGGAGGTGAGAATGGGCCCATGGGGGAAACACGCCCGCTCTCACAGCGGCTGGTCAATTAGGCTTCATTAATGAGCCAATGGACACCAATTATTCCTGAGCCCATGGGAAATTTAATGGTGGCTCAGGGATTAATTGTTTTTTTTTATTCATTCATGGGATGTGGGCTTCGTTGGCTGGGTCAGTATTTATGGCCCATCCCTAATTGTCCTTGAGAAGGTGGGGGTGAGCTGCCTTCTTGAACCGCTGCAGTCCCTGTGGTGTAGGTACACCCACAGTGTTGTTAGGGAGGGAGTTCCAGGGACCCAGCGACAGTGAAGGAACGGCGATATATTTCCAAGTCAGGATGGTGAGTAGCTTGGAGGGGAACTTCCAGGTGGTGGTGTTCCTGTGAGTTTGCTGCCCTTGTCCTTCTAGATGGTAGTGGTCATGGGTTTGGAAGGTCCTGTCTAAGGAGCCTTGGTAACTTCCCACAGTGCATCTTGTAGATGGTACACACACTGCTGCTACTGTGCGGTGATGGAGGGAATGAATGTTTGTGGATGGGGTGCCAATCAAGCTTTGTCCTGGATGGTGTTGAGCTTCTTGAGTGTTGTTGGAACTGCATTCATCCAGGCAGGTGGGGAGTATTCCATCACACTCCTGACTTGTGCCTTGTAGATGGTGGACAGGCTCTGGGGAGTCAGGGAGTGAGTAACTTGCCATGGGATTTCTAGCCTTTGACCTGTTCTTGTAGCTACTGTATTTATATGGTACACAGCACTAATGTGAGTGGCACAGCTTTCCCATGCCACAAGAACACTGTCAGGTTTGCCTGTGGCTTTCTAGGGAGGGGTCCTTCTTTCAAAAGGCATTTAGTTCCCACTCAAGTGACCCAGCGTTGGATAGGGGATGACCGCCTTTGCCCTTGGCTGTGACCCACGACCTGCCCTCACTCACCTGCAGCCTGAGTCCCTCGGTGATTCGAGGTCTCTCCATGTGTTCATTACCAGCAGCTGACAACTCTGCCAGCAGTACTGTCTGCAATGGAGAGCTGCCAGCCTCTGATTGGCCATCAGCTCTTGGCAGCCCCTGGGCAGAACTGAGAGCAACTCAATCCCATTGGGTCCCCCACTCAGAAGTTGGCTCTCCAACCAGTGGGCTGAACCCACATCAGGTCCATTAAATTCCGCCCTATGACTGCAGTCTGCAGCTGGGGATCTGGCATTGGGAGGGGAGCAGACAGGGAGGAGGGGTGTGGGCAATGGGAGGGGAGCTGACGGAGGGAGGGGAGCAGACATGGAGGAGGGATGTAGGCAATGGGAGGGGAGCTGACGGAGGGAGGGGAGCAGACAAGGGGGAGGGGAGCAGGCAATGGCGGGGGAGCTGATGGTGGAAGAGGAGCAGATGGGGGTTGGGGACCAGATGGGGGGGAGGGGTGCAGATGGGGGTTGGGAAGCAGATGGAGGGAGGTTTGCAGATGGGGGAGGGGAGTAGACGGGGCTGGGGAGCAGGCAAGGCAAGGGGAGTTGTCATCATGAGAGGAGCTGATTTTGGATGGGAGCAGAAATGGTGGAGGGGTGTCAGATTGGGGGTGCGGGGGGTGGGAATTCTCTGTTCACAAGGGGCCAAACACTGTGGATAAACTTAATGGCTTAGGTGAGGAGAAACTCCTCCTTCTGGCCCACAAGCTGTGCTGGGCAGGTACTTACCTGTTCTATCAGGCCTTTTGCCTCCCTTCAGATGGACAAGGTAAAATTTAAAATGGAGGCTGTGAGAGACACAATCCCATTGCAATATTTAATTTAGGACCCATCCCTGGAGAACAGATTAACCACTCACCCCCATCAACCTACCTTCTTTAACGAAAGTTGGGCTATTGGAGGCCCACTGGAGTCGAACTTCCGATTTTTTTTATTTCTAATCCCCACCATTCTCTACCTGTCACTGGGAGTTAAAATTACCACAATTTGTCAGAGTCTTAACTGATCCACGAGCAGCTTATAATGAGGCTGTACAATTGATAACATAACAAAATGCATTGTACAGTATTATACAATAAATTGATATTATCAAAGGCCCATCTCTCTCTAAACCTAATAATACCACCATTGCTTCCTCTTGCACTGTTCCAGTTCATTGCAACAATGGTCTGAATATCAATACCACTTTTAATTAAGTGACAACACAATACATTTACCCTATACAACTTACAGTGAGGACAAATTGCTTCATTTAAAGGATGAAACTGCTGTGCTGAGTAGCAATAACTTAAGAACTATAGGAGCAAGATTGGGCCATATAGTCCCTCGAGCCTGCTCAGCCATTCAGCAAGATCGTGGCTGGTCTGATCTTGGCCTCATTTCCACTTTCCTGCCTGCTCCCCGTAACCCTTGACCCCGCTCTTCCTCTCCTTTAATTCCCTGGCCAAAGGCGGGTCTGACCCACAGGACACATTCTCCACCACAGGTAGGGCTAGGAGGCCCACCCCAGCCAAACTGGGGATTGAGTCCCGTGGCTGTTGGCAACAATCTGATCCACACTGGCCATCCAGCCAACTGAGCCAACTGGACCCCCCCAAGGAGTCTGAGATGCTGTGGCAACGTACACTTTTACATACGTGTTTTAGACGGAGCTATAGTGATGGCAGAGGCTCCAATCTCTTTCCATCACATGGCCGACCAAGAATCTCTCCCATTCCCACTGCCTGCCATTGGTGTGTGTTGGAAAGATTTACAAGTTGGTATTCAACCTGTTTGGCCACGTTATGAATGCACCTTCCGTGACCATCAAGTCCTGGAGAGGGACTCGAACCCAGGGCTTCAGGCTCAGAGGTAGAAACGCTACCCATTGCACCAAAAGACCTTGACTCCACTATAAAAGTTGCCTATCCCAGTCTTGAATATATTCAATCAGCCTCACTGCTCTCTGGTAGAGAATTCCAAAGATAATGACCCTCTGAGAAAACAAATTCCTTGTCATATCCATCTTAAATGAGCAACCCTTTAGTGCCCTCTAGTTTTCAATTCCCCCACAAGAGGAAACATCCTCTCAGCACTTACCCTTTCCAGCCCCCTCAGAATCTTTTATATTTCAACAAGATCACCTCTCATCCTTCTGAACTCCAATGAGTATGGACACAACCTGCTCAATTTTTCCTCAGAAGACAATCCTTTCATCCCAGAAATCAGCCTAGTGAACCTCCTCTGAATTGCTTCCAATACAAGTATATTGTTCCTTACGCACAAAACTGTACACAGTCTCACTAATGCCTTGTATGGTTTAGAATAATTTCCCAATGTTTATCCTCCATCCTTCTTGCAATAAAGGCCAACATTCCATTTGCGTTCCTAATTACTTTCTGTACCCTCTTGCTAATTTTTTATGACTCATGTATGAGTACACCGAGATCCCTCTGTACCACAGCATTCTGCAATCTCTCTCCATTTAAATAATAATCTGCTTTTCTATTCTCCCCGCCAAACTTTTATGTTTTCCCAGATTATACTCCATCTGCCAAATTTTTCCCCTCTCACAACTTTCATAAACTTGGCAGTATACCCTGGTGTTTAGAAGCTTAAGGGAGAGTCTAAGTGAGCTTTAGAACGATAAAGGGATTTGATAGGATACCTACAGAAAAAAATCATTTCCTCTGATGGGGGAAAGCTTGCTTTTGTTGTGTAAGCTTTTGACACTTTGAAATGTGACAGATGTGTGTTTGTCTCACAAGACTTCTCTGTTCAGATGGAGTACATTGCACTTTTAATTACTGTCAGTCTCTTTCCTGTTTTTGTAAGGAACATGTTTTACTATTTGCCTTCAACAGCTTTCCAACTTGTTGTTTTCTACAGATTCCTTTGTTTATTGAATTAACAATCCCCGAAGCAGCTACTCCCTGTCCTTCCAAACAGTTAGATTGTGCTTTACCAAATCTCTTTTTCCCTTTGTCGATTTACACTATCTTTTTATTTCATCTGTGTGAATTGTAAACCTTGGCCCTTTGAAAGAGCTTCACTCTGCCTTTCTCAGCCTTCCCTTTCTTTATTTTATGATTTGAATTCAATGCTGTCTCTGGGTTTCAATTTTTTTAATGCCTCTCATCAGTAGTTTCAGTAAAAGCAGCCGGCTAAACCTCCACCCAGCACATTTGTTCAGCTTTTGATCTTGGCAATTACAGGTTTTTTTTTAATCTCATTATAAGACTAGTGAATAGATGCAGTGTAACACTTATCATAAAATTTGTCCTCATTATTTCTGCTGAAGTTTGTCACTGCCTCAAGCCTTTCTCACTTGCACAACAGTTAATTTCCAAGATGAAACTGAGATGCAGACCCACAGTACAATATAAGAACATAAGAACTAGGAGCAGGAGTCGGCAATTCATCCCCTCGAGCCTGCCCCACCATTCATTATGATCATGGCTGATCTCATTTCGGCCTCAGCTCTAATTTCCCGCCCGACTTCTACCCAGATCTTGCAGGCGACTTTGGAGATGCTCAGGTGCCTCGTGTACACGATCCTGGGCAAGCAATATTCCTTTAGCAAGCAAAGCCCCATCAGGTCTCAAATCCTTGGGCTCTTCAGCTCAGGAGAAAACGCAAGCTCGGCCCTAGCAGCAGGTGGCTGCTTCTCCACTGTCCCCGCCAATTGGTCCTCTTTCGGGGTGGCACTGGAAGATGAGCTGTTAAACCGAGGCCATTATCTGCTCTCTCAAGTGGATGTAGGGAATCCCATGATAACATGATCTGTGTACGCCAAAAATATGGGGTGGAATTTGTGGAGGCGACAGAGGTCTCAGCCACTGGCTGGAGAGCTGGCAAGGCCCCGGCTTCACCTCTTTTCGAGAAGGCCCACCACATCTTGTGCCATTTAGGCACTTAACAGCCAGTGGCGGGCCTTCTCCCAGGGTCAAGCACCCCGGGGGGGCAGAAGTCCCAGCCGCCAACAGCTGTGAGCCAATCAGAGGACAGAAGATCTTCTTTACTCAGCAGTGCCACAAGGGAGGCAGTGGTTGCTGCTGGTACTTCACCAACCCAAGGCCTCGGATCGAGGAGGGACCCAGGCTCCGGCGAGTGATGGCGGGAAGAGAGTCCCGAGTTGGGGGGTCGTGGGCGAGGGAGATTGGCAACAAGAACAGCAGGTGGCTTTCAGCAGCCCCACTCCTCCTGGATGTCAGGTCCCTCGATCAGGCACTGAGTGCATTTGAATGAGGGAACCTCACCCGGGGAGGCAGCTTTGCTTCTCATGTTCCCCACATGGTGAACACCCCCACCCACCACCCACCTCCCCCACACCCGCACCTGCCTTTGGGTTAATATCAGCGACGGTGGGATGGGCCACTTAAGTGGGCATTCATTTCCACTTTAGGGCCTCAATTGGCAGCGGGGTGAGAAGGCCATCCACGGGTCTTCCCACCATGGACTTAATCGGCGTGGAGGCAGAGTCCTCACCCTCTGAATAAATCCCCCCCCTGCCACTAAACTTGCCAAGGAGCACAAGAGATTCTGCCCATGGGGAGCAGACCAGCATTTAGGATGGAATTACTGAACAAAATAGGTGGCTTGTCTCTTTAATCTCTGTTTTCTAACAACACTAATCTCATATATGTTATGCTTTTAAATTTTTGATGTGGTTTCTGGACTCAGATTTACATTTTTCTTGTGATCTTCCACTTCTTCTTTCCATTTTGATTTAATTCACGGTCTGTCGATTCTGCCTCCAGCCTTTCAGTTTGCACCATCATTCTTTCTTTCTGTGTTCCTTGAATCAGATCCACTCTCTCTTTGGGCCTCTTTAAGGTTTGATGTTAAAGTCTGAACAAATGCTCATTTTTTTGTCTCTCAGCCCTTACAGCACACAATTACATTGGTTTCTCTGGGATCTTGAATTGAATCCCTTTCACCAGCCCTGTTATCGGCCACATTTTCTCTGATGTTCACCGTTGTAACTTGGATCATAACTCTATACATCCGCTTGGATTGATTTATGGATGCACAGAACTCAGTTCACGCACATTCCCTCCATCATAAAGACAGAAGTGATGACTGATCACAGCTCCTCAGATACTGAAGTAGACCATGTCCATACGCAGAAAGACCTGGACAATATTCAAGCTTGAATTGATAAGTAGCAAGTAAGATTGACACCACACAAGTGCCAGGCAAAGGCCATCTCCAACAAGAGGGACTCTGCCTCCCCTTAAACACACTACCATTGCTGAATCCCCCACTGTCAACATCCTGGGAGTTACCATTGACCAGAACCTTAACTGGACCAGCCACCTTAATACTGTGGCTACAAAAGTAGGTTAGAGACTAGGAACTCAGTGGCGAGTAACTCACCTCCTGACTCCCCAAAACTTGGCTGGCCACCACCTACAAGGCATATGTCAACAGTGTGATGGAATACTCTCCACTTGCCTGGATGAGTGCAGCTCCAACAACAATTAAGAAGTTCGACACCATCCAGGACAAAGCAACCCGCTTGATTGGCACCCCACCCACCATGTTAAACATTCAATCCCTCCACCATCGCTGCACAGTGGCAACAGTGTGTATGTATCATTCACAAGATGCGCTGCAGAAACTCACCAAGGCACCTTCGGCAGCACCTTCCAAACCCACGACCTTTGTCAATGTCTTAGCAATTACATTGTTAAGATTTGTTGATGTCAATTACATTGTTAAGGAAAACAAGTGATGGGTATTTGAACACGTATAAATAGGGCATAGCTGGGACACTGGGTGTGGCTAAGGAGTGTGAACATTGAACAACGTCAATAAACTCTCTGAGCAAGGAATGGCTTTGTGTCTTAGTTTTGACTTCACCAACCAGCTTGAATCCTGTTAAACAATCTCTACCACCTAGAAGGACAAAGGCAGCAGATGCATGGGAACATCACCCATTCTTCTCCAGCCACTCACCATCCTGACTTGGAAATATATCAATGTTCCTTCACTGTGGCTGGGTTAAAATCCTGGAACTCCCTTCCTAGCAGCACTGTGGGTGGACCTACACCACATGGACTGCAGCGGTTCAAGAAGACAGCTCACCACCACCTTCTCAAGGGCAATTAGGGATGGGCAATAAATGCTGGCCCAGCCAGTGAAGCCCACATCCTGTGAATGAATTTTTTTTAAATGATCATGCTCGAGGAAATAAAGAAACAATTACCACATGAGAAACGCAGGCAAGGGAGGAGACTGCACTGGGTATATTGAATATGCAATTGTAAAGATATCCAGTATGAAAGTGGAATTAAAAACCTTCACACCTGCAAAAGAAACTGAGAACCATTGAAGGTCTGAGTGAATATATGATTAACTTGTCAGAGTCGATTAGAAATCCTTAAAATAATTAGGATTGGTGAACTATTAACAATATGTGGAGCAGTCATAGCCTTCACATTATTTTATTGTGTTCTGAACTGCTGTTAAATGGATAACTGCTTTCACATATTTGTTACATATTTCTCTGAGATTTATGCTTAAAATGAGCAAAAGTGCATCCTGGAGCAGGATGAAAATAATATGAAGATAAAAAGCAAAACAAGCTAGCAGCTAAAATAAGCACGATCATTGTAGGCTCCTGGATTGGTTTCAGTCAGCTGAAGGGACAACGAGGAATTTTCTGGATTTTGTTTTCTTCGTCTTCCCCATTTTTTTCAGCCTCTCCGAGCAGATTACTTGGCAACTGGAGGGTTAGGAAGTGTCTAGCTATAGTACTCCAGGCATAATGATTGTGGTAAAAACAAAAAGCTAAAAGTTACTGCGGATGCTGGAAATCCAAAACAAAAACAGAATTACCTGGAAAAACTCAGCAAGTCTGGCAGCATCGGCGGAGAAGAAATCAGTTAACGTTTCGAGCCTTCATGGCCCTTCGGCAGAACTGCAGCATAGTTTCAACAAGGGAGAAATATAAATTGGTTTAAGGTGGGTGGGGGGGGGGGGGAAGAGACACATTGAGGGTGTGGTGTGAGCAGATAATCAAAAGATGTCACAGACAAAAGGGTCAAAGAGGTGTTGAAGGTGGTGGTCTTTGTCTGAGAAAAGTGCTAATTAAGAATGGAAAACAGGATATTCAAAGTACAGCTCTAGTGGGGGTGGGGTGGAAAGACTAAAGGTTTTAGTTTTAGATTTAAAAATAATGGAAATAGGTGGGGAAAGAAGAATCTATATAAATTATTGAAAAAAAAGCGGGTGGGGGGGGAAAAGAAACGGGGTGGGGATGGGGGGGAGGGGGAGTTTAAGATCTAAAGTTGTTGAATTCAATATTCAGCCCAGAGGGCTGTAAAGTGCCTAGTCGGAAGATGAGGTGCTGTTCCTCCAGTTTGCGTTGGGCTTCACTGGAACAATGCAGCAAGCCAAGGACAGACATGTTGGCAAGAGAACAGGGTGGAGTGTTAAAATGGCAAGCGACAGGGAGGTTTGGGTCTTTCTTGCGGACAGACCGCAGGTGTTCCGCAAAACGGTCGCCCAGTTTGCGTTTGGTCTCTCCAATGTAGAGGAGACCGCATTGGGAGCAACGAATGCAGTAGACTAAGTTAGGGGAAATGCAAGTGAAATGCTGCTTCACTTGAAAGGAGTGTTTGGGCCCTTGGACGGTGAGGAGAGAGGAAGTGAAGGGGCAGGTGTTGCATCTTCTGCGTGGGCATGGGGAGGTGCCATAAGTGGGGGTTGAGGAGTAGGGGGTGATGGAGGAGTGGACCTGGGTGTCCCGGAGGGAACGATCCCTACGGAATGCCGTCAAGGGGGGTGAAGGGAAGATGTGTTTGGTGGTGGCATCATGCTGGAGTTGGCGGAAATGGTGGAGGATGATCCTTTGAATGCGGAGGCTGGTGGGGTGATAAGTGAGGACAAGGGGGACCCTATCATGTTTCTGGGAAGGAGGAGAAGGCGTGAGGGAGGATGCGCGGGATATGGGCCGGACACGGTTAAGGGCCCTGTCAACGACCGTGGATGGAAAACCTCGGTTAAGGAAGAAGGAGGACATGTCAGAGGAGCTGTTTTTGAAGGTAGCGTCATCAGAACAGATGCGACGGAGGCGAAGGAACTGAGAGAATGGATGGAGTCTTTACAGGAAGCGGGGTGTGAGGAGCTGTAGTCGAGGTAGCTGTGGGAGTCGGTAGGCTTGTAATGGATATTGGTGGACAGTCTATCATCAGAAATTGAGACAGAGAGGTCAAGGAAGGGAAGAGAAGTGTCAGAGATGGACCATGTGAAGATGATGGAGGGGTGGAGATTGGAAGCAAAATTAATAAATTTTTCCAGGTCCCGACGAGAGCATGAAGCAGCACCGAAGTAATCATCGATGTACCGGAGAAAGAGTTGTGGGAGGGGGCCGGAGTAAGACTGGAACAAGGAATGTTCCACATACCCCATAAAGAGACAGGCATAGCTGGGGCCCATGCGGGTACCCATAGCCACACCTTTTATTTGGAGGAAGTGAGAGGAGTTAAAGGAGAAATTGTTCAGTGTGAGAACAAGTTCAGCCAGACGGAGGAGAGTAGTGGTGGATGGGGATTGTTGGGGCCTCTGTTCAAGGAAGAAGCTAAGGGCCCTCAGACCATCCTGGTGGGGGATGGAGGTGTAGAGGGATTGGACATCCATGGTGAAGAGGAAGCGGTTGGGGCCAGGGAACTGGAAATTGTTGATGTGACGTAAGGTGTCAGAGGAATCACGGATGTAGGTGGGAAGGGACTGGACAAGGGGAGAGAGAAGGGAGTCAAGATAACGAGAAATGAGTTCCGTGGGGCAGGAACAGGCTGACACGATCGGTCTGCCAGGACAGTTCTGTTTGTGGATTTTGGGTAGGAGGTAGAAGCGGGCCGTCCGAGGTTGGGCGACTATCAAGTTGGAAGCTGTGGGAGGAAGATCTCCAGAGGAGATGAGGTCAGTGACAGTCCTGGAAGAACGGAGTGCAGTGAGTTCAGAGAGAGACAGATTAGAATGGGTGAGAGGAGCAGAGAAATTGAGACGGCTAATGTCACGCCGACAGTTCTCAATGAAAAGATCAAGAGAAGGTAAGAATCCAGAAGGAGGGGTCCTCTCACTTCCTCCAAATAAAAGGTGTGGCTATGGGTACCCGCATGGGCCCCAGCTATGCCTGTCTCTTTATGGGGTATGTGGAACATTCCTTGTTCCAGTCTTACTCCGGCCCCCTCCCACAACTCTTTCTCCGGTACATCGATGATTACTTCGGTGCTGCTTCATGCTCTCGTCGGGACCTGGAAAAATTTATTAATTTTGCTTCCAATCTCCACCCCTCCATCATCTTCACATGGTCCATCTCTGACACTTCTCTTCCCTTCCTTGACCTCTCTGTCTCAATTTCTGATGATAGACTGTCCACCAATATCCATTACAAGCCTACCGACTCCCACAGCTACCTCGACTACAGCTCCTCACACCCCGCTTCCTGTAAAGACTCCATCCATTCTCTCAGTTCCTTCGCCTCCGTCGCATCTGTTCTGATGACGCTACCTTCAAAAACAGCTCCTCTGACATGTCCTCCTTCTTCCTTAACCGAGGTTTTCCATCCACGGTCGTTGACAGGGCCCTTAACCGTGTCCGGCCCATATCCCGCGCATCCTCCCTCACGCCTTCTCCTCCTTCCCAGAAACATGATAGGGTCCCCCTTGTCCTCACTTATCACCCCACCAGCCTCCGCATTCAAAGGATCATCCTCCACCATTTCCGCCAACTCCAGCATGATGCCACCACCAAACACATCTTCCCTTCACCCCCCTTGACGGCATTCCGTAGGGATCGTTCCCTCCGGGACACCCAGGTCCACTCCTCCATCACCCCCTACTCCTCAACCCCCACTTATGGCACCTCCCCATGCCCACGCAGAAGATGCAACACCTGCCCCTTCACTTCCTCTCTCCTCACCGTCCAAGGGCCCAAACACTCCTTTCAAGTGAAGCAGCATTTCACTTGCATTTCCCCTAACTTAGTCTACTGCATTCGTTGCTCCCAATGCGGTCTCCTCTACATTGGAGAGACCAAACGCAAACTGGGCGACCGTTTTGCGGAACACCTGCGGTCTGTCCGCAAGAAAGACCCAAACCTCCCTGTCGCTTGCCATTTTAACACTCCACCCTGTTCTCTTGCCAACATGTCTGTCCTTGGCTTGCTGCATTGTTCCAGTGAAGCCCAACGCAAACTGGAGGAACAGCACCTCATCTTCCGACTAGGCACTTTACAGCCCTCTGGGCTGAATATTGAATTCAACAACTTTAGATCTTAAACTCCCCCTCCCCCCCATCCCCACCCCGTTTCTTTTCCCCCCCCACCCGCTTTTTTTTCAATAATTTATATAGATTCTTCTTTCCCCACCTATTTCCATTATTTTTAAATCTAAAACTAAAACCTTTAGTCTTTCCACCCCACCCCCACTAGAGCTGTACTTTGAATATCCTGTTTTCCATTCTTAATTAGCACTTTTCTCAGACAAAGACCACCACCTTCAACACCTCTTTGACCCTTTTGTCTGTGACATCTTTTGATTATCTGCTCACACCACACCCTCAATGTGTCTCTTCCCCCCCCCCCCCACCCACCTTAAACCAATTTATATTTCTCCCTTGTTGAAACTATGCTGCAGTTCTGCCGAAGGGCCATGAAGGCTCGAAACGTTAACTGATTTCTTCTCCGCCGATGCTGCCAGACTTGCTGAGTTTTTCCAGGTAATTCTGTTTTTGTTTTGGATTTCCAGCATCCGCAGTAACTTTTAGCTTTTTGTTTTTACCACAATCATTATGCCTGGAGTACTATAGCTAGACACTTCCTAACCCTCCAGTTGCCAAGTAATCTGCTCGGAGAGGCTGAAAAAAATGGGGAAGACGAAGAAAACAAAATCCAGAAAATTCCTCGTTGTCCCTTCAGC